>NW_024062153.1:600000-1200000 GCF_006381635.1 Hibiscus syriacus | reverse complement strand
TGATTTTCCATGCTCCCATATCACTAGCTTGAATGAAGAACTTCATCTTATTCTTCCAATAGGCATAGTTAGCTCCATTGAAGAGAGGAGGCTTGTTGACGGGCTGAGAATCAAGAACGAAGTCAAAGTTCGATGTAGAGGCCATTGATGACTTGAATATCGATTGAACTCTTCCCGGATCTTCTCAAGAGGTGGTAAAACCTTCAAATGAGTGTAGCTCTGATAATAATTGTTGAGTTAATCTATCGGATGAAATAGCCAAGAGGGGGTGAATTTGTAATTAAAATTTTGGTAGAAGCTTTGACAGAAAATAGAAAAGATTTGCACAGCGATTTAGAGTGGTTTGACTTTCTCAACCAAAGTCTGTGTCCACTACTTTAGCTATCCACACTAAGTATTTTCCACAAATTCACTAATTTGTCTTTCTTTTGTGGACAAAGAGTATCCTTACAACTCCCTCAAGAATTATACCCCAAATTCTCGAGACACTCTCTTCTCAAAGAGAAAATTACAAACTTTGAAAACTTACAGAAAAATCTCACAAGGTAAGATGTTTGCACAATTCTAGAACAAAGAAAGAACACTCAAACATGAATACAATTGAGCACAAATGGTGTTCTTGAAAATAAAATAAATATTGAATGGATGTAGGCTTGATTTGTTCAAACAATAAGTTTAAGGTTTTCTCTCTTTGAATTCTTTCTCAAAACTTGTTTCTATATCCACCAATGGCTTCAAGACTTGTTTAAATACACCTCCGATCAATTCTAGACGTTGGGGATAATCATGGAGTCAATAGAGCCGTTGTTGTATGTTTTCCACTTCAAAAAGTTGTTGGGAGCATATAAGTATCGGTACTCTACTAAGGGGTATCGATACTTGCTGTATAAAATTTGAATATTTCAACCGTTGCAAAACCAAAGGTATCGATACCTTTCATGGTATCAGTACCCATTTTGCATTCGATGTTTGGGTTTGGAGTCAAAATCATGTAAGTAGTATCGGTATCCATAACCATGGTATCGGTACTACTATATAAGGGTATCAGTACCTCTTTTGTATTCGATGTTTGAGGGGTATCGATATTGTCCAATGAGATATCGGTACTACCCTATTTCAAACTCAATTTTGACTCGATTATGGTTCGAAAAACTTTGTAAAAATTGTTTCAAAAATATTTTAAGAGTGAAACACAACTTTTCATTTAAGTAAGGAGTAAAATTGAAATTTGATGACTTGGACTAATATTTGTGATATTCGAATATTCGAATCGAGTATAATATTTAAATCAAATATAAAATCTTAAAATTACTTAACAGTTTATTTGTTATATCGAAACATCAAAATGTTTTCAACATATAGCACTTGGAGAAGAAATGGGAGAATGAAATGAGAAGGAGATGAATGAAATGAAGCAAAGAAAGAGATGAAAAAGATAAAAGATTAAATGAAGAACTTCATCTTATTCGTCCAATAGGCATAGTTAGCTCCATTGAAGAAATGAGGCTTGTTGACGGGCTGAGAATCAAGAACGAAGTCGAAGTTCGATGTAAAGGCCATTGATAACTTGAATATCGATTGAACTTTTCCCGGATCTTCTCAAGAGGTGGTAAAACCTTCAAATGAGTGTAGCTCTGATAACAATTGTTGAGTTAATCTATCGGATGAAATAGCCAAGAGGGGGTGAATTTGTAATTAAAATTTTGGTGGAAGATTTGACAGAAAATAGAAAAGATTTGCAGTGATTTAGGGTGGTTTGACTTTCTCAACCAAAGTCTATGTTCACTACCTTAGCTATCCACACTAAGTATTTTCCACAAATTCACTAATTTGTCTTTCTTTTGAGGACAAAGAGTAACCTTACAACTCCCTCAAGAATTATACCCCAAATTCTCGAGACACTCTCTTCTCAAAGAGAAAATTACAAACTTTGAAAACTTATAGAAAAACCTCACAAGGTAAGATGTTTGCACAATTCTAGAACAAAGAAAGAACACTCAAAGATGAATACAATTGAGCACAAGTGATGTTCTTGAAAGAAAAATAAATATTGAATGGATGTAGGCTTGATTTGTTCAAACAATAAGTTTAAGGCTTTCTCTCTTTGAATTCTTTCTCAAAACTTGTTTCTATATCCACCAATGGCTTCAAGACTTGTTTAAATACACCTCAGATCAATTCTAGACGTTGGGGATAATCATGGAGTCAATAGAGCTGTTGTTGTATGTTTTCCACTTCAAAAGGTTGTTGGGAGCGTATGGGTATCGGTACTCTACTAAGGGGTATCGATACTTCCTGTATAAAATTCAAATATTTCAACCGTTGCAAAACCAAAGGTATCGATACCTCTCATGGTATCGGTACCCATTTTGCATTCGATGTTTGGGTTTGGAGTCAAAATCACGTAAGTAGTATCGGTATCCATAACCATGATATCGGTACTACTATATAAGGGTATCGGTACCCAATAGGGTATCGGTACCTCTTTTGCATTTGATGTTTGAGGGGTATCGATATTGTCCAATGAGGTATCGGTACTACCCTATTTAAAACTCAATTTTGACTCGATTATGGTTCGAAATACTTTGTAAAAATTGTTTCAAAAATATTTTAAGTGTGAAACACAATTTTTCATTTAAGTAAGGAGTAAAATTGAAATTTGAATACTTGGAGTAATATTTGTGATATTCGAATTGAGTATAATATTTAAATCAAATATAAAATCTTAAAATTACTTAACAGTTTATTTGTTATATCGAACATCAAAATATTTTCAACATATAGCACTTGGAGAAGAAATGGGAGAAGGAAATGAGAAGGAGATGAATGAAATGAAGCGAAGAAAGAGATGAAAGAGATAAAAGCTTGAATGAAGAACTTCATCTTATTCTTCCAATAGGCATATTTAGCTCCATTGAAGAAAGGAGGCTTGTAGACGGGATGAGAATCAAAAACGAAGTCGAAGTTCGATGTAGAGGTCATTGATGACTTGAATATCTATTGAGGTCGAAGTCGAATTCTTATATAATAGATATTTTTTATATTTTCTATTAAAAATCTATTTTCGTCTTTTAAGTAAGTATCCCCTTGTCAAAATTTTATAAATATGTCCATAACATTGAATCTCGTGTCCTTTTTGGTCTATAAGTACAAAGACAGATGGGAAGATATTACTTTGTCTCTTTCTAATTCATATGTTGATTCTATCGAAGATGTCATACTTGTGAGCAGTTATGGTTGTAAGTTCAACACATGAAAAGAGAGGATGAATGAAGTATTCGTAGCGGATGATGCAACTAAGATTTTTGACTGTCCAATCATACCTATACAGGAAGACACGCTAGTGACGGAACATGCATCATCGGGTATACACTCGACAAGGTCAACTACAACTGGCTCATGTGCAACATGAATCAATAGGAAAATAGTTCAAAGAATTTGAGGGAATTGGAAAAGAAACTTACGCTACCCAAAATCGAACTTTTTAGATGGAGAATTGGTCAAGAGGCCTTATCGACTGAGAGTAAGCTTTTTGGCTGCTGGACTTGGAGATGGAAAGTGCAAGATAAAGATCATATTTCATACGTTCTCAGAATATCCAAATACAAGGGAAGCCATTAGTTTTGGTTCATGGGATCCAAGGGTACTTAATGACCAGAGTTCACAATGCTTAAAGTGGCTGGAAGGACACTTCTATGGAACATTTAGAACTGAAGAAACAAGATGGTTCATGAGGAAAGACGCCCAAATTGTTTATGAGAATACCAAGACTCCAATCATATTTCTCTACTCATAGCTCGGTTATCAATCCAGTTCTTCCCCGACAGTCGATAGAAATCACTTATACTAGACCAGTGAATGGATGCATCAAAGTCAACATTGATAGAGTATAAAACAAGGTAAGCAAGATTGGTGCTTTGGATGTGGTAGCAAGAGATCACAATGGACTTACTATTCCAAGTCATGCTCGAAAGCTGATTGATCTACATGATGCACGAGTCAACATGGTTGGCCCTCGATGACCATTGAAGTGATGCGATTGAAATTGTTAACTGCCTAACTAACCCGAGGAAGTACTAATCACTAGTTACATTCCACCTTGGCAAGGCCTTCAAACTGCTAACAAAAACAGGAACCTTAGAGTAGCATATGTTCATAGGATGAGTAATAGAGTCTCTCCAAACGGTCTTTACCTTGTAACAATGTTATATGGTTTGAAAATGAGCACCCGGAATGTATCACTACTAATGTAGTTCATGATGCTATTCATAGCTAAGTAATACAGTTATCCATTTATCGTAAAAAAATACTGGCAATAAAACATAATCTTATGAAGGCTGTCGGCTGCTACTCAGGTTGGGAAAGGCTACAAGTAGCTAACTTTTTTTTTATTAATCTAGGATCGATTACAAGTTGCAGTATCTATTCTAGAGACTTTCAACCATTTGACAATGAATGCTCAAATATCTTACAATTTGTTAGTGCTCGAACTCATAATCTCTAAGAATAACAATTATTCCTTTTTAACCACTAAGATAGTGTGATTCATGGGCTACAAGTTCATAACTAAAACTAAACCTTATGAATGTCAGAAATTATTGCAGCATTGCCAAAAGTAAGGTTTGGTTTTCATCAAAGAAAAAAAAAAAGGAAAAACTTCTCTTGGATGAAAATCTGAGTAAAGAAAAACCATCAACAAGTGATCAACGCTTTACCCATTGGAAGCGCTTCCTTGCTTTCGCCTTCCCTGGTTTTTCCTTTCCACCACACGTGAATCCCTAATCAAGAAACCAGCTGGTAGAACACATGAGATATTTAGTTATACTGTGATCGTAAGATCCAAATATAACTGCAAAAATTCCAGACAAAAAGACCTTGCCAAATCTACGGACGGTCCAATGGAATTGTATAAACAAAGATACACAAACTGCAACACAATTGTAAAAGAGGTAATACCAGCTCTGAGGAGAGGACGTAGCTCTGGCTCAAAATTTCGAAAGGTCCTACTGATTACCAACTGAATCGCTCCCGCTTGACCTGTCACAGAAGATAAACATCTTTACTCATACGGAAGAAAACATGTCAGTTACATTTCAGTCGGTTTAAGGAAAAGGGGTTTCAAGTGTTCGATATATAATAAAGCTATTACAGCATATATTAGATGAGTCTTCCTTAGAGATGGCATAGAAGGCTCGGTATCCTTGCCCCTCGCTAGAAGATTTCCCAAGTCCAAGCAGGGCTAAAGAGGCTCCAATTTTTAAGATTCAGTAACCTTTCACACGAACTACAAAGATTCAAAAAACAGTACCTCATCAGCTCAATGACAGGAAAAAGTTCCACTGTAGTTTATGAGGACCGAGTACGGTATTATATGAATTTCAGTAGGAAGGGAAAGTACTTCTGGAGTGATCAAACATGTAAGAATGTTGGCCTAGCATTATGGAGTGAAATGTTTTTTATTGGCCAAATCTCATTAAGCATGTACAAGAAAACAGTAATCAACTTGCTATAAAAGCCTTCTGCTAGTTACACTTACCATACTAGTGTCATTGTGTTGGCAATAGCTCTTGCCACCATTAGACATTTGATCATGCAGTGTAAACAAGACATTGCCTTTAAATCATATATGTATGCAGAGTCAACAAATTAACTACCTTTCATTAGAACAAGTGATTTTAATTGTTTAATCAATAATTTGTTTTTTTTAATAGCATAGCAACTAAGATATCAACCTCAATCACAAATAAATTTCCCATGCACGTAAAACATAGCTCACTCTTTCGGAAACGCGTAACAAAATTGGTATCTATACAATGTGAGAGTATAAAAGCCTAAAGTTATTTGCAAACCATATTCCCACATAGCAGGTCACAACAAATTAAAAAGGTTGAATACATATCATCATTACAGAAGCCTTAAACATAAATGGTAAACATGTTGATAATGAAATTCAAGCCCTTGTATTTAAATTTGTGCTCTTTCACCAGGGGCATATATATATTTTTACTTAGATGCCACACATCATAAAAAAAGGGTGTCAGCCGAACCAGATCAGTTTGTAATAAGTGGATCCTAAAGGGAAATTTGAATACCAAAACAATTTATTCTACTTTTATGGTCAGCTTGATATTAACAATATTGACATTATAAGCAAAATAGGCAAATAGATTCAGCCTCAAGCGTCAAACAAAATAAGTGTGAGACATTGTTAGAAGCTAGTCCTTTTAAGGTTTAATGAAACAACGAAAGGAAGCGCAGTTACAACTTACAAGGACTTAGCTTACCAGAAAGACCACCTCCTTTAACAGTGCATTTGATGTCCCAAAGGCCTAAGGTCTTGGTTTCTGAGAAGGCCGAAGAAGAGCAGCACGATGATCAAGCATTGGGAAATACAACATCAAATTCTGTCATTGAGACTGAATTTTCCATCTCCGGGTTCAACCCAAACAAAGGCTATACTACATTTCCTTCTCCCAGTACCATATGCCCTTCCTTTATCATCTACTTGTCTTAATCTTTCTTTGGCCATCTCCTCCAGCTTCAGGCGTTCCATTTCAGCTCTTGTTGATTTTCTCGTATTCTTTTCATAAAACATGTCTTCTATAACACTTAAAGGCGGCAATCCAACAACCCCTTCCAAATACTTTAGAGCAATCAAACTGTCGAACATCGTATCTGTTATACCAGATGCTGCTATAAGGTCACCAAATGCACGATTCGGACCTGCAAAAGGGAATAATCTCCTCTTAACCCACAAAGATGGTTCAAGCAAAAGGAAGGTAGCCATCTTCTCAATACACAAACAATAACACCTGACACTAAATTTCTAAAACTGTTTCACTTTTTCTTTTTCTCACTTTTCATCAGCAAATGAAATACTAAATAATACATAATTGGCGAAATACGATGGTTTGCTTAGAGGTGGCAACAGTGTCATTCGAATAGGGTTTGGGTCGGGTTATTTCGAGTCGGGACATTTTGGGTTAGATTATATTCGGTTTAATTTTTTCAGGTCGGATCGGATCTAGTTCGGATCTGGTTCGAGTGTACAGTAACTTGAGTCGGGCAAGGTATCGGGTCAAGTCAATTTTCGGGTCGGTGGTTATCGGATCAGTTGATTTTTTGGTCGGGTTAATATCGGATCAGTTATATTTTAAGTCATGTCAATTTTGGATCGGTTGATTTTCGATTTTAGTCAACCTTTAGATCAGGTCAATTCGGGTTGAATTGGTTATGAGTTTAATAATATATATATAATTATTAATAAATTCTTGTAAAAGAATATGTCTTATTGTTTTTTAATCTTATCATTTAGGCCTAATTTCAATTCTCAATTGTTCAATATTTTGAACTAAACCATGATTTAGATATGAAAAATTGATAATTTGATACGAATATGATCCTATAATGCGTGTTAGATTTTGTTATCAAAATTTTATATTGATCTTGTATGGAAATTTTATCTATTTGATAAAGAAATAAATTTTTTGTTAAAATTTTTATTTTCAACAATAAATTTAAATTTTTTATTAAAATTTTAAAAATAATACATAAATTTATTTGTTAAGTTTTAATCCTAACATAAGTAAATTTTATATTATTTTTATTATAAATCTAATATTATTTCATTTGTTTTAGTTGTTTCCTATTATTTTTATTATAAATCTAATATTTTTATTACAAGTAAGATAAATAAGCTTTATTTGTTACTGTTTTCAATCTTACAATAAGATTCTTACTTTTATATTCATCTTATGTAACATAATTAAACTTTTCATTGTTTTTTATTATAAATCTAATATTTTTATTACAAGTAAGATAAGTATACTTTATTTGTTATTGTTTTCAATCCGATGATAAGATTCTTACTTTCAGTTCGAATTAATTTTCATTTGGATTACTTTATTCGTTATTGTTTTCAATTTTACAATAAGATTCTTACTTTCAGTTCGGATTAATTTTCATTCGGATTGCTTTCAGGTCAGGTTGAATTCGGTTAAGGTTTCTTTCGTTTTAGGTTAATTTTTTGTTTGGGTTACTTTTGGTTGAGGGTAATTTTGGTTCGGGTTGCTTTCAGTTCGAATTACTTTTGGTTTCATTGAATTTTAGATCGAGTATCGGATCAAACTTAATTATTATGTTCGAGTTAATTTAAATATTGTAAATCGATTCAGATAATCAATTTCAGGTAAATTTTGTTAGGTCGAGGTTTGCTATTAATTTGCACACAATTGCAACGTTCTCACACCATAATTTCTTTTTATTTTCAATGCCAAAATAACCTTAAATTTAATAGCTCTTATCCTATAAAAAGCAATATCGATAAATTGATATCAAATCTATATATAAAAACAAGGGGGGGAAGCTAGCCTTTGAGTACAAAAACGAGGTGTTTCGCTTCATCATCAAGTTTCTCCCTCTCATCAACACCCAAGGCAATACTAGTTCCATCAATGGTTTCACCAACATCGCGTACACCTTCTTCTTTCAAGTCAAAAATGTCGTCATCTTTCTCTTCTTCTCCGAAGCTCCATGCTTTCTCTTCCTCTACAAGAACCCAATCCCCTTCCCCGCTCTTCTTTCCGGAATCATCGGGGAAAAGACTATGGAATTCCTCGTCAGTATATTGGGGAATTTTCCTGGGAAATGAGTATTCTTTTCTATCGTAATTGTTATTGAAGTTGTCGCTAGAGAGGAGACAGAGGAGGGAGTGTGGAGGGGGTTGAGAGAAGGAGGGACATGTGCGAGATTTGAAGCAAAGAAGACGGAAATGGGAAGCTTTCGGGGGGGGGGGGGGGGTGAGACAACATTGTGCAGAAGGCAGTGTTTTACCAGAAACTAGGAACGATAGGGAATTCATTTTCCGATTCTGACAGGGTTTCAGTAACCCGGCCAGAAAATTTTCAACCCGACCCGCCCCAATTGGAATATAATAACATGACCACTAACTAATCTATTACTATTTTTTTTGGGAAAAAAACAAAAGTATATTGCCCCACACTAGGAATTAGAATCTCAACATTTGTCTTAAAATATGATATATTCTACTTAATTAAGAAAAAAGACATACGTATATAAGGCAAATAGATGCAAGTATGGATGGCAATGAGCTGGATCTGGATCGGATCCAGTTAGACCCAAATCCAGACCTAGTTTTACATATTGGATTCAAACCCGCTCTAGATCTGTTAGTCTAAAAAATTGGGACCCAAATCCAGATCAAATAATGGATCTCATGGACCCGAGTCCAAACCGGGTCTATTAAAAATATGACCATTGGACCTACTTTTTAACGTGATAAAATTGTTATTGACTAATTTCACATCATATCTCCAATGGAGGAAATATTAATTTCAATACAACTAGTAATAGAATAAAAAACGATAAACTAAAGTCTCAAAAGAACTTCAACACAATTACACAAATGTCTTTTGAATAACACAAACATTAAAAAATGTAGATCATGAAATTTCTATTGTCGCAAACTGAGTATTGCACTTCTACCTCCTTAGAGTGCTAGTCTTCATCACTACTTAAATCGTCAACATCCTAAAACAAACAACAATCAACCGAAGAGAAAATTTTGCTTAATGAAAATAATATTTGTGAAATTTAAATATTAATATTAAGGTTTTGTAATATAATAACTTTCTTATATACTATGCCAATGATATCCTCCACTTCATCTTCACAATCTTCATTAATAGTGGAAAAAGAATGTGTTCATTCAAAAATGTCTTTTTCATAAATAAATAAAAATTATATTACAGAATAATGTGAAATATAAAATTAAGGCGAAGGAAGGGAAATAATGTAACTATTAATAATTATAAAAAACAACCCTATAACAACTCAATCGTCTCCCTCTATAAAAATATTTATATATATTTTAAAACATATTATGTTATTTATATATATTTTAAAATCAAAGGTGGGTTTTCTATAAAAGGGTAAACGGGTCCAGACCTAATATCTTAGTGTCAGATCCGGACCCGGATCCGTACTTTAATCAGAGGATACATGTAACACCCTAGACCAGTACGACACATAGTCCACCGATTCGGGTGATTCACGGAGCCACCGAAGTAGCTGACCAACTTCTTTTTGACTTTATTTTACATTAAAACAACTATTTAAAAGTCATTTCAACTGAAATGAGTCATGAAATAAAATAAACTTTACAACTAAGAGCTCTCAAAGTAATTAAATACATTTAAAAAATATACAGACTCACTCTTGACTAACTTTCTAACTTAACTTTACAAATATACATGCCCTTCAAAAACTGTTGTGATGTACCCTGTTTTACACTAGATCTGAACCTCGGTCACTCTAACTATTCTCGAACTGGCTGCTCAACTAAATAGACAATGGAAACATTTGAAGGCTGAGTTAACTAGCTTAGCGCCACACTAACAACAAAAACATATTATCTGCAAGTCACTTGAAAAACTCAAGTTATCAAGTCTATTGCTATCTCTTCTACTAATCTATTCTGTTATGGTCTGCTGTAGTTATACTCACTCTCTACTTTATGGTAGATATCATGGTACGGCTGAGGGGATGCATCTCGAAGCTCGCACACCCCTCTAATCTACCTTGGATATGGGCCCCAGAAAACTCTACATAGGAACCCATGCCCCTGACTACGACACCCTTTCCTCGAAGAGTGTTAAGGCCTTGACAAACATAGTTAGTCACAAGGTCCTCATCTCTACCTAGGATATTCATACTGATCTATACTTCGACTCTGCTATCTTTTCTAAAGGAACTCGGGTATCTTGGTCGCTTTCCCGAGCATTTCAAACAAGGTTAGTCTTATTTGGTCCTACTTTTATTCTCGTTTCTACGTTTGAATTAAGAAATAATTATGTTCTTACTTGTAGTCTTATTTTAAGAAATACTGAAGTGTTGGGGTACCTCGAGTCTAATTCCCTTAAAAACTAACATTTTTGCCTAAAACAGACTAAAAGTATCGGTACTAGCCCAAGAGTATCGATACTCCTACAAATGTTTCGATACTTTATATAAGTGCCAATACTTTTAAACATTATGTTCTGCCCAGTTTTGAAACTTTCTGGAGTTTCAAAACTATGACCCAAAGTTTCGATACTCTTTCCCATAAACTCACGAATTTACCCAAAATGAAGAACAAGTATCGATACTATCCATATAGTATCGATGTTCTACCTATATAAGTCATAAAACAAGTATGAAAAAGCTCTATTTATCAAACCTAAAGACCTTAGTGAGTTCCCCAACATGCTTAAAGTTTTATTTAAGAAATTTCCTTTGAGGCTTATTAACATGCTTATAACATCATATGAACAATCTACCATAGAAATTGCTAAACATGCCTTAAACTTAACTTTCTAACACATCTTAACTTTTCATGATCTACACTTGGTATGAGAAAGCTATAAGTGTGTTACCTGGCTTTCTTAGCTGCTAAAACTTTGCTTGAATCAACTAGGATTCACCTTACCTTCATCCTTTGTTTTGAAACTCCTTTTTCACCTTTTTAACTAAACCAAGCAAGGAAATAGATTACTATTCAACTAAAGGTTAGGTTAAGCTTAAATACAACTCTTACAACTCAAATCTACCCATAAAAAAACTTAAAACACTTGATTTCTCTCAACTCCAAAAAAAATCCATTTTAAAAACCTTGCTCAAAACTAAATATTTGAGGCTTGAAAAAAAGCTTGAAGGTTGAGGATTTGATTTCTTACCTTGGTTTCTTCTAACTAAGCTTGAGAATCTTAAAGCTTTGGTATTTTTTTGCTCTTGGAAAGAAGAATAAGAGAGAAAAGCAGAGGAAAAGAGGAGTATGGAAGCTTTCACGTGAAAACTAATGGGTTAAGGGGCTTTTATCCTTTAAAACCAACTAAGGGTAAAATACACTTTAGGTCCTTCTCCTATTTACTTACTTTTAAAATACCATGATAAACCATGTTTCATAATATTTTGATATAACAAATTAAAGGTAAAATGTTTTTGGACTTGATTGAATTTGCTCAAAAGTTTTCAAAAATAATTCATACTCCATTAAACTAGAATTTGAGCACAAAACAAGTTTTCAGGGTACATAGTACTGATACTGTTCTTACAGTATCGATATTATATGAACAGTGTCGGTATTGTTCATGTGGTACCGATACCAAAGATAAGAGAAGTATCGATACTCTCTAGGTAGTATTAATACTACTAGTTTTTTTTCCAAATTGTTCAAATTCCAGAATGCAAAATAGGTACCGATACTAATTTACATAGTAGTATCGATACCTTGAGCATAGTATTGATACTAGTCAAGCCCAACGGTTTTTAACGACTAGTTTATTTAAATATTACAAAGGTAGTACCGATACTCTTGTAAGAAGTATCGATGCTCCATATCATGGGCAGTTTTATTTTACAGAAAATTAATCCCTGATGGCTCCAAATCATCTCCAATGGCTAGTAATGGCAACAAACTCATTCCAACTTATAAAAACAAGTTGAGGACACTTGAAGAATGTTGGAACACCTATCCAAGCAATCAAACACAAGAGAAAAGCTTTTCAATCTTTATTTTCCTTTCTCTTGTAAATATTAATGTTTTGAGCTTATTGAAAATCTTTTAGTTGTTCTCTTGTGAACTTAAATTGTTTGTAAACACATTCATACTTTGAGAGTTTTTCTTGTTTACATTTTTACCTTTGTAAAGGGGATCGGTTCTATCTTAGCCTATGAAAAGCTAGGAGTTGTAAAGGTTATCACTTTATCCTGTGAAAAAAAAGAACAAATTAGTGAATTTATTAGAAATTCCTAAGTGAGGAGCTTAGGTAGTGGATGTAGACTTGGTTGAGATGTCAAACCACTATAAATCCTTGAGAAAATTTTCCTATCTTTATACTTCTTACTCCCTAAACTCAAAAAGTCAATTCACCCCTCTTGGCAAATTATTCTATTGATCATTTGAGCTTCATCGAATATCCTAATAATTGGTATCAGAGCTTGAATCATTAGAAGTTTTAACAACCTTGAGACGATAATTGAATAAGCTCTATCCATTTCTGATACAACCAAGAAGATGACCTCCACCTCCGGCTCGTTCCACATGGAAGACTCCCAAACCAATCGAGAAACCTCTATACTTTAATGGAGCTAACTACCATTATTGGAAAAATTAATGAAGTTATTTATCCAATCCAATGATCTTGATGCATGGGAGATGACCAAGAACGACTACTCTTCTCCAAAGAAGAAGAAGAAGGAGTAGAGTGCCCAAGAACGGAAGAAAACTCAACTAAATGCTAAGGCCATGCACATGTTGTTTTGAGCATTTGGTCTTGATGTCGATGAAGGAGTTTTTTCTTATTCAAGTGCCAATAAGATTTGAAATAAGCTCGAAGAACTTCATGGAAACAAGAAAGAAGAATCAACGAAGATGATGTGTTTAACGGCTCGTGAAGAGCCCGAGGTATCTTCTAACTCAAGTTAATCTAATTCATATTCTTTTAACGAGTTACAAGTTGCATATGATGAATTGTATTTGGAATTTGAGACCATGAATTCCAAATATAAGAAATTAATTTCAAATTTTAAAGCTGAAAATAATTTGATTTTGAAAGCAAAAGTCGATTTAGAAAAACAAAATGAAAATTTGAAAAATGATTTTGAGCTTTCAAAAATCAAAATCAATGATTTGGAAAAGAAAATTTTGATTTTAAATATAAGCTTGAAAGCTTAACAAAGGAAAAAGAATTAATTTCTCAAACCAATTCATCATATTTAAAAAATGGCAAAATGCTTACATTGTCATTTTCATGGTCACAATATAAAGAAAACAAAATCTTTTAAAATTAGACAAGTATGGGTTCCTAAGGGAACTAGAGACATTGGTACTAACATTCAAGGATCCAAAGCAATTTGGATACCAAAATCCAAATAAATGTCTCTTGTAGGTGTGTTGGAGGAAATGAAGTGAAATGCCAAGTTATTTGAATGGTCTAGTCACTCAAAAGAAGGAATGAGTAACCTCTAAGCTTATTTTGATTATCTTGAATAATTGGTTGCTCATTTGATTTAACCATGAATGGGTTTTTTTTTATTTTAAACGATTTTATGTTTTTCTACCTCATGTGTGTTAAAAATATGTTATGATGAACATTTTAAAGTTTCATAAGTTTTTGGTTCATCATAATGAATTTTGGTCAAAACTGGTTTTAATGCTTTGTTTTTACAAATTTTAATTTTTTACCTTAATTTAAATGTTTATGCATGTGATTTATTGTAAATGATATCTCTCTAACAATTGATATCAATTTTTTTAAATGCATAACATTTTTGGAAATTTAAATGTTTATGCATGTGATTTATTGCAAATGATATCTCTCTAACAATTGATATCAATGTTTTCAAATGCATAACATTTTTGGATAACTTTATGCACATGCACTTAATTTCAACAATTAGTATTGCATGAAGTATATTAGACTTGGATATATTGAATTTCATGTGTTACTAACATGTTTGTTCATCTTTGTTGAAATTCAATTTCTTTTAAGATTCAAGCTTTTAAAGTCAAATCTTCGTTTAGAATGCATTTATTGAGGGGGAGCTTTTGATTTTTCAAATTATTTTAATGCTAATTTATTACTTACTCTCCATTGTTATTTTTGAACTTTAAATTTGATTTATTTTTTATATAACAAAAGGGGGAGAAGTATGAGTTTGAAAAATTCAATTTCAAGAATGAAAAAGGGAGAGCTTTAAGTTTTTCCAATTATTTCTTTTTATTAAATATTTTATTAAGGGGGAATTTTTCCAAAACAAATTTTCAAATGTTTTGTTATATCAAAAAGGGGGAGATTATTGAACCATGTTTTATAATATTTTGATATAACAAATTAAGGGCAAAATATTTTTGGACTTGATTTAATTTGTTCAAAAGTTTTTAAAAATATTTCAAATTCCATTAAACTAGAATTTGAGCACAAAACAAGTTTTCAGGGTACGTAGTACCGATACTGTTCTTACAATATCGATATTATATGAAAATCACCGATACTGTTCACGTGGTACTGATACCAAAGGTAAGAGAAGTATTGATACTCTCTAAGTAGTATCGATACTACCAGTTGTTTTCCAAATTGCTCAAATTTCATAATGCAAAATAGGTACCGATAATAAAAGGAGTACCGATACTATTTTACATAGTGGTATCGATACCTTGAGCATAGTATTGATACTGGTCAAGCCCAACAGTCTTTAACGGCTAGTTTATTTAAATATTACAAAGGTAGTACTGATACTCTTGTATGAAGTACTGATGCTCCCTGTCCTAGGTAGTTTTATTTTGTAGAAAATTAATCCTCAACGGCTAGAAACGACCACAAACTCATTCCAACTTATAAAAATAAGCTGAGGACACTTGAAGAAGGTCGTACCACCTATCCAAGCAATCAAAGACATGGGAAAAACTTTTAAATCTTTATTTTTCATTCTCTTATAAATATTAGTGTTTTGAGCTTATTGAAAATCTTTTAATTATTTTCTTGTGAGCTTAAATTGTTTGTAAACACGTTCCTACTTTGAGAGGTTTTTCTTGTTTACATTTTTACCTTTGTAAAGGGGATTGGTTCCAGCTTAGCCCGTGAAAAGATAGGGAGTTGTAAAAGTTATCTCTTTATCCTGTGACAAAGAAAGAACAAACTAGTGACTTTATTAGAAAATCCTAAGTGAGGAGCTTAGGTAATGGATGTAGACTTGGTTGAGAAGTCGAACCACTATAAATCCTTAAGTAAATTTTCCTATCTTTATACTCCTTACTCCCTAAACTTAAAAAGTCAATTCACCCTATCTTGGCAAACTATTGATTGATCATTTGAGCTTCATTGAATATCCCAACACACCGTTTTCCTTTAACTGTTGTGCCTTACTTAAGCCCAATACCATAATAACTTTGTCCAACTATCTTGGGAAGATTAATTGGCTTGATTAAAAGGTCTCGGGTTTACCCAAACTACTGACCCGAGTTTTTGGGCATTTCAATCTAGACCAGGCCCAAATCCATCAGGTCTAAAATTTTAGGATACATGCCTTATAAAACGGATTTGGATCTTCGGATTCGGTTCGAGTCCAAGATCTGTTTTCATCCGTAGATGCAAGCTATAAAACTATGAAACCAAAATATAATGTTATATGATTTTGAAATAAAAATGAATTGGATGATTAAAACTAAAATAAAATTGAGGTCGAAGGTAATTTACTCTTTCCTCTTCTACATGCTCTCTCATCTGATAACAGTGATAATTTACATGTATTAGTACACATAATAAGAGCCGGTTTGTTCATAGAAATATTTTTTTTATTTTCTGTTTTTGTTTTCAATAGTTTTTATTTTTAATTTTTTAAAATTAAAAAATTTGTTTGATTAATATAAATGAAAACTTGAATTAAAAACTAAAATATTAAAAATATATTTGGTATCTAATTGTTTAAAATATAAATAAAAAGAATAATTATTAAATAATTAAATTAGATTATAATTATTAAAAATCATAACATAAATTTAACATATGAGTTATACAAATATAAACCAATAAAGCTGATAAGAAATTTCGTAACTAAAAATTTATTTTATGATGTGATCAGTCAACCACAATCTCACTTGTTTTCTGAATCTATTATCGATATTCTTGTTTATGAATGTAACTCATGTTATGTCATTCATATTTTATGATCATGTTCCTTAATGCAAATTTCACCATAGGTTATAATAGTTTGTTTTCAATCATTATAACTTCTATTATAATCTATGATCACATCTTTATTTTAGCATTTAATTTATCTTAGATATGCATATTTACTTATATTTCATCTTAAGCCATGCATATTTACTTATGTGTCATTTCAAAT
Organism: Hibiscus syriacus; assembly: GCF_006381635.1. Lineage (NCBI taxonomy): Eukaryota > Viridiplantae > Streptophyta > Magnoliopsida > Malvales > Malvaceae > Hibiscus > Hibiscus syriacus. The sequence continues at coordinate 1,183,098 of NW_024062153.1, read as the reverse complement.
CAAACATATTTACTTATTTTTCATATTCATCCTAAACTTGCATATTTAATTATATGTTTGTTTATGTTTTGTAAGAGCATTTCTTCCTAAGCTTTGCATACTTATGATGTTTTGTTTGTTTTGAAGGTACATTTAAGGTGCACAATGTCAACACATTAGGACAATGCACATCAGTCAGATTATGAGCCATTTTTGAGTTATTTCTCAGCGTCTTTGGGTTATGATGTCTACCTGAATTTAAATCCTCTATCTTTTATCTTTCCAAAACACTTTGAACCGAGTCACTCCGACACCGAAGGCTTGAGATATGGTCAGATTACTAAAGACAGTGCATTCTGGAATTTTATACGAAATTTTCATCCATTCCAAGCCATGAAAGCTGGCCCCTTGTATGTGGTTGATAGCAGAAATCACGTGTAGACCATGACAGCTGGCTCTTACTAAAAATATCTTCTTTTATCTTTTTATTCCCATAAACGTCGTCTGAGTTGTCGCGACAATTACATTTTTCTTAGTAGTCTCATCATGTCATGACAATTCCCTTTTTCTTATCATTGCTCCCAAATCCTGCACATCATCAAACAAAACACCTTCCCCATATTGCAACACAATTTACAAAATAAAATGTCGTGACAAACATATTTCCATCACATGCAACTATATGCTCCTAAATGCATCTATATGATCCTATATGAGCTTTTAGACATTCAATAACTTAAGTGAAAATACCCTAAATATGACCTTTTTACGGAGTTATCACACCCCCAAACTTAAGCTATTGTTTGTCCTCAAGCAATGGATAGTATTAAGAAAAATAAAAATTTCATGGCAAGTTCAGAAGTAGAATAGTTATATGGGATAGAATTTCAGCCCTCAGAACATTTGGCTTCAACATGCTAGACTAGTTTGAGAAACTAAGTACTGTCCCCTAGGGCAAGATCCTTTGTGTGAGTGTGTGCATGTGATTGTATCAAGTCCATGCTTAACGAACCTAACAAATTTCTAAGCAAGCTCTCTTGTTTTGCGACGACATTTAAAAATTTACTCCCACATTGTTTTCTTCTTTTTTTTACACTACTACGAGGGGAGTCAGCCCATCACACCTACCATCCCACACTCTAGGAGAAAGGGAGGATACCTTCCACCCCAGAGCTAGTCAGGTAGAGTCATCTCGTGACTACTTTCATTCACTCATATGTTGTGACTGTCATTTAGTTAAATGTAGTTTCCAGGCAATGTCGTGGCATAGCAGAGTGTCCCTCTACAGATATGTCGAAGCATTTATTCGTAATTTTATTTCATTTTTTCATTTTTGTGAGGTTTTCATCATTCATTATCAAAGTTTTATGCCAAGACATGCAAGAGTTCTCTTATAAAAAAATTCTAAGTTCCTTAAGCATGGAAAACATACAATCGTGTATCCAAAGGTTTCAAATAAGCAAGTCTTAGAGTTGGTTATATCATCCTCAACAGTCATGTACATTCAATTCTAGCCATAAAGAGTTCATCATCATCGGGCATCCTTAATTTATTCCAGAAACTAATTCTAACACTTACTAATGTCATGGCATATTCATTCTACTAATACTATCATGCAATGATTTGAGAATCCTACCTCCCCCAAACTTGAGAGAAGTATTGTCCTCAATGCTAAATAAAAACTAAGGTAAAACTATATTACATGCTATGAAATGCAATACAATTCAAGATACCTCGACTTCAAGCTTGTGGTGGTGCGACGTGTGCACTTTCGCAATTGTGTGGGGCTGGAATGTTCAGAATATGATGCTGGTACGGTTGAAGGGTGGATAAACCCTAACCTTGCAAAGAAAAATAAAATAGACAATTAAAAGGAAACTGAATAAAAACAATAACAAAATAAACATTTATTTATGCACAGGAGTAAATCCAAAATGTAACGACATCTTCAAGATGTTTAGCAGATTTCGACATCGTACAAGAAGAATGCAGTTTTGTCATGCATGGGCGGAGTTCGCCTTCAGACGTTGGCCATTAACTTTGAAAATGGATCCATCATCCATATTCTTGATATCCACGGCGCCATGAGTGTAAACATGGTGTACTTCAAATGGTCTTGATCATCGTGACTTCAGTTTTCCAGGGAAGAACTTTAGCCTCGAGTTAAACAAGAGCACCTGCTGGCTAATATGAAAATGCCATGGCAAAAGCATTCGATCATGCCACTTCTTGGTTTTTTCTTTATAAAGCTTGGCATTTTCATATGCTTGCGCTCGAAATTCTTCTCTTTCATTCAGATCGAGTAATCTTTGCTTCCCAGCTAATTGTGCATCGAAGTTCAGCTTCTTGATCACCCAGTATGCCTTAGGTTCTAATTCCACAGGTAGGTGACAAGCTTTTCCATATACCATCTTGAAAGGTGATATTCCCAGAGGTGTTTTGAATGTCGTTCGATAAGCCCAAAACGCTTCGTCCAGCTTCAGAGACTAATCCTTCCTTCTAGGGTTCACCACATTCTCTAGGATTTGCTTGATTTTCCGGTTAGACACTTCAGCTTGCCCATTGGTTTGTGGGTGATATGCCGTGAAAATCTTATGTCGCACTCCATATTTTTGTAATGCCTTGGAAATTAGCTTGTTATCAAAATGAGTGCCCTCATCACTGATGATGGCTCTTGGTGCTCCAAATCGAGTAAAGATATTCTTATAAAGGAATTTGAGCATTGTTTTAGAGTTATTCCTCAGTGTGGCAATCGCTTCAACCCACTTAGATACGTAGTCCACCGCAAGCAAAATATACAAATCTCCAAAAGAATATGAGAATGGTCCCATGAAGTCAAAACCCCAAACTTCAAAGAGATTTATCACTAAAATATTTCTCAATGGCATTTCGTGTCGTCTGGAGATGTTCCCAGTGCGTTGGCATCTATCACATGCTTTGTAAAATTCTTGAGCATCCTTAAATAGTGACTGCTAGTAAAAGCCTGATTGGAGGACCTTAGCAGCAGTCCTCGCACCTCCAAAATACCCTCCACAGGGAGCTGTGTGGCAATGGTGTAGAATGTCTCGTTGCTTCTCGTCAGTGACACATCGTCGAATCATTTGATCGGCGTATTATTTAAACAAATATGGCTCGTCCAAAAAATAGAACTTGGCAATATGCTGAAACTTCTTCTTACCCTAGCTATTTAATTCATAAGGAAAAATACCATTAACAAGAAAATTAACAATGTCAGCGTATCACGGGATTATCGTGGCATATAAAATTTTCTCTTCAGGGAATTCTTCTTGAATATAAAAAATGTCATGACATTCTAAAATGTTCTCTAGCCTAGATAAATGATTTGCAACCTAATTCTCAGTACCTTCCCTATCTATTACCTCTAAGTCAAATTCATGCAGTAGTAATATCCACCTAATAAGTCTAGGCATGGCATCTTTCTTGTTCACTAAGTATTTTATAACTGAGTGATCAGTGTGAACAATGACTTTGGTGACTATTAAGTAAGGCCTAAACTTGTCAAATGCAAATACCACGGCAAGTAATTCTTTCTTAGTGGTAGTATAGTTCAATTGAACTTCATTAAAGGTACGATTAGCATAATATATAACATGGAAACTTTTACCTCTACATTGCCCAAGCACAGTTCCCACGGAAAAATTGCTTGCATCACACATTAACTCGAATGGCGACGTCCAGTCATGGGGAACCATGATAGGTGCAGAGATAAGTCTTTGTTTCAGCTCATTGGATGCGCCATAGCAATTTTGATCGAACACGAATGGCTGATTTTTTTAAGCATAGTACATAAGGGCTTGGATATCGTGGATAAGTCCTTGATGAATTGTCTATAAAACCCAGCATGTCCAATGAAACTCCTAATACCCTTGACAGAATTTGGTAGGGGTAGCATCTCGATCACCTCGATCTTGGCTCTGTCCACTTCAATGCCTTTTTCAGAGATATTATGGCCTAGAACAATGCCTTTAGTCACCATGAAGTGACATTTTTCCTAATTTAGTACAAGATCGACCTCCTCACATCGTTTAAGTACCTTTGCCAGATTGTCGAGGCATTTTTTAAAGTCATCACCAGAAACAGAGAAGTCATCCATAAAAATTTCTACAAAATCCTCAACCATGTTAGAAAATTTGGCATGCGTGCAGGGCTGAAAGGTTGTCGGGGCATTATAGAGTCCAAAAAGCATTATTTGAAAAGCATAAGTTCCATAAGGACATATTAACGTCGTCTTTCATTTGTATTCTAGTGGGATGGAAATTTGATTATACCTCGAGTATCCATCCAATAAATAGTAATATGCCTTGCCAGCTAGTCGATTCAGCATTTGATCGATGAATGGCAACAGGAAGTGATCCTTCTTGGTGGCCTTGTTGAGTTTGTGGTAGTCTATGCATATTCGCCACCTGATGATAGTGCGTGTTGGTAGCAACTCATTGTCTTCACTTGTCACCACAGTTGCGTCTCCTTTCTTTGGCACACATTGGATGGGACTCACCCAAGAACTATTAGAAATGGGGTCAATCACTCTAGCATCAAGCCACTTGGGAATTTCTTTCATCGCAACTTGCTTCATGATTGGGTTTAATCTTCGCTGCGGTTCTATGGATTTTCCATGGCATTCTTCTAGTAGGATTTTGTGCATGCAAATAGTTGGAGTTATTCTCTTCAGATCCTCCATTGTTCATCCTAACGCTCTCTTATGCTGTGACAAAACACTTAGCAAACTACATTCTTGGTTAAGAGTAAGGGAAAAGGAAATAATCACAGGTAAAATGTCATTACTACCCAAATAAGGATATTTAAGATGTTGTCACAAATTCTTTAACTCTAGGGTAGGTGTTGATGTAATGAGGGCTTAGGAGGAACAAATTCTTCAAAATTAAGAGGTTCAAAACGCGTACCTGGGCTAGCTATGAGAAAGCTAGCCTACTACTCCTCGAAAGAAAAAATCATTAGGCTCTTCGGCCTTTAAGTCTTCAAATAGCCTTTTATTAGTTTCCAGCTAAATGAAAATGTCATGGTAAAATTGATCTACTTCTCTTGATATAAATGAATCCACTTCTAAAATGCTATGGCATTCTTCATAATCATCCATGTATTTGAGAGAACGGAAGACATTCACAGTGACATTAGTCGGCCACTCTCATGGTCAGCTCATCCTTCTCGTAGTCAATAAGAATGCGGCCAGTAGCTAGGAAGGGTCTCATCAGAATTATGGATGTTGTGGTATCAACCTCACAGTCCAGAATTAGAAAGTCTACTGGAAATACAAACTTGTCAACCCGAAAAATGACATCTTCGATTCGCCCTTTGGGACGAACATTTGAACGATCGGCTAATTGCAAGATGACATAGGTGGGTCTCGCATTTCCTATTCCAAGCTTCACGAAAATTGACTTAGGCATTAAGGTCACGTTTGAGCCAAGGTCACATAGTGCCTTTCCAACATATTTGTCTCCTATCGAACATGGAATGATAAAACTGTCTGGATCATTTCGTTTTGGTGGCATCTTGCTTAAGGAAGAGCAATATTCTTTTGTCGTGGCATTTATCTCGTACTGCTCAGCCTTTCTTTTCTTGGTAACAATCTCCTTGAGGAATTTAGAATATGTTGGCATTTGTTCCATAGCCTCCAGAAAAGGAACATTGATATGAAGTTGACTTAGAATGTCAACAAACTTTTTAAATTGAATATCTTCGTTATGTTTCTTCAGTCTTTGTGGGAAAGGGGGTGGGGATCTGACTTCTTGTAATGAAGTTGTGGGATAGAGTTTGCCTTGGCATTTTTGTTTGCTCCCTCAGTCACTTTACTTGATGAACCCTCATCCTTATCCTTTTCCACTGGTGTTTCTTCCAGCAATTCTTGATCCGCTTGCACAGTTACAGGGGGTAAATCAATCTTTGGTCTTCCCCCAAACTTGTCTTAAACATTGATTTAGGTACCACTCCGTAGAGTTAGTACATTGCAGTATTATTTTCCGTGAGGTTTTGTGACTTCAGTGTCACTCGAAAGATGTCCTGGATGACGTTCTTGTAATTTCAAGGCAATTTGATCAACCTGACCCTCCAACGCCCTCAAAGATGAATTGTGGCTCTAAAGTAGGGCTCCTTGGTTTTTGATGGAGGTCGTATGGTCTTACAGCATAGTCTTCGTAGTTGCTATAAACTCTTGCATTGTGGCTTCCAAAGAACTTGTGTTAGATAAACATGGCCCTCCCTTGTGAGAATTATGCCATGGCATATTCATTTGAAAACCTTGGGAGTCATTGAAATTCTGCAGCCAAACTGGTTGATTAGTGCTGCTGGTTTCTTGATTTCCCCACGAAAAGTTTGGATTTTGATGTCATCCTGGATTATATGTGTTTGAATAAGGGTTGTTGCCTCGATTGTAGTTTCCCACATAGTTGATGGATTCTTGATTGGTCGGGCACTCACTCTTATGGTGATTGTCGTGCCATAATAAACATGCTGAATTGGCTGCCTTTACTTCTCTCACCTCACTTTTTCTTTGCAAATTCTTCAACATGTTAGTGACATTAATAATTTGGACGGGCACAGAATCCTTAGTGTCTAGGTCGAATGCTCCATGTGATTTTCACCCAAGTCCAAGCCTTATAGATGGAAATTGATAATCGTTGTTGGGAATCCTATCCAGAATGTCAAATGCCTCTACAGGTGATTTGTCAAGTAATGTCCCATTTACCGAGGCATCTAACATCATCCTCGTGGGTACATTAACTCCATTATAGAACATCACCACTTGCGTCCAATATTGAAAACCATGATTCAAACATTTACGAAGCAATCCTTTATACCGATCCCAACATTCATACATTGATTTATCATCAGCTTGACGAAAAGAAGCGATGTCATTCCTTAGTTGGGTGTTCATGTTCGAAAGATTATACTGTAGAAAAAACTTTTTGCACAAATCAGTCCAGGACTCTATTGAACCCGCTAGAATGCCACTCAACCAAGCCCTTGCTCGGTCATGCAGAGAATATGGAAATAACTTTAGCTTCAATACATCTTCGTGCCCTCCTTGTTGACTAAAAGAATCGCACACCTCCAAGAAGTTATGAATATGTTATCTGGCATCTTCATTTGGCATGCCCCCAAATTGCTCTATGGAATTCAGTATATTGAACATGATAGGTTTGAGCTCAAAATGGGCTGCCTGAATCTCTGGTGCCACAATTCTAGGATTTAAGTCATCCAAGATAGGGTTTAAGTGATCACAAATGGCACGAGGTCTGGCTGTATTCCCATCATTTAGAATTACCTCAGTATTCTGTTATTCCTCATGACCAATGCCTTGATTTTCGAGTTGATACATATTTTCAGATTGAACATGCCTTCTTTGACTAACAAGCCTCTCGATCTCAAGTTTAACTAGTTCTAATGGCTCGTTTGAATGTTTTTCGGTCATACATTGAGAAAAAACCTGAAAAAGATAAGGAAAATAAAAAGTAAAACTATATATAAAAGAAAAATAAACAATTAAAATAAAAATACTTTTACAAAACTAATTAACTTCCAGTTGACAATCCCTGGCAACAGCGCCAAAAACTTGTCCGCTGATTGTGAGTACTATATATGGATGTAGAATTATGTGCAAGTATACACAATCGAACAAGTAATACAGTGATGAGTGAGTATCGTATCCACAAGGATTAGAGGAAATTGATAAGTTCAATCAAAGCACTTTACTCTGTCACCTAAGTAAAGTTAGTGATGGTATGTACATATGAGAATGTTGTGGAAAAATAAATGGATGTTGTGGAAATTGTTTGATGGTAATATGGTAGCAAATTGAGATGTTGTGGCAAATTGGATTGTGTATAGCTCAATCAAATGAAAATGTAAATGCAAAATAAAATGAATATACTGGATTTGTTTATAAGGACTTTAGACTCCTCTCACGAAAAGCTGCTAGGGGAATGAATGATAGGAGTCACTTAGGAAATTTAAGTCTACTTCTCAGAATGGTCTTACTTCTATGCCTTATCTGCCCGACAGAGTTTACTAAGGGTGCCCTATGCTATCTCTAGTTAAGAGACTCGATAGATTGAAGATGCCTTGGTAATCCGATTGGCGTTAGCTACTGAAGGGATCATATTGGTCCAGATAACAGGATATGTCACGTCAATACCTTTTTGTGACAACATTAACATCTAACCTCTCGATCATGCACTACTCCTTTTAGTCGACTGAAATCCTAGCCTTAGGCCTAGTTACTACCTAAAACCCCTTGTTTATGTGGTTTCTCCCTAGTTTCTCTCAAACACTAAGGATGCGCTCCTTAGACATTCTCTCAAACACTAAGTAATCTCCTAAGGAATGGCTACTCTCATAGCTCCTACAACCTTAAGGCATTAAACTTCATATACAAAACAGATAATAACATACAAAAAAACCATTCATTAAAGCAAAATCAAATATCCATAAGGAACTCCCACCAAATAAGACTAGTTCATAGTGGGGTTTGAATGTTCCAAGTAATAAAGCAAGACATTAATTCAACCCATACAATCCAAATGATATAAATGAAAGCAACGAGCAAAGGGAAGGAGGAAAAGCATTCGACGTGCACTGTCGGAGCTTCCCTCGACCACCACGAACTGTCCCAGTGATCTAGCTCCTCTCGGATGCCTAGTTCGCCACTCCCTCTAGCTTGTCAATGGAGGAATGCCACACCAAAAGTGATTGACGAAAAAAGGAGAGACCTTTTTCTCTCTGAATTTTTAGCTTAAGGCGTGTCAAAAAGTATTTTTCATTGTGGCTTCATCTTCTATTTATAGGGATAGAATAAACCTAGGGTTTTGTGTGAAAATTACCATAGTACCCTAAAGTTCATTCCTTTTATGTGAGACATGGTGCAGAAGTGGTAGTGGACCCCTCCTATGTGGATGATAGCAGAAATCACGTGTAAACCATGACAGCTGACTCTTACTAAAAATATATTCTTTTATCTTTTCTGGCTAGAAATATCATCCGAGTTGTCGCGGAAATCGCATTTTTCTCATTAGTCTCATCATGTCATGGCAAAACCCTTTTGCTTATCATTGCTCCCAAATCCTGCACATCATCAAACAAAACACCTTCCCTATAATGTAGTATAGTTTACAAAATAAAATGTCACAATAAAAATATTTCCACCACATGCAACTATATACTCCTAAATGCATCTATATGATCCTATATGAGCTGTAAGACAGTCAATAACTTAAGTGAAAAGACCCTAAATATGACCTTTTTATAGAGTTATCAATCATCACCCAAAGAAGATGGATAGAAATGAGCATTGAACCTACTAGAGGGAGTTTTCGGCCATAATTAATCCAAGCATAAATGTATGAAAAAACTTTTCAAATTCATGGCTTAGTGGACTCTATAAATGTGTCCAAGAAGATGAAGCATCGTAGTATTAATTGGCTTGAATTTTCTCCCTAAGAATGTACCCTATAAATAAGCAATCAATTATCTTATCAATGAAAAACTTTGTGAATTTTATCTCTCTTTAAAGTTCTTTGAGAACTATATCGATTAAGCAAGCTTTCAAACTTGTGAAATAATTTTATCCACCTTGATATTTCTGGTTCATATCTCTTTATAGATAGCGGGTCAAAGTACTTGTTACCATCACTCAAACAAGTTTGTAGAGAATTAGCTTATGCTCTTATAGCATAGTTTTTTCTTTGATGAGTTTGAAATACTATCTTCATCAATTCTTTCTTCCATCCTCAACAACTATCCATCTACCATTTTCACCATTGATGATTTATCTTCTTCATCATCACCAACGTCCAATTATTATCATCTTCTGCAGTAATAATTTGATCACTTATCTTTCATTTCCACTACTCTTAAACTATCTTATATCAACTTTCTAATCCATCTTATTTTTCTTATTGCAGCTATACATCAATTATGGGGTTGTACTTGATGTCTTTCTTAGATCGAGCAAACAACAAGGTTGCCTATGTTTCTTCAACATTAAAGGAATGTAGGTAGTCTTTCATCAAGTGGTATTCAGAGCTATTGGTGCATTGACAATAAGTCCTATTGAAGTTGCAACATCATAAAAAAAAATAAGTGCAAAAGAAAAAAAGACTCATACATCATTTAGAGGAGTTCAAAAGAAAGAAAAAGAAAATCACAAGAAGAGGAAAAGTGCAAAGAGTAACCTTTAAGACACTCCTACCATCAACAACCAAACTTGAAGAGATAACCTTATTGTTTTCTAGTTATAGGAGGTTGGTAAGTGTTGTCTTTGGATTGTAAGTCTCCAAATTCTTTCTTTACTTATTTTTCAAGCCTTTCTTCTTTTAACCATTTCTTCTTCCTACCTTAACCAATATTTCAGTTAACACACACAAGATTGAAGACTTGTTTGATTTTGAGTTAGATCTAGAAGGACTCAACAAGAGGGATCGAGAGGAGAAAGGCAAAAAGAGTGAGAACAGAAGGGGAATCATTAAAAGAAAAAAAAGCATGTTCCCAAGTGCAAACATGAGCATTAAGTGGAGTGAAATAAGAGTTTTCTTGGAGTGAAATTTGTGAGGATTTGTTGAGCATGCTGGTAAGGCTTTATTTTTTTCCTATATTTATTTTACTGATAATGTCTCAAAGTCCTAGGAACGATGTGGAAAGACCAAATATACAATTGCAAGCATTGATAGGTGAAATGATGTGAATGTTCCGAGAAGAGTTTGACGTTTTACATGAGAGAATGGATCAGTAAGAAGGAACTCTACATGGACGTAACAATGTTGAACCTAAAGGTCAACAACCACTTCAGCAAGAAAACAATGAACCAGAAACCCAAGAGGATGGTGAGAAGATAAAGTGTGCATCCTTACAAGGATTAAGGCGATCAATTCCTGCTATTGATAATAACATGAACATTATCTGCACCAACATTCCATCTTTCCAAGGGAAGACTGACCTAGAAGCATATCTATAATGGGAAAGTAAAGTGGAGCATGCTTTTAGTTGCAATAACTACTTATAAATAAAGAAAGTCAGAATGGCCACCATGGAGTTCACTAATTATGCATTGATATAGTGGGACCAGATCACTAGTAACCGGAGGAGGAATGGTGAAAGACCTATATTTACTTGGCATGAGATGAAAGGTATAATGAGGCTATGTTTTATTCTTATTCATTATCACCAAGATCTTTTCTAGAAACTGTAGAATCTTAAGCGAGGATATCGAAGCGTAGAGGATTACTATAAGGAAATGAAGGTTGCAATGATTCGAGCCAACGTAGAAGAAGACTACAAAGTAACAATTGTAAGATTTCTTTCAAGACTTAACTCGAAGATAACCAATACTTTGGAGTTATACCATTACATTGAAATAGATGAGATGGTTCAGATGGATATAAAGATTGAGCAGAAACTCAAGAGGAGACACATGAAACGTAATCTATCACCTCAAGATGGAAGCAAAACAATTTGAGGAAACCAGCACTTCACCTATCAAAGAAATAACAGAGTCATCTCAAACCAAACCACTAAACATTGAGAATGACAAAGGAAAACAAACGAATGAATATTCCAAAAACATCCGATGTTTCAAATGTCTTGGGAGAGAACATGTAACAACCCAATGTCCTAACCAAAATACAATGTTGCTTCTTGGCAATGGTGACATAAAGTCTGAATGTGAAGAAGAAGAAAAGAATGATGAAACTGATGAAGAAATAGAAGAGGTAGTCTTAGCTGCAGTCGACAGGGAAGCTTTAGCAATCAAGAGAAGACTGAACACTCATTTAGTTAGAGAAGAAGAAGCATATAGGGAAAACATTTTCCAAACCTATTGCCATATGAATAACAAGGTCTATTTCATGATCATAGACAGAAGAAGTTGTACCAATGTCGCAAGAACGATTATGGTGGAGAAACTTAGCCTAGAAACCATGAAACAACCTCACCCCTATAAGATATAATGGTTGAATGAACAAATAGAGTTGAATATCGACAAACAAGTGTTAATCCCTTTCTCGATTGGAAAGTACTAAGATAAGTACTTTGTGATGTAGTACCTACACATCCTTGCCATCTACTCCTTGGGAGGCCATGGCAGTACAACAAATGCACATTACATGACTGCTTCATAAATCGATATTCATTCTATCATAAAGGAAATAACCCTTACTCCTCTATCTCTGAGGCAAGTTCAGGAAGATCAAATCAAAATGAAGGAGAGTGTTGGAGCTAAGAGTTAAAGAAAGACTCCACATCCCAAAGAAGAGATGAACTAAAAGATGAGTGTCTTTTCTAGCAAAGGTTTACTTTGATAATGCCTTATGATAAGAAGGAAGATTGAAGATGATTATCCTAAAAATTCAAGAGAAGTAAACAGGGAATATTCTTTGATCTCATCTTCTATGTTTTCTGAAAATGAGATTTCTGATAAAAAATTTTGTAGTATGAACTCATATATTTTTAAAAAATCAGAGATCGGTGTCATTAACATTTTAGAAGATCTGTTTTTTGAAGAACCAATAAAATAAGTGATCAAGCACACATCTACATATAATTTTTCTAAAAACTTGTCGATTTGGGGATAAATCTCTTCAAAGGAGGGGAGGAGGGTGTGATCCATTTCAACCCACTGCTGCTTATAGTACCTCTAACATTGACCTTCATCAAAATGGAGCAAAGGGGATTCAACTACAATCTCACTTGTTTTTAAAAGTTATTATCAATATTCTTGGTTATGCATGTAACTCATGTTATGTTTTTCATCTTTTATGATCATGTTCCTTAATGCATATTTCACCATAGATTATAATAGTATGTTTCCAATCATTATAAATGTTATTATAATCTATGTTCATGTCTTTATTTTAGCATTTAAGTTATCTTATTGATGCATATTTACTTATTGTTCATTTCATCTTAAGCCATGTATATTTACTTATGTTTTATTTCAAACCATGCATATTTACTTATGTTTCATATTCATCCTAAACTTTCATATTTACTTATATGTTTTTTATGTTTGCAAGAGCATTTCTTCCTAAGCTTTGCATGCTTATGATGTTTTGTTTGTTTTGAAGGTAAATTTAAGGTGCACAATATGAACACATTAGGATAGTGCACATCAGTCAGATTACAAGTCGATTTTGAGCTATTTTCGAACAACTTTGGGCTATGATGTTCTATTTAGTTTAAATAACCTATCTCTTATATTTCCAACACACTTTGAATTGCGTCAATTCAACATCGGTAGCTCAAGATATGGTTAGATTACTAAAGATAGTGAAGGCTTGAATTTTATACGGGATTTTCAACCATTCTAAGCTTCCACCTATTTATACTCTTCCAAGAAACATATGAATATCCATGGTGCAATTCCACCCTTCATGAACTCATAAACGGCTTGCAAATTCATCAAATGGAGTCAAACAATCACCCATTTATGCATGACTTCCCAGGCCACTAAAGGGAGTTGAATCATCACCCAAAGAAGATGGACAGACATGAGCATTGAACCTACCAAGGGGGAGTATTTGACCATAATGAATTCAAGAATAAATACATAAAAAACGTTTCAAATTCATGGCTTAGTGGACTCTATAAATGTGTACAAGAAGATGAAGCATTATATTATTAATTGGCTTGATTTTTCTCCTTAAGCATGTAGCCTATAAATAGCAAAGCATTTGTCATTTGTAAGCAATCAATTATCTTATCAATCAAACACTTTGTGAATTTTATCTCTTTTTAAAGTTATTTGAGAACTATATCGATTGAGCAAGCTTTCAAACTTGGGAAATTATTCTATCCATTTTGATAGTTCTAGTTCATATCTCTTTATAAATAGCGGGTCAAAGTCCTTGTTACCATCCCTTAAACAAGTTTATAGAGAATGGGGTTATGCTCCTATAGCATATATTGTTTTTGGCGAGTTTGAGATACTATCATCATCAATTCCATCTTCCATCCTCAACAACTATCCATTTACCATTTCCACCATTAAAGATTTATCAACATCATCATCACCAACGTCCAACTATAATCATCTCTCGCAATAATACTTTGATCACTTATCTTTCATTTCCATTACCCTTGACTATCTTATATCAACTTTCTAACCCAACGTATTTGTCTTGTTGTAGATATACTTCACTGGGGTTGTACTTGTTGTCTATCCTAGATCGGAAAAACAACAAGGTTGTCGTTATTTCTTCAACATTGGAGGAGTGTAGGTAGTCTTACATCGTTTTAGTTTATTATAATGATATAATGTTAATGCATATAAGACATTAATTAAATTTTAAAAATACAAAAAAAATATTGTTATGAGTAATAGCACACAAAAGTGTCATTAACATAAGAAAAATAATTAGTGTAGTCCTTAAACTTTTTTGCACCAAATGTGATCATTAAACTTAGGAAAATTAATCTAACCCTTTTACAACAGAATCAAACATTCATTATCACTATGTTTACATGACAGTTTACAAACTTTCATGGCAATCTACAATATTAATGTGACAGTTCACGATGATATTTTGACAGTTCTCGATGGGAAATGATGTGGTAGGATTTTTTTTAAATTAAATTTTATTTAAATTAAAATATGAAATATAAACAATTATTAAGATATTCAATAAATTAAATATAAAAAATTTAAAAAATTATATGATTAAAAAAATAATTTAAGGATTACATTGACTGAAAAAAGTTTAGGAACCACATTGACTTTTTTTACAAAAGTTCGAGGGTTTTAAATAACATTAAACCAAAAAAATTTGTTAGAATGATTTAAACATGTGTAAGTTAAGTTAAAAAATCTAGATACAATGTTTCCTTATATTTTGAAATTTCAGAACAATTTTTAAAAAAATAATGAAAACAACTTTTTTCCATGTTTTCATATTTTCACTTATTTTTTTCATTTTCCAGAAATCATTTTCTAATTTTACAGCCAAACACATTTTCTTCAATTTTTTCTATTTTCTATGAAAATGAAAATAGCATATATTTTCTAAAACCAAATGTTTTTCACTTGTCATGCAAATTATTTAAAATTTACACAAGATTTTTTAGAGGGAGAAAGAGAAGACTCTATCCTCAGTCCTAATCGCCTTTGTAAACATCTCCTGATTAAGGGTAACTAATAGGGAAACAGTGGCGGGTTAATGAGTATTGCTCTTGTTGAAGAATCAAACCTATAAAGCTCTAGACTCGATGAAGAACAATGGGGAATGAATAGGGGAAGGTGGCAGCAGCAGCTAGGGTTCTTTAGGGTTTCTTTTAGGTAATGGAAACAAGTTAAGGAACAATATTAGAACAATATAAACAAAAGATAAAGAACTTAAAAATAAAGTATGATAATCAACAAATCAAAATATCTCCCTTGTGAAGGTGGATGGCAAAGGTGATGATGGTGAGGATAGATTTGTGGAAAATATATGGATATTGTCCTATCAAGCCCTCCTAGTTACAATTAAAAGGTAAACATGATAATATGGCTCTAACCAACCCTCCTAGTTGCGATGAAAAGGCAAATTGGAGTGTGAAGATTAATCTCCCTCACAAGAACTTGAAAGAACTCCAGAAGAAGAAGCTTCGAAGGCACAAGGCAATCAACAATTGCAAAAAAAAATTCTCGTTGTATTATTAATCAAAGAAATCTGTTTTACAAAGTTGAATGAAGCCTCCTTTATATAGGGGTTGAGTTCTAAAGGTCCTAAATAACTAATGAATAAAATAATATCAAACTAAACATGTCTTAACTCTAATTTATAATAAAATAATAAATCTAATCCTAAAAAATAATGCATCATCCTATATTAAATTATATTAAAAATAATCAATATAAATATTGAAAATTCGTAATATTTAGAAAATCACGTATTAATCTCGTATAGAAATTTCAGCATGTGATGTCTTCACTAAAATGAATGTATCTTGAGTTCCTGATATCGGATTGATGCGATTCAAGAACCATTGGAAAGATAAGAGACAGAAGGTTGTATCTTCAGATGAAATATTGACCAAATAAGATCAAGATCCCATTCAAAAAGTCATTGAAAGTATACTATTTTTCTGGTTTTCTTTTCCAAGGCTTGGACGAGTGGATCATTTGGAAGAGTTATTACTTCTTCCTTTGATGTGAGCCTTGTGATGCATGTATCAGTAACTAATCAAAGAAAATTTAAATTCTAGGGTAAACATAATCAATAAAATAAGTAACTAATTGAATTAATTACGTTAGTGGTCTCCTAGGCATTATTATATTAAAAACCCCCATTATTTTTTTTAACAATACCCTCCTCACCAGTTTTGTTAGAAAAATACCCCTAAAATGCACATGTACGACTACCTCGCATCGTAAAAAAATGAGAGTACGTGTCTCGCTACATACAAGGTGTGAGGTATGTCCTTGTGGACACTTTTTAGGGGATATAATTTAATATCGGTAATAATGACCTCGCGATATGCAGAACCTGAGGTTCTTGAGATATCAAACTGTCGCGGAGAATTTATCGTGAGTGAAAAATAGTAAATTTGAAATTTGAATAGATTCTTGAGCCTTGCACTATATAAAATGTGAGGTATTATTTACCTCGCTTTGGGGTTGCGAGGATGACTATAAATGGACACACCCAAAACCAAATTCTTCACACCTTCTTCAAACATGTTGTGAAGTATTTGGGTATTCCAGATAGCATATTCAATGATAGAGATGGGAGATTCATTAGGAAGTTCTGAAAGAGATTGCTCAAGTAGCTTGGAACCCAACTCAATTTCTCATCGAGTTACCATCCTTAGAAATATGGCCAGATGAATCGTTTTAATGGCTTGTTAGAGGAATACCAAAGGCACTTCATTAAGCTAATCAAAAGAATTAGCCTCCACTGCTAGATGTTACCCAATTGTGTTTCAATTCCCATAAGAGTGTTTCCACTAATAAAAGCCCCTTTGAACTTGTGACAGGTCAGCAGTTAAGACTTCATGATACGAAAGTGAGTTAAAAAATATAGCATGTACGAAGATAAAACCAAATTAGAAGAAAAAAACAAAAGGATTCAATTAAAAATCTGGAAAATGATGTGATGGAAACGATTTGAAGATGAAGATGGTGTGATGATGATGTTGGTTTTGTCTGATTAACCCTTTTGAACGTGATTGTTCAAGAAAACTTTGTCAACGGCCCTGATAGACCCTCCAAGAACAATATCTTGGCAACCCGAAGTGTGAAGATGAAATTCACAACGAAACTAGGAAGATAACGTGTTGAAAATAGCTTCAAAGGTGCAAGTAAAAACACTTGTAAAAATAAACTCAAAAGCATATTTTTTTCAAGAAAGAAATCATTCAAGTTGTGATTTACAAGAGAATAAGATGCCTCTTTTTTTAATCTAAAGAAGACACCAAAATACCATAAAAGATAGCTAATCAATCCCTAGAATTCAGCATATGAAAAGCTAATTAAAAGGGATATGCAAATGTTTTAGAAAGTATACATTTTAGTGCATGGAAAGATAAAAAAGATGAAATACTAAAAATCAGAACATAAAGCTTAATATATCAGCTTTTAATTATTTAATATAAAGTCTAATGAGGTCTTAGATATGAGTTAGGCTTGTGGCCTATTTATGCCAGCAACTTGGCATTTTGTGATACAAGTGTTCTTGAAGACTTGGGCTTTCTTCATAAAATTCTTAATTCATCATGAAAGCTTGCAAACCCTTGCTTACAAATCTTGAGTCGTTGATTCTAGTTTATGTTTGAATTGCTTTAATCGTGTTCTCGTAATTGGGCCAAGTGGGAAAGTAAGCCAATCAGGTGCATGGGCCTTAGTACATGCATCATTCCCCTTCTCCTTAAAAGGATTCGACCTCGAATATGAAATATCAAAGGGAGAAAGATCAGCAACATTAAAAGAGGAACTAACATTGTACTCACCAGGAAGCTCAATGCAATAAGCATTATCATTGATGCGCTCTAAAACTTGAAAAGGGTTGTCTCCACGTGGGTCTAACTTAGTTTTCCTCTTGGATGGAAATCGTTCTTTCCTCATATGAACCCAAAACCAGTCACCAAGTGTAAATATAACTTGTTTTCGTCCTTTTTGGCTTTTGTATCATTTCTATGGGAAACCTTCTCCATTCATTTTTTAGCTTGATGTGGATAGTCTTGACCAAGTCAGCTTTTTGTTCACCATCTAAGCTGCAAATACTATTAAGAGGTAGAAGAACAAGATCTAATATAATTAGTGGGTTAAATCCATAAAATACCTCAAATGGTGAAAAACCAGTGGAAGAATGAATAGATTATAAGCAAACTCTAAAAAAGGTAAACATTCCTCCCAATTACGAATATTCTTACCAACAACTGTACGAATTAATCCACCCAAGATTCGATTCACTACTTCAATTTGTCCATATGTTTGAAGATGACAAGTAGTAGAATCTAAAAGTTTGGTGTCAATCTTACCCTACAACACTTTCCAAAAGTGATTAAGAAACTTGACATCTCAATCAGAAACAATGGTACGTGGAATGCCATGAAGCCTTACTACCTCTCGAAAGAATAAATCAGCTACATGTGTTGCGTCATCAGCTTTGTGGCAATAGATGAAATGTATCATCTTTGAAAACCTATCTACAACAAAAAAAATACTATCTCATTCCTTTCTAGTGCGTGGTAATCCAAGAATGAAATCCATGGAAAGGTCAATACATAGAGAAGAAGGAATAGGAAGAGGTGTATACAAACCGTCAGGTATTACCTTAGACTTGGCTTGTTTGCATGTAATATAAGATGCACATATGTTTTCAATGGTTTTCTCATTTTAGCTAGAAAAATGCTCCACGACAATTTCTAAAGTCTTGTTGATGCCGAAGTGTTCCATCAATCCTCCACTATGCTTCGTGCACTAGAAATTCTTGTAAAGAACCTTATGGAAAACACAATATGTTCAAACAGAATAAATATCCATCTACATGGTAAAACTTATTAGTAGAACCTTTATTACAATGAGCATAAATATCTGCAAAATTAGAATCTGTCAAATACAAGTCCTTTATATGTTCAAATCCCAAAACCTTAGCATGTATAGTAATAATTAATGAATAACGAATAGATAAATCATCAGCTATTATGTTATCCTTACCTTTCTTGTACTTGATTATGTAAGGAAACATCTCAATGAACTATCCCGTTGAGCATGGCGTTTACTTAACTTACCTTGGTTCTTTAACCACTTAAGTGACTTGTGATCCGAGTGAATCACAAACTCCTTAGTCAGCAAATAGTGTTGCCACACTTCAAGGGAACGAACCAAAGCTAGGAGTTATTTATCATTGGTTGAGTAATTTAGTTGAGTTCCTTTCAGTTCTTCACTGAAATAAGTAATAGGTCTCTTGTCTTGCAAAAGAATTGCACCTATACCTATTCATGAAGCATCACATTCAAGTTCAAATGTGTTAGTGAAATCCGGTAAGAGTAAAATATGAGTTGTACACAACTTATCTTTTAAGGCTAAGAAAGTGTTCTCTTGTTCCACACCCCATGTGAATCCAACTGATTCCTTGACTATTTCAATTAAATGAGCTATTATAATGGAGAAGTCCTTGACAAACCGACGGTAGAAGCTTGCGAGGCCGTGAAATGATCTTACCTCAATAATGGAAGTGGGTGTAGCCCAGTCACAAATAGTTCTCATCATCAACGTGGATACCCTGTGCACTAACTACAAAACCTAGAAAGATGAGTTGATCACTACATAATACACACTCGTTATCATTAACATATAATCGTTTACGACGAAGGGCATCAAAAATTGATTTAACACGTAAAATATGGAGTTCAAGAGAAGTAGAATAAATCAGAATGTCATCCAAAATAAATGAATACAAATTTACATAAAAACTCCCTTAAGACATGGTGTCATAACCATTTTTAGGTAAAACAATTAAATATTATTTTAAAAAACGATTATGATTTTAATTTGAAAATTTTGGTGATTTAGAATTAAATCGAATGGGAGTCGCCATCGACCTTTGGGTTAGGTAGGTCGAATACTCAAAAGACGTCTTTTGAAACAATTTTAAGAAAAAATCGTTTTTTAAGACAAAAATTGGTATGCGTTTACCAAATATTCGTTTTAAAAGGATCCGGGAGTCGGTTACGTGTAGGGAAAGGTAAGCACCCCCACAAACGCCCAAAAATTGGGACTGAATCGCTTACACATTATTGTAAATGGTGGAAATTACAAATCGAATATAAAGTTAAAATATGATCCATTTATCGAACATTGTTCAATTTGCTTCAAATTAACTATTTAAAGAAAATCCTTTAACTCAATAAAAAATCTTGAAATTTGCAATCCTCTGTCGGGAAAGCTATTTCAACCATTTTTTATTTGTTAAAGAATATTCTATCGTCGAATATGTAAAAGATGCATATCAAATATAAATTACAAATGGACAGTTACGAAAAATAAAATACAGAATTCGCATTGTTCAGTGTAAAATAAAAACGAATTAACAATTAACAAACTAAAAATTGATTTATTTCAAGTTCCATTTAGTTTGAACGTCGTATTAGATTGTACCACTTCGATCAAATGATACTTTCTACGCCCGTTCTACAAATACGAATTCTTGGAATATTCAGATAGTAATATAGTAAAGAATAAAATAAACAATAAATAAATAAAAAGAAATATGAAATGAAAAGAAATATAAATAATAGAGTTACAAGAATAAAGAAACAAGAAAAAGAAAGAAAACTAAAAAGGCATAATAAAAATGTAATTTCAATGTAAATAAATTTATATAAGAAGGCATAAAAGGGCTAAACAGTAATTACAAATAAAACAAAGCCCAAATCTTAAATATTAAATAATACATGTACTGGCAATGGAAATAACCCATAAATTATAATAAAGGACTAAAATGAAATTTCAAAGACATGAAGGATCAAAAAGTAATTAATCAAAATGCCAAATCAGTGATTAAAACAAAAGATACCCAAATCTGAGGGCCAAATTCAAACATCAACCAAAATCACACAACACATGTAATAAGTGACTAAAATAAAATTATTACAAATATAATAGCCAAAATTAAAACTAATGAAAATGAAATAATTAACCAATTATGGACTGAAATGAAACAAATCTAAACTCTAAGGTTCAAAATCAAATAATTACACAAACCATGTGAATGAGGACTAAAACGACATTATACAAAATAAGAAACAAAAAATTTAAACACTTAGAAAATATAATACTAATCATATATGATTAAAACGAAACATGAAATAAATAAAGAGCTCGAAATATAAGGATGAAACTTCATTAAGGATCCGATTACAAACATTACAAAGCTAAAAGGATTTAAATGTAATTTACCCGAAAATAGAAAAACACACGTATGAGATTACAAAATAACAAGGTCAAAGATGCTATTAGCCCCAAAAAATTAAAAACACGGAGAAATGGGAAGCAAAACTACGTCGTTTTGCATTTAATATATATATGTAATATAAGGCCAAAAATGGCCTTATTACCTCATTTGCTTCATCTCTACTTGAGTGAAAGAGAGAAATAGATAGAGTGCTCTCAGTCAAAGCTCATAGGCTCCCAGAAACCGACGAGCCTCCGTCGTTCGGCCGCTGCTGACCAGCCGTCACCGCCGTTCGTCGGCGTTGGAGAAGAAAGAGAAAGGCACTACCCAAAGTAGTTTTTAGTGCTAAGTAAGAATCCGTGGTCGGTTTTTCGAGATTGGGCTAGATTGGAGCAAATCTAAAGAAAAAGGTAAACTTTTTCTTCTTTTCTCATCTTCTTTCTTTCCTTTTCTTTCTTTTAAATCTTTTGATACTTTCTCTCTCAAACCCCTCTGAATTTCTTAGTGTTTCCCTCTCTATTTTACTTTTTTTCTTTTCTCCCAAAACCCGAATCCCCTCTGTTCTCTTTTTTAACCCTCTCTCTATTTTTTTCTTTTTCACCCTATCCTCCATGTTTTTCTCTTCTCTAACTTTTTATGTTTGCTTGCCTCTATGTCCTCTTTGATTGATGATGATATCTAGGTTGTAGGACATGGCTTCCTCTGATTTAGGTATGATGAAATCCCGGATTTTCGGGATTTAAGTGTGGATTTTTTTATTTTGAAGAGTTATTTGATTCATTGTAGATGATATTTTAGTCACTGTTTGGTGCAGATTATTGACGACTACAGTGTCAGGAGCGGCAGCAGCAGGCAACGGCGGTAGAACCACCTAGGGTTATGATGAAACCCTAGGTTAGTCGGGTCGGGTCGGATTGTTGAACAGGGTCGGGTCACTGCTAGTGGTGGGTTGGATGAGTTGGGTTAGCCTGGCATTGGGCTTCAGGTGTTGTATTTGTGGGGTATGGGTTACTTGTGTTATAGTTGGGCTTGAACTTTAGGCCTACAAAATGTAAACAAAATAATAAATAATAATAACAATAATAATAATAATAATATAAAAAAAAGACCCGAACAAAAATGGGTGTCTACACATGGTTCAGCAAGCGCATAAAGGTGCTAGGTGCATTCGTTAAGGCAAAAAGGCATGACTAACCGCTCATATAACTCAAACTTTGTCTTGGAAATTGTATTATTTTCATCCCCTTCTTTCATATGGATTTTATGATATCCACTCTTCAAATTTATCTTTGTAAAGACACATACTTCATATAGTTCATCGAGCATATTATCTAGGCGAGGAATGGGAAGTTGATACTTGATGGTAATGTGGTTAATGGGTTGACAATCAACACATACAATACGTACCATCTTTTTTGGGTACCTAGAGTACTAGAACAACAAAAGGGCTCAAACTTTCTCGTATGTACCCTTTCTCCAACAAACCTTCCACTTGATTTTCTAACCCCTTAGTCTCTTCGAGGTTGCAATGATATGTTTGTCGGTTTGGAATGGAAGATCCCAAAATTAAATCAATTTGATGCTCTGTTCCTCTCAATGGAAGTAGACCTTTTGGTGGATCATCCAAAACATCAAAATATTTCTGTAATAATGAAACAAACACGCTAGGCAAAGTTCCATTAGTGTTAGATATAGATAAACAATCTTGCCTAAATCAGATAAGGATACTAGATTGTTTAGTGAGAAGGGATTGTCTTACTTTTTTTCCTCTTGTAAAAAATTAGGCACTCTTTTATTCTCACTTTGGAATTCACTCACCTCCCTTGGGCCATTGGAATTTTGGTTTTTTTTTTTTTTTTTTTTTTGCTAAGGGTCTCTTTATTGTCAACATTTTGTGAATCTTTTTTTTTTGATTTGGTCCTAACCTCCTCACAAAACCTTTGCATCTTTAGTTGATATTTGCACACCTATTTGGGATGTAATGGGGTTAGCGTGTACTTTTTCCATGGTATACTAAGGTTTACCGATTGAGCTTGCCTTGGTGACATCACGATCATACTACCAAGATCTTCCAAGTAACAAATGGGCACTGTGCACAGGAACTACATCACACCAAACTTCATCACATACCCATATTGAAAATGATCAAGGAACGTTTGATTACCTTCACCTCAGATCCTTCATTCAACCATTGAAGATTGTATGCCTTTAGATGACGTTGGCTTGGTAGATT
Organism: Hibiscus syriacus; assembly: GCF_006381635.1. Classification (NCBI taxonomy): domain Eukaryota; kingdom Viridiplantae; phylum Streptophyta; class Magnoliopsida; order Malvales; family Malvaceae; genus Hibiscus; species Hibiscus syriacus. Next base: position 1,159,482 of record NW_024062153.1, on the reverse strand, counting down.
GAGTGCATCAACCAAGAAGTTACTAATAACATTCGTACAACTCCCACTATCAATTATAATTGAACAAGTTTTACCTTATGGCACACATCGGGAATAGAAGATGTTGGTTCATTGCATGCCAATATCTTCTGTTGCTCGGATATTAAGAGAATGTCACATCACCAAGCATCCATGGTCCATCTAATCACTCTCATAAGTTGCTGGAGTAATGATCTCTTCTTTAGAACCATAAAATGAGATGAAATTGCACCATCATCTCGAATGAGTAATATTCTGGAATTCGGACAATCTTGAGCATAATTTCCACAAAAAGCACTCAATATCTTGAGTTTGGCTTGATTTTTTAGGAGTCTCAACAGTCATGGGCGGCTTAGGAGGTCCTGGCCATTGTTTGGTGGATGTTATTGGCCCCTTCCAAAATTCATCTTTTTGCTTCATTCTAGTAGGACCGAACAAAGTGTTATTTGTACCCTTAAAAGGATATTGTTGACAGGTACCTTTCTCATAGGATGAATAATCCGGTGAACGTTTTGGAGTTGATTGTCATTGGCAATGACCTTATCATTGTTCACATAGGTCTAGAGTTCAAGTTCATCAGCGATGTTATCATTCAACCCATCAACGAACCTGGCTAATATGTTCTCTTCTTCCTTATGTATGTCCACTCGTTGTAAGAGAACCTCCAAGTCTTGAAAGTATTCCTCAACAGATCAATTTTCTTGACGTAGTCGTTGGAGTCATCGCTTTCTATCCCTATAATAATATGGGGGAATAAACCGCTTTCACATCACATACATCAACTCGTCCCATGATTCAATCTCAGGCTCTTGGTTGTAATGTTTGGAACGAACTAGTTGAGTCCACCAACTCAAGGCATAGTCAGAAAATTCTAATGTAACCAGAGGTACTTGCTCCTCTTCAAGGCACATGTAATAAGCAAACACTAGGTCAACCTTACTCTCCCAACCATAATTGGCATCTGGATCATGTTTGCCTCAAAATGGAGGAATGAAGAACTTTGGTCTCGCCAAATAAGGTTGTTCACATGTAGAAGGTCTAGCCTTGTCAAATCAACGAGCAGACAATGGTTGATGTCTAGGTTGTCCATGTCTTGGTTCATCATCTTCACTGCCATGATTTGAGTGTCCATGGGTTGTGTTGCATGGTCTAGTACTCATTGCTGTCACAGTCTAAGAGAGACCCTGTAAGGATGTTTCCAAAGAAGACACAATTACAGACAACCATGGGAGAGTTAAAATCTTCTCTTGCACAATTTTCGTATTACGATCAGTTCGTGACATCCTGAAACTCACAATAAAAAAACAAAACAAAACAAAAACCTCACTATTAATCACTCCAAGGAAAGAATATGATTTAAGAGGCAAATTAACTAATCTTGTACGCCTTTAAAATTATCTTTCCATGATCCTTGACCATACTTCAATGATGAATAACCCTATCAATGAACCTTAAACTAGTTAGAGACCAATGAAAAAGCTTGACACCAAATGAATTTAGTTGCAAGGAGAAAGAAATTTCGCAACATTTATATTCCTACTAACTCAAGGATCAAAAAAGTGTTAGGATGAATAAAAAAAGCAAAACAAATGAATTCTAAATGTGAATATTACAGAGAAACTTGACTATCTTCGTTCGAGATTTTCTTGAAGTACAAAAATTCTAAAATTTTGTGTGTAGCCTCCTTGATTGACGTAGATGTGATCTGGAAATTTTGGGCTCAAAATTCCTTCAATTGCTCTTGTCGATTTTTTCTTTCTTTCTTTTTCATGTTATTTTTAAGCAAGAATGTGACCTACTATTTGAAAAAATATAAAACAAATTAACCCACAACTACTATACTATTTTCCAAGTGATTTTGTATTTCTTTTTGTTGTATATAAATGAAATCAACAAGGTCCTTTATATAGGCACTAGGTACTACTCTTCCAAAAACAAAAAATAAATTCTATTAAAACTCATAAAAGACAATTAACTCCTATATCACCCCTTGGCCTTTCACCTACTAAAACTCATAGACCTTTTATTTTCCCATTAACTTCTAAATTTAAAGAAAAACATTAAGGATTACATTTAAGTTTATTCAACAAAACTCCCCCTTAAACTTAAATGTTTCTACCATCCATCATGCCAATCATCTTCTTGCATTTGTCAAGAAGTACTTTCGGTAGCGGTTTTGTGAAGATATCCGCAACTTGATCCTGACTTGCCACATGCACCAATTCCACACTTCCTTCCTTCACATGATCTCGGATAAAGTGAAAACGAACATCGATGTGTTTGCTTCTTTCATGGTTCACTGGGTTCTTTGCCAACTCAATTGTTGATTTGTTGTCAACATGAATCACAGTTACACCTAGTTGCTTTAGCTCCATCTTGCTCAACAAATTTCTAAGCCATATCGCATGACATACACACCAAGATGCTGCCACATATTCTGCTTCACACGTTGAGAGCGTCACGATCGGCTGCTTCTTTGAAAGCCAAGTAAACGCAGTATCTCCCATAAAAAGCACATATCCCGATGTGCTTTTCCGATCATCTATGTCTCCGCACCAATCGCTGTCGGAGTACCCAACCAATTTGTAATCTTCTGCTTTCGAGTAGAACAACCCGAGTGACACTGTTCCTTGGATGTATCGTAGGATTCGCTTCAACGCCTTCCAATGTGAATAAACCGGCTCCTCCATGAACCGACTTACAATGTCGACACTTAACGAAAGATCCGGCCTTGTGCATGTGAGATATCGAAGGCTTCCTACCAAACTCCGGTATCTACTCGCATCGACACGTTCCCCTCCATCGAACTTTGATAATTTTGCACTTGGTTCCATTGGTGTTGATACCGGGTTGCAATTTTCCATATTGTATTTCTTCAAAATCTCTTTTGCATATGTCTCATGCGATACAAAAATACCTGTCTCTACTTGTCTAACCTCCAAACCAAGAAAAAACTTTATTAAGCCCAAATCTGTCATCTCAAATTCCCGTGTCATTGTGCCCTTAAACTCTTCTATCATCTCATCATTGTTACCCATAAAAATGAGATCATCAACATAAAGAGCAACAAATAACACGTTACCTCCATTCTTCTTTGCGTAAAGGGCATGCTCGTAGGGACATTTCTTGAACCCGTTCTCCATGAAATATGTATCGATACGTGTATTCCATGCCCGTAGTGCTTGCTTCAACCCGTAAAGAGCCTTCTTCAATTTTAACACCTTTTTATCTTCTTCGACTTTTACGTACCCAGGTGGTTGTTCGATGTAGATATCTTCTTCAAGCACACCATTCAAGAATGCCGACTTGACATCCATTTGAAATATCGGCCATTTGAATTGAGCAACTTGTGAAATGAGTAATCGAATTGTCTCCATTCTTGCAACAGGAGCAAACACCTCATCATAGTCGATTCCTGCCTTTTGCTTGTATCCTTTCGCAACAAGTCGCGCTTTGTATCGTTCTATCTCGCCTTGAGCATTCATCTTTTTCTTGAACACCCACTTCACACCAATAGGCTGACTTCCTTTCGGTAATTCTGCTAGCTCCCATGTGTTGTTACGGTCAATCGCTTCAATCTCCTCGTTCATGGCAGTTCGCCACTTCTTGTCTCGCAACGCCTCTTCAAAGCTGATATTTTCAGCATCTGCCAAAAGACATACAAGGTTTACTTCATTTGTCGAATCATACAAATCTTGTAAACTTCGTATTTTTGGTTGTCTTGGTTCATCTTCATCATCGGTAGTTTAAGAGTTTGTTGGTATGCTTTTTGGTGAAATGATTGATGATTCTCCAACTTCGATGATAGCCTCTGTTGAATTGTTCCAGTCCCACTTGCTTGCTTCATTTATTCGCACATCACGACTCACCATCACCTTCTTGCTTATCGGATCGAATAGCTTGTACCCTTTTGTCTTCTCATCATACCCAATAAAAATATACTTTTTACTTTTGTCTTCGAGCTTTGTTCTTCGTTGATCCGGTACGTGTGCATAAGCAACACTACCGAACACTTTGAGATGAGAAACTGTCGGCTTTTGTCCGCTCCATGTCTCTTATGGTGTTTGATCATCTAACTTTAAATGTGGACATCGATTTTGTACATAGATGGCACATTGCACGGCTTCTGCCCAGAATTCCTTCGGCATCTTCTTGCTCTTGAGCATTGATCGAACCATGTCGAGAATGGTCCGGTTCTTCCTCTCGGCCACACCATTTTGTTGAGGAGAGTATGGTGCAGTTATAAATATCCTTATGCCTTGCTCCTCGCAATACTCCATGAAAGTTGTCGAAGTATACTCGCCACCTCTATCGGATCGTACGGCTTTGATGTGTCTACCAGTTTCCTTCTCCACCATCACTTTGAACTTTTTGAACACCTCAAATGCCTCGGATTTTTCTTTCAAAAAATGAACCCAAGTTTTTCGTGAGAAATCATCGATAAAGGAAATGAAATACCTTTTAGTGCTGAAAGATTCAGGGGTGATTGGTCCATATATGTCGGTATGAATCAACTCGAGAGGGTGTTTAGCTCGATATTCTGCCTTCTTTTGAAACGAGGTTCTCGATTGCTTGCCAAGCACACATTCTTCACAAAATTTGCCCTTATAATCTATATCCGGCAGCCCGTGCACCATGTTCTTCTTTGCTAACTCTTTTAGACCACCATGATGTAAGTGACCAAAGTGAAGATGCCACAGTGATGCTTTGTCTTCTACGTCGATTCACAAACATTTTTCTCGCACGCTTCTCAAATTTAGTTTGTACATCCGATTTTTGCCCATCTCGACTCGAGCAACTATACGCCCTTGCTTGTCCTTCAAGTGTAGTATCCGATCTTTCAAAAGTGCCGAGTAACCTTTCTCTGTGAGTTGCCCCATACTTAAAATGTTTGTCTTGAGATCTGGTACATAAAAAACATCTTGGATTGACCCTATCAAGCCATCCTTTTGTAAGTAACAAATCGTACCTCGGCCTTTGACCTCCACTTTTGATGCATCTCCAAAAGACACATGACCATCTTCAATCTTTTTCATCTATTTGAATAGGTACTTGTGACCACACATATGGTTGCTTGCGCCCGAGTCGAGGTACCACAGAGTGTCATTGTTGATGTTGAATTCATTTTGAGCCATCAAGAGAAAGCCTTCATTCACTTCATCTTCCAAGGCTAGGTTGATTGTTTCTTCCACCTTTTTATCGGCTCGACAATCTTTTGCAAAATGCCCCACTTTACCACAGTTATAACATTTGTTAGAGTTGTAATCCTTCACGTAGTGACCATACTTGTAACACTTGTAGCACTCGATATTGGAATAATTTGATCGGCCGCCTCTTCCTCGTCCGCGTCCTCTTCCACGCCAATTTGGTTGGCTTGACTGTCCATTCTCCTTATAGTACCCTTCATGACTGTCGCCTTGACCACCGCGACCATATCCACGACCTCCACGGCCACGACCTTTACCTCGAAAATTTTGAGAATAAAATACCTTTTCGTCTTTGATTAACGCCTTGGTTTGAAGTGCTTGCTCAAGTGTCTCCTCCTTCTTTTTCTTTTTACGTTATTCATGTGCCTTGAGTGAACCAGTAAGCTCGTTGACTGTGAGTGTCGCATGGTCTTTTGACTCTTCTATTGCGCACACAACATTCTCAAAATTGTCGGTTAATGATCTCAAAATCTTCTCCACAACTCGTGCCTCGGTTAACGCTTCGCCATTACGATTGAGTTGGTTTACCACGGTTTGTACACGTGTGATGTAGTCGGATACACTTTCCAACTCCTTCATCTTTATGCTTTCCAACTCGCCACGAAGAGTTTGGAGACGCACTTGCTTGACTCGGTCGGCTCCTTTGAACACTTTTCCTAAAATGTCCCACGCTTCTTTTGAAGTAGCTGCACCAGCAATCTTCTCAAAGCCCGACTCGTCAACGGCTCGGAATAACATGTATAGTGCCGCATTATCCTTCGATCGCGCCTCTTTCAACGCCTTGGTTTGAGCCGCCGTATATCCCGTGGTTGTTGTTGGTTCTTCAAAACCTTCTTCGACCACCTCCCATGCATCTTGAGATCCGAGAAGAGCTTTCATTTGAATGCTCCAGTTCTCGTAGTTCGCCTTCGTTAGTCGTGGTAGCGACATTTGACCCGTCACATTTGCCATTGGCTTTGATACCAATTTGAAAAAATAGAAAACAAATTAACCCACAACTACTATACTATTTTCCAAGTGATTTTGTATTTCTTTTTGTTGTATATAAATGAAATCAACAAGGTCCTTTATATAGGCACTAGGTACTACTCTTCCAAAAACAAAAAATAAATTCTATTAAAACTCATAAAAGACAATTAACTCCTATATCACCCCTTGGCCTTTCACCTACTAAAACTCATAGACCTTTTATTTTCCCATTAAATTCTAAATTTAAAGAAAAACATTAAGGATTACATTTAAGTTTATTCAACACTATTACCAGTAGATGTCACTTAAGAAGAAAGAATGAAGGGTAAAATAAAATAAGAAAAATAGCCCCAAATCGTTATTTGCATCGATTTGAACAAGAAGGCACCGAGAAACACAATGAAGCACTTCAAAAAGCCACCAAGAACACCCAAATCTGATACCAAATAATACGGAAGTGAGGTCAAACAAAAGATAGCAATGTAGAAGATAGAACCAAATTAGAATAAAAAAACAAAATGATTCAATGATAAATCTGGAAAATGATGTGATGGAAATGATTTGAAGATGAAGATGATGTTGGTTTTGTCATTGGAACCCTCTTGAACGTGATTGTTCAAGAAAACACCATGAAAGGCTCTAATCGGCCCTCTAAGAACGGACTCTTTGAACAACCTAAAGTGTGAAGATAAAGTTTACCATGAAACTAGGAAGATAACATGTTGAAGAACAGCTTTGAAGGCACAAGTAACAACACTTGCAAAAATATATTCAAAAAACATATGTATTCAAGAAAGAAATTATTCAAGTTGTGATTTACAAGAGAAGAAGTTGTCTCCTTTTATATTCTAAAGGAGACACCAAAATACCATAAAATATAGCTAATCAATCCCCAAAAAACAGCACATGAATAGCTAATTAAAAGGGATATGCAAATGTTCTGGAAATTATACTTTTTAGTACATCTAAAGATAAAAATATGAAATCCTAAAAATAAGCACATAAAGCTTAATATATCAGCTTTTAATTTTTAATATAAAGCAACTTGGCATTTTGTGATCCAAGTGTTCTTGAAGACTTGAAGACATGGGTTTTCTTCATAAAATTCTTGATTCGTCATGAAAGCTTGCAAACCCTTGCTTAAAAAATCTTAAGGTGGCGTTTGGTGGGAATGAATCCCTTAGAATTGGGGGGAATTGGAATCTAATTCCACCACTTTCCCATGTTTGGTTTGAGTTTTCCAAGGGAATTGGAGTCCCTCATGGCTTCAACCATCAAATGAGGGAAAGTGAATTCCATCCAAGAATGGATGGAATTCAATTCCCTTGTTGGAGGGAATTGAGATTTGATCATACTACCCTCATTATTCTCTTGATAACTTATTCATATATTGAATAAAAATATTTTTTTATTATTTCGGGTGGGGTCGGGTTTCTAATTCATATATTCGGGTCGGGTCGGGTGAAACTTTATTTTAGTCGAGTCGGGTCGGGTTGAGTTCGGGTTTAGGATGAAAAATACCCGACCCGAAAATATATATAATTTTACCTTATATATTTAGGAATAATTACAATAATACCCCTCTATATATAATTTTTTTCAATTAAGTCACTATTTTTATTGAATAAAAATATTTTTTTATTATTTCGGGTCGGGTCGGGTTAGATTTCTAATTCATATATTCGGGTCGGGTCGGGTGAAACTTTATTTTGTTCAGGTCGGGTTTTTTAAGTGTGATATTCCGGTCGGGTCGGGTTGGGGTTTTATAAGTGTGATATTCGGGTCGAGTTTTTTTAAGTGTGATATTCGGGTCGGGCCGGGTTCGGGTTTAGGGTGAAAAAAACAGGACCTGACCCGAAAAAATATATAATTTTACCTTATATATTTAGGAATAATTACAATAATACCCCTCTATATATAATTTTTTTCAATTAAGTCAATGTTTTTATTGAATAAAAATATTTTTTTATTATTTCGTGTCGTGTCGGGTCGGGTTTCTAATTCATATATTGAATAAAAATAGTTTTTGGTATATTTTTTGGTAACTAATTAACATACACCGATTGAAATGTATCGAAATATTGCTCTATCTTTTGGTAACTTATTAACATATTTTGATTGAGATGATTTTAACTTATGATGTTTATTAGCATGATTTTTATAATTTATTGAAATGAATAATCAATCAATAAAATCAAATTTTAATATTTTTTAATTTTTTATAATATATTACTACATGTAAGCTGTAAAACAAACTAAAATAAAGCAAAAAAGAAGAAGGGCAATTATGTTATTTTACATTACTGAAATCAAATTCGTCTATCATGTATGCGAACCAAACAGAATATGGAATTGGATGCCAATTCCATTTCCTGCCAACCAAACAGAATATGGAATTGGATTCCAATTCTTGATAGATTCCAATTCCCTCAGAAACATTCCAGCGAACCAAACGTCACTTTGTTGATTGTAGCTTATCTTTTAATTGCTTTTATCGGGTTCTCGTAATTGGGCCAAGTGGGAAAGTAAGACTGGGCCTTAGTGCATGCATCAATACTTCATCATACGATTGATGAGACTAATCAAGGGAGGTTCCCTCGAGCTTCTAATTTTATAGGGGAGTGGAAGCAGAATGTTGAAATTGCCAAGGCATACTTGGAGAAAGCGACGAAATACATGAAGAAGTTTGATGATCGCAACATAAGGGATCTGCAGTTTCAAGTTGGAGATTTAATTCTTATGAAACTAATGCTAGAGCAACTTATATTCTTGCGGAAGAGGGAACGTCACTTGGTTCGCAAGTATGACAGGACTTATCACAATTGTGGCTAAAGTGGGAAACACTTCTTATAATATCGACCCTCCTATTAAGATGAAAGTTCACTCAGTCTTTCATGTGAGCAATCTGAAGATGTTCCATGGTGACCCTAAGGACGTTAGTCGAAGTCATACAATTAGGGAGTCAATTTGTTCACAACCACCCTCACAACATTATGTTGATGAGATTATTGTTGATAGAGTGGTGATGGTCGTCAAAAGGACAAGACGAGAGTATCTGGGGAGGCTTGTATCTTGAAGAGCAAAGTTGGGAGAGACAATATGACCTTGGCGCATTTAAGCATAAGATCAAAGAGTTTCAAGTTGTGCAGTCGATGAGGGCATCAACAAATTAAGTAGGAGAGAATGTTTTGATCATCTCCTTTATAGGTCCACAAGCGGGTAGGTATGCGAAGGATAACCATGTATAAGGCTCAGTGGCAAGGATACTTTATTGAGTCCTCTGACTATTAAAAGTTATAAAATAGTCTTTCAATTATAGTGCACTGCTTTGTTAAGTCCCCAAACAATTAAAAGTTACAAAATTGTCATATACTATTTGTAGACACTTATTTTCGTCCGGGATAGTATATAGTATATATTTTATATATTATATATTATATATTATATATCATATAGTATATATTATATATTATATTATATATTATATTTTATAATATATATATTATAGTGTTATATTTATATTATAAATATGCTATATTATATGGTATATTATATACTATATTATATATATTATTTATTATATTATATTATTAGTATTTATTTATTTCTATTATTTTTGGTTTTTAGGTCCAAACCGGGTCCAAAGTGGAACCCAACAGTCGCCGTCAATGGCACGTGAAGACCACGCGCCGACAAGGTCGCCATTACACGCTAAACCAAAGCATTCCAAACCGAAAATCAAAGCAAAATCTGAAGTCTTTGTCATTTTCGGTTAACACGAACCCAAGCAAAATGGAAAATAGGGGAAACAACCCCCGTTATATTCAGAAACAACCCCCGGAAGAGCCTCCACCGAGGGGTTATATATACCTTGCAAAATGAAGGGAAAAAAGTATCGAGAACACCAAAAAATTGAGCAAAAATAGCATTCATTTGAGTTACTCACCAAGTAAAGAAAATAAAAAAAAACAAGAGTGAAAAACTTAGCTTTGTGTCGTCGGAGAAGCGAAGGTCACCGGAGAGCTGAAGAGTCACCATCGGTAAAGGTAAGAAGTCGAAACTTTGGGCGTAGATCTACGCTTTTTGGGCTTTTGTGATATTTTAGCCTCGGATTCGGACTCACGGGGTTGGCGAACGTTTTAGTGAAGTTTGAATTTTTTTCGGCCACCGGAACGGCGTCTGGGTGGTGGTTGGTCAATGGAGTAGTGGTCGGGTTTCGATTGGATGAGGGAGAGAGTGAGAGAGTTTGAGAGTTTGAGAGAATGTGAGAAATGAGAAATGAGAAATGAGGGAAATGATAATTATTTTGGGTTTAAAGGGTTATTTATAGGGGGACTATTGTGTAACTATGAAATATTTAAATTATTTTCGCAGCCCCTACAGTTTTGCTGTGTAATTCGTTTTGGTTAGGTATTGTAAATTTGCCCTGGAATTTTAAATCAATTCAATTTTATCCCTATTTATATTTTCATATTTATGCAATTTAACCTCTAACCTCTTTAATATTTCTTGCAGCTCATTTTTTTTGCATTGATTTGATCCATAAACTTCAATTTGTTCCAATTTGATCCATTAAGTTTTATTTATTTCCTTTATTTTATTATTTCTAACATTTAACATTTTTATATTTCTTTTTTTTTGGAAAAATAACATTTTCTTCGTTTTTTCCTTAATTTTTATTTTTATTTCTTATTGTATTTGTTTAAAAATTTAACATTTATTTTTTAAAAATTTTGATATTTTCCTTATTTCATTTTATTTCATTTTATTTTATTTTTTATTTTCTTTTCTCTTTTAACAGTTTTACTTTATTATTATTATTATTATTATTATTATTTTCTAACCTTTTTTGTTTACTAATTTTTTTTACAATCTAACATTCTTTGACTTTTTTTATAGGTAATTTAAATCGATCAAAGTAAGTAATTCCAATCAAGTCTTTTAATTTTAATTTTCGCAATTAAGAGAACTGATAAATTAAAATGGTACTGAAAGGTCATTTCAAGGGTGCTAATCCTTCATTGACTGTAACCGACTCTCGAATCCGACATATTTATGGTAAAACGCAGATCAGGAAATATGTTTTCCGATCAACCTAAATATTTTTAAATGATCAGTGGCGACTCTAACGTGTTTTATTTAAGTCAAAGCCCAATTTCGGGCCCACCCAAAAGACAGTTACGATAGCTTGGCGACTCCGTTGGTGATAGGTAAGTGGGTTAGGCCAGAATTAATTTCCAGTTGTCTTTTTAAGCAAAAATAACAAGTTTAAAATTTAATTTATTTATTCGATTCTTATTGTTTATCTTTGATTATTTTTCAAATAAATAATTGTACTGATGTTTTTTCAATGATTTCAGATTTTTAAATTTTCATCTCTAGCTCTATACCCGAGCTCCAAACCTTTTTTTTAAGTGGAGGTGAAAGCGTCACCTTCGTGAGGATTTATTCTCCGTATAGGCCTAGCAAGTAACCTTCGGGATTCATATACCATGTGTCTTCGTGTGAATTTATTCTCTGTATAGACATAAGGGAATGTATCCTCTCGAGTTTAACTTGGTCCACATAAGCTTGTAATCGACTTAGGACTAAGGGTTTGACAAGCCCAAGGGGCACCAGCGAGGAAAACTCGGGTACCCTTCTTTAGAACTTAAACCGGGAGATTACAGGGAATTAGAGCCCACCCCTAAACTCCATCTCAAAACCTAGGCTGTCCTGAATTGTTTCATGTTTTTTTTTTCTATTCAAAGCATGCGAACTAGAAAGATATGTAGTTAGGGCCTGCTCAAAATTAACATGCGGAATAGAGATCATGTCTGGTATGAATAATAAGCATGTGGGGTAGATATCATGTGGGGTAGGACCTTTTATTTTATTATTATTTTGTTTATTATCTTTATCTCACAAACTTTTTTCTCTCTCTCTTTTCATTTTTGTTTTCTTTTACTTTATTTTTTATTATTTACATCATTAAAAAAAGAGGTGTTGATCCACAAAAACGTGTTCGTTAAACATAAATAATTTTCATTAATGGACAAAGGGGTTGTAATGCAAGAGGTGAAAAACGCAGAGTTCCGGCTATGGTCAGAAAAGATTCAGAAGGAAAAGGGAGATAGTCTGTAAGGTAACTATGTGTCACATTCAATAAAGAAGACGTGGTGCCAACAATCGAAGAGTATACCACTCTGCTGCATTGTGAAGGACTCAGAATAGACCGAATTTACACCAAGCACATCAAAAGTCAACTTTTCAAAAATATTTTGGCAAATGTTGCAGGGGCAAGTGAGAAAAAGGTTACTGACCTGGAGAGTCCCTTCAAAGACAATAAGAAAAAGATGGCAAAATGATAGCTGAAATTGGAGGCCATTGTTGACAAATTCAAGAAACAAGCAAATGAACTTCATATAGTTCCTATCGATGTAGGACTCCAATGGTATTTTTGTTAGGGAACAGGTTCAGCAAAGGATGAAAGCCAGAGATGCAGTTATTCGATACTTCTGGGAGCAAGTACAAAAAGAAGCTCGTCACTTGCACGGTTTAGCCAAAGAAGCCAGAATGGTTCGACAGGGTATTCAACTGGTGACAGATGAAGGCAGAAGACTAGTCAACCTGTTAGAAGCCGTTCGGGGTCTATAAGACTAAGTCAGAATGTACCTTTATGGTGTTTTTTGCCTCTTAAAAAATAACACTTTTTTCCCAATAAATATTATTTATAATAACTAACGTGTTTTTGGATCAATGCCTCAAATAATTCATGCATCATGCACTTGTACATATTTTTTCATTTTTTCCTCTTCATTTTTTTTACATTCACATTAACTAACAGAAAATGTCTCATCAAAAAAAATGAACAAACATTGGACATACCACCCCAAACATTAGACACACCTCATCCTCATAACACCCGCTCAAAAAATAAGAAGATGGAGGCAAAGATATCTCAACTCGAGGAGAACATGTTAAAGTTGTAAAAAGAGGTGGAAGAGAAAATAAGTCAGAATAACCAAAAGACTCTGAAGTTGATCACCAAAAACCAGGAGTCTTTGGTTGACCAAATATTTGCAAAATTATCCGGCCTGAATCAGGCAAGTGCACCTGGGGCAGGGACATCTGAAGGGGTAACTATGCCACCTACCCTGCAAATGGTTATTTCACTTGGAATCTTACCAGGACTACAAGGGGACTCCTCCACTATAAAAGCGAAGGCCTCGTATTCTATAAAAGTACAAACTTTTGTATCTAACCCTGAGAATAATCTGGGTGATTAACATATACCGGATTTGGATGAAGAGGACAAGGCAAAGAAAATGGAAGAGAAAATCAAATAATTGGAGGATCAAATGAAGGTCGTTAAAGGAGACCATGACTACTATGGTCGATGCCTGGGAACTCAGTTTAGTCCTAGACTTGGTTCTTCCTCCGAAATTCAAGTTCCCAAAATTTGAGAAGTTTGATGGGAACAGTTGCCTGTCAGCCCACATTACCATGTTTTGTCAAAAGATGACAGGATATGTAGGAAACAACCAACTCCTGATTCATTGCTTCTAGGAGAGTCTGTCTGGTTCAGCCATCCGGTGGTACAACTAGCTAAACCAATCACATATCAAGACTTGGAAGAATTTACCCAAGTCATTTCTGGATCAATACAAACATGTCAATGATATGAGACTAGATCGAGTTATGCTACAAAGTATGGAGAAGAAGCATAACAAAAGTTTTAGACAATATACGTAGAAATGAAGGATTTAGCTATGCAAGTTCATCTACCATTGGATGAGAAGGAAACCAGGAAGCTCTTCATGCAAACATTGAAGGCTCTTTACTTCGGGCACCTGGTTATAATCACATCTGGAAATTTTTCTAACTTAGTCATCATCGGGGAGATGGTAGAAATGACCATAAGGCAAGACAAGATCGAGGAAGGGGAGGTCAGTAAGAAACCTCATATGAAGAAGAGGGGTGGAGAGATTAACAACATCAATACCTACAACACCAATAAAGGTGTTATAACCTCAAAGCCAAAATCAACAACAGCTGTACCATCAGGTACTTCTAGACAAGATTCAAGGGAAACCAAGAAAGAAAGAGAAAGGGAACATTTCGATCATATTCCCATGACATACAAAGAATTGTATCAATAACTTTTTGACACTCACATAGTGTCACCATACCCGGTGGAACCCATAAATCCCCCATACCCTAGGTGGTATGATGAGAATGCTCATTGCAAATATCATGGTGGTGTCTTAGGCACACTATTGAGAATTGCTTCGCATTTGATAGAATCGTGCAAAAAATGTGAAACAAGAATTGGATCCACTTCAACAACTCGGGGCCATCCTAATTAGAAAGAGATCATTTCATTCTATGATTAAGCTTTATTCCATTTGCAACATTTTGTTTGAACTTGTTTTTTGAACTTTCTCATATTTCTTTTATAAGGATATTTAAATTAATTTATGATACTTTAAAGATAGTGAGCATTGAATCAAATTTACAACTTGAAATTCTTTGAATACCAACTGAATTAAAAAAAACTCTGTAAATGATTGGAGTTATAGATCTTTACAAAGTGGCATGATTAAAATTTGATAAAACAAGGACCTTAACCTTACCCCAGAAGATACGCTAGAACACCATACCCTTCTCTTGCAAGAGCCGATATTGCCTTCTCCTCTCATAAGAGAATGAACAAGAGGCTTGGTGTTCAGGTATGTATAGGAGCGGACAATATGGGGCATCTTTTGCGCATGACATTACAAAACTAAGTAGACCATATTTTTGTTGATGACGTTTAATGATGATCATGATCCTTACAGATGGAATAGTCAAGTAGGTGAATCTAATTTAGGTCAGTCGCTTGGAAATTGAACTCTAAAGATGAGATTTTTGACTTTCAACAACACCTAGACTATAACTGGTTCTTATTGTCAAGCTTAAGAAATTGAATCCATATACCCAGAATGTAATTATATATGTATACGATAAAGCTGAGTTATTCCACTAAGGCAATTTCTTATAGAGGGAACTCAAAAGCCCTGACTTTATGAATAGATTACATTCAAACCATGACATTGCTCAACTACTTGGCAATTATGTGTTTGCTACATTGCAATTGTCAAGTTGAAGACTTTGTGACGAGATGAACCCTTCAGCTAGCCCGATAAAGACGATAATATATATATACAATAAGTTGAATTCAGCCAGCCAAATAGTGGCTAATTAAATCAAATTTATCTAAATAAGGAGTTTCGGTAAAGATTGACTAAAGGAGTTAAGAAACACCTGTTGTAATGCACCAAATACCGATTTAAGGACTTTATTGAAATAATTTTAAAATATGAGGATTGATTCTTTTAAATAATAAAAGATAAGGATGATTAGGATTAATAATTTAGACTAAATTGTGATATTGGAGTATTAAGAGGGCATTTTGGTCTTTTAAATGAAAAAAAATTAAAATGTTTTTGATGGGTATTAAAGAAAGGGGAAAAGAGGCTTAGGTTACAAAAAGTTTTCTTTCTCCTTTTCTTCCTCTTTCCCGTAACTAAACTCCTCCATAGCTCAAAGGTAAGTTTTAAAGTTAATGATTTATTCCTTCAATTTTTGTTGGTTATCAATTACTTGTATATGATGGAATCTTAAAGAAGGTTTAGAGGAGATTAAAACTAAGTTATGAATGAGATATTATAGATTAAAGAAAATGAGTTTTTGAGTGATATGTTGAAAAATGAGGGTTTATGGATATTTATTGGTAAAATTTACTTGTCAATGAGGTAAATGAAAGATTAGAAGCTTATAAATGAGTTTAATAACAAGTTGGAATTTTAGGTGTGATTCTAATAATCAAATGAATCTGATACAAGCATTGTTACATAGTATTGTTATGGGTAAATGAGAGGAAAATTGGCCAAAATTGGATAAGTATCGGGTTGAAAACTAGAAAATCTGGCCAGGGGTATCAGTATTGATAGAACAATACCGATACTATAGGTAAAAATTAGGCTAAATTAGCTAAGTAGTATCGATACTGATTCAATCAGTATCGGTACCGAACAAAGTGGTATCGATATCATGGTGAGGGTATCGATACCTGGTAACATCGAACCTAATTTTGGTATCGTTATCATATAGGGGTATCGGTATCATAGTATAGTAGTATCGATACCATAATAAGGGTATCGATACTGGACAACATCGAATCTAATTTTGGTATTGATACTGGAATGGGGTATTCGATACCAAATTAGGGTAGTATCGATATCATGGTAGGGGTATCGATACTGAAGGGCTAGAAAATTTAAGTTGGGCTGATATTGTTGTAGAAAGGTTAATAATAAGTATTTTGATTAATGTTTAAGTTATAATTGTTAGGAAATGCACTAACAATTGATATTACGCATGTATTTAATAAATGTGGGATAGATCGAAATCAAGCTCCCGAGGTGAGTAAGGCGAAAGGCAAGGGTAAAGTTCCGGAGTAATCATTCTTACTTTTGGACACTTAGCGAGGAAAACTAGGTGAGTACATTTATTGTATTCAATCTAGATGAAATTGATTAGAAATAATTTATTCTGTGGTTTAAATGTTCATGTATGTTTTACTGTAGTTATTATGTTTTATTGAATATGTGGAAATGATATTGTGTATGAGTTTTAGAGTATAAATTGCTCTAAATGAAATGAAAGTAATAATGCATATGGGTGCATTATCGGCATGAAATGATGCCATAGTTGAAATGTATATGGGTACATTATCAACAGAAAAGTATACTATAATTGAAATGTATATGGGTACATTATCAACAGAAAAGTATACTATAGTTGAAATGTATATGGGTGCATTATCAACAGAAAAGTAAGTTATCGTTGAAATGGATATGGGTGCATTATCAACATAAAAGTGTACTATAGTTGAAATGTATATGGGTACATTTTCAACAGAAGAGTATACTATAGTTGAAATGTATTTGGGTACATTTTCAGCAGAAAAGTATACTATAGTTGAAATGCATATGGGTGCATTCTCAATAGAAAAGTGCGCTATAGTTTAAAATGCATAATGGTGTATTATAATCATGAATGGAGGTTACAAATGAAAAGAAAGAATCATGAAAATTGATTATGATAATGGGAAATAAAATATTTATGTATATACAAGGGTTTATTTAATATATTATGATTCATTAAGATATACTTAACGTGTGTATTTCCACGTATAGGTAACAATAGAAATAATCAAGTAAGGAGTGAAACCGTAGCAGCAGATATCATTCACCAAGGTTGACTCATCAGTAACATTAGGACGGTAGTAAACTTTTTGTAAACTTGTTGGCATGTAATTAGATTTAACATAACATTTTATAATGTGCTTTAATGAACACTTATTTATTATGTTTATTTAGGTGGAAATTAAGTTAAAACAAAAAAATTTAAAGACTTTACAAAATTAGTAAACTGGGTTTTCAATGATGAGACATTTGTATACATATACGAACCATATATATACGTATATGGGTATTACATTTATTGGTATCAGAGCTACAGGTTTATCCAATTCTCGACCGAATCTAGTTTTATTTTAAAATAGAAAAAAGATTACTTGCCAATAAGGTTGTTAATGTTACTGAGAAAATGTCATTTAGAGGTGATTGATAATGCTCCTTACTAATGATATTGTTATTATTATGAATGTTGTATTAGATGTCCGAATCTTTAAACTCATTAAGAGCGGGGGAACAAGAAATGCAAGAAGGAATGGAGAGTGAAAGTTGTGAGGATAATAGTTCATCGCCTCTTCCTTTGGAAAATGCAAGCGCATCTGCAACTCAAGGGATTTAGGCGCCTGATTTTGGAACTTTCATGCAAGCCCTTGATGCTATACTGACTCGGTTTCAACCTCCCTCTGTTCCTCCAATACCTAAAATGTTGATTCCAATGGGGTTGAAGAGTTTGGGAGCTCTAGAGTTCGGGAGCTCCAGAGTTCAGAGGAGATGAGGGTGAGGGTCTTATGGAGGCAGATATGTGGTTCAATGATATGATAAAATGCTTGAAAGCATACAATGTTCAGACCAGGAAAAGTTGGGAGGAGTTGTGTCTTTGCTGAGAGGATCAACTCGAGTATGGTGGTCTAACACTATGATGTATGCACCACCGGAGCAAGTCACTTGGCAATTTTTCTAGGAATAATTCAAAAACAATTATGTGGGTGAACAGTTTAAACGAGCAATGTTGATGAAGTTCCATAATTTAAATCAAGGGGATCGAGTCGTTCATGAATTTGAGGCTGAATACAACAAGTTGAGTTATTTTGCCACTAAAGTTGTGACAAATGATCAGGAAAGATATGATTGGTTCATAGAGGGTTTGAGACCAAAGCTGAAAGAGATAATGATGGTTTTGAACTTGCCGAGACTATAGGAAGTTATAAATAGAGTCAAAGCTATCGAAAGAGCTCAGGAGGAACCAATAGCGACGGAGTAGACTGTTCAAGCGGAGAAAAGAGTGGTAATGCTTTCCACTCCCCATTATGCTAAAAGATACAAAGGCTCGAGTTTCAGATTCTCTAAGAGAGATAGTTTTGCAGCAACTTCGCAGAAAAGTAGGCAATCCCAAGCTTTCACTGTTAGCTCGGTTAAAGCTTCTAGGGAAATGAATATATGTCAAACCTATGGTAAATTGCACCAATGAGTTTGTAGATTTTCCAGTGGAGCTTGTTTTCTATGTAGTGATATGAGTCACTATGCTCGGAACTGCCCTAAGAAATCTGGTGATAATTCGACACAGTCTGAAAGATCAGGTGGCAGCCTCAAATAGATGTAGAGGAATGGGTAGATCCATGGGACAGACAGAATCAATGTCGAGACAAGAGACTCAAGGAGTTGCTAGAATTTACAACCTTAAGACCACTAAGGATCGAGATAACCCTGAGATCATAACAGGTATTTTCCATCTTTACGATGAACCCGTATTTGTTTTAGTTAACCTTGGTTCTACACATTCATACATTAGTACAAAGTTGGTTAGAGATAGAGGAATTCCTTTAAAACCAATAGTGAGTGAGATGATAGTGATAAATCATATGGGCCACAATGCGAGAGTATCTAGAGTATGTAGCAAATGCCCTATAAAGATCCAGGGGATTGTGTTTTTGGCCAATTTAAGGGAATTACCCTTCAATGAATTTGAAATTATCCTAGGCATGGATTGATTGTCCTCACACTATGGATGGGTCGATTAAATGATATTCCTACGGTTAGATTAAATGGTATTCCTACGGTTAAATAATTTCCGGATGTATTTCTTGAGGAATTACCGGGACTGCCTCCAGATCATGAGGTAAAATTCAGGATTAAGATTTATTCGGGTACTGAACTGGTTTCCATGGCTCCATATAGAATGACTTCGACTGAACTGTGAGAATTGAAAGCCCAACTGCAAGAATTAATCGATAAGGGGTTTGTAAGACCTAGTGTTTCTCCTTGGGGAGTACCTGTTTTATTTGTGAAAAAAGAAAGACAGGACTATGCGATTATGTATCGATTACCGTTAGTTGAATAAGGTCATCATAAAGAACAAATATCCTCTTCGGAGGACTGATGATTTGTTTGACCAATTGAAAGGAACATCGGTATTTTTTAAGATAGACTTAAGGTCGGGGTACCATCAGTTGAAGATCAAAGAAGATGATATTTCAAATATAGCTTTTCGTACTCGATATGGGCATTATGAATTTGTAGTGATATCATTTGGATTGACTAATGCACCAGTGACATTCATGGATTTGATGAACTGAGTTTTCCAACCATACTTGGATAAGTTCGTGGTAGTGTTTATAGATGATATCCTGGTATATTCCAAGTCAAAGAAGGATCATGATGCTCATCTTCGAGTGTTCCTTCAGATACTTCGTGACAAGAAGTTATATGCTAAATTATCCAAATGTGAATTTTAGTTGTCTGAGATTTCCTTTCTTGGTCATATAGTGTCGGCAGAAGGCATTAGAGTGGATCCCAAGAAGATTCAAGCCATATTAGATTGGCAATCTCCAAAGAATATTGTGGAAGTTTAGAGTTTTTTGGGGTTGGCGGGTTATTATAGATGATTTGTGAAGAAATTTTTAATGTTATCTCTGCCGCTAACTAAGCTTTTGCTAAAGGATGTACCATTTGTTTGGACAGAAAAGTTCTAAGAAAGTTTTGAGATGTTAAAGAGAATTGTAACTGAGGCTCCAGTGCTTGTGCAACCTAAGTCGGGTAAAGAATATATCGTGTATAGTGATGCATCCCATAATGGGTTGGGTTGTGTGTTGATGCAAGAAGGGAAGGTGGTGGCTTAGGCCTCCAGACAATTGAAGAATCACAAGAGAAATTACTCGAAGCATGACTTACAATTTGCTGCAGTGGTTTTTTCTTTAAAAATATGGCGCCATTATTTGTAGGCTGAGCGTTGCCGTGTTTACACATATCATAAAAGTTTAAAATATTTGTTAACTCAAAAAAGAGCTACATTTAAGGCAAAGAAGTTGGATAGAGCTTTTGAAATATTATGATTTGATTATTGACTACCATCCGAGAAAAGCTAATGTGGTAGCGGATGCACTCAGCGAAAAACTATTGCAGCTTTAAGGCTTTAGACGCATGTATGTCTGTGGATGGAGATGGTGTTTGGATTGCCGAATTAAAGTTAAAATCGATGTTGTTGGATCGAGTAAAAGAGCTGCAAGGGAGAGATAAAAAAGTGTTTGATGAAATTGGCGCTGATTGAAAAATAAGAGAACAAAGATTTTGAAATAAGAGATGATGGATGCCTATATTACCGGGGAAGGCTTTTTATTCTTGATGGTGATATGAGGAGAGATACTCTTTATGAAGCCCATTATAACCCTTTGACTATATACCCAAGCGGGAATAAAATGTATCAAGACTTGAAAAGTCATTACTGGTGGCTTGGAATGAAAAGAGCAATAACAAAATTTGTTGCTAAATGTTTCACATGTCAGCAAGTGAAAGCTGAACATCAGGTGCCATCCGGATTACTGCAACCTATATTTATTCCTGAGTGGAAGTGGGAATGGGTAACAATGGATTTTGTTTCGAGGTTACTGTTGTCACCAAGTAAAAAGGACTCGATATGGGTTATAGTGGGCAGATTAACCAAGATAACTCACTTTATTCCGGTGCGAGTAGACTTCTCGAATAATAAGTTTGTGGAGTGTATATAAAAAAGATAGTAAGACTGCACGGATTACCGATATCAATAGTGTCCGATAGAGACCCCAAGTTTACTTTAAGATTTTGGAAGTATTTGCATGAGGCATTGGGTACTCGATTGAATTTTAGTACAACTTTTCATCCTCAAACAGATGAGCAGTCAGAGCGAGTTATTCAGATACTGGATGATATGCTTAGGGCATGTGTGATTGAATTTATGGGATCATGGGAAGGGTATTTACCTATAGCAGAATTTGCGTATAATATCAGTTATTAATCCAGTATTAAGATGTCCCCGTATGAAGCTTTGTATGGAAGAAAATGTCGAACACCATTAAATTGGTTTGAACTGAAAGATCGAGATATAGTCGAGCCGGATTTGATGAAAAATATGGAGGATAAAGTGAAAATTATACAAAGTAATCTTAAGATAGCCTTAGATCCCCAGAAGTCATATGCGGATTTGAAAAGGAAAGAAATGGGATTTTGTGTGGGAGACAAAGTATTTTTGAAAGTATCGCCTTGG
Organism: Hibiscus syriacus; assembly: GCF_006381635.1. Lineage (NCBI taxonomy): Eukaryota > Viridiplantae > Streptophyta > Magnoliopsida > Malvales > Malvaceae > Hibiscus > Hibiscus syriacus. The sequence goes on along the minus strand of NW_024062153.1, from coordinate 1,137,550 downwards.
AAAAAGGTATTACGATTTGGGCGAAAAGAAAAGTTGAGTCCAAGATTTATTGGACCGTATGAGATATTGAAAAGGATTGGACCCTTGGCTTATCAATTAGCTTTGCCTCCGGATATGGATAAGATCCACAATGTTTTCCATGTGTCGATGCTTAAGAGGTACAGATCAGATCCCTCACATGTTATCACTCCGGAAGAGATAGAAATCCGACCAGATTTGACTTATGAGGAAGAACCGGTACGGATTTTGGCTAAGGTAACTAAGGAATTGCATAGTAAAAGGATTCCATTGGTCAAAGTGCTTTGGCAGAATCATAAGGTGGAAGAAGCTACCTAGGAGAGAGAGGAGTATTTGAAAAAACAGTTCCTACATCTCTTTGCTTCAAGTATTTCTTTTAAATTCAAGGATAAATTTTATTCAGGGGGAGAATTGTAATGCCTCAAATATCGATTTAAGGACTTTATTGAAATAATTAAAAAATATGAGGATTGATTCTTTTAAATAATAAAAGATAAGAAGGATTATGATTAATAAATTAGACTAAATTGTGATAATGGAGTATTAAGAGGGCATTTTGGTCTTTTAAATGAAAAAGAATTTAAAATGTTTTTTATGGGTATTAAAGAAAGAAGAAAAGGGGGGTTAGGTTACAAAAAGATTTCTTTTTCTCTTTTGTTCCTCTTTCCCGTAACTAAGCTCATCTATAGCTCAAAGGTAAGTTTTCAAGTTAATAATTAATTCCTTTAATTTTTGTTGGTTATCAATTCCTTGTATATGATGGAAACTTAAGGAAGGTTTAGAGGAGATTAAAACTAAGTTATGAATGAGATATTAGATATTAAAGAAAATGGGTTTTTGAGTGATATGTTGAAATATGAGGGTTTGTGGATGTTTATTGGTAAAAGTTACTTGTCAATGAGGTAAATGAAAAATTAAAAGCTTAGAATGTGTTTAATAACAAGTTGGAATTTTAGGTGTGATTCTAAGAATCAAATGCATTTGATACATACTGGATGTTTTAAGTATCTAAATGAAGTAAAGTTAGTAGGGTTAAGTAAAGAAGTGTTACATAGTATTGTTAGGGGTAAATAAGAGGAAAATTGGCCAAAATTGGACAAGTTTTGGGTTAAAAATTGGAAAATTTGGGCAGGGATATCGGTACTGATAGAACAGTACCGATACTATAGGAAAAAAATTAGGCTAAATTAGCTGAGACGTATCGATATTGATTCAATCAGTATCAGTACCGAACAAAGTGGTATCAATACCATGGTGAGCGTATCGATATCGGGTAACATCGAACCTAATTTTGGTATCGATGTCATATAGGGGGTATCGGTACCATTATATAGTAGTATCGATACTATAGTAAGGGTATCGATACTGGGCAACATCGAATCTAAATTTGGTATTGATACTGGAAGGGGGTATTGATACCAAAGTAGGGTAGTATTGATACCATGGTAGGGATATCGATACTGAAGGGCTAGAAAATTTTAGTTGGGCTGATATTATTGTAGAAATATTAATAATAAGTATTTTGATTAATGTTTAAGTTATAATTGTTAGGAAATACACTAACAATTGATATTACGCATGTATTTAATGAATGTGGGATAGATCGAAATCAAGCTCCCGAGGCGAGTAAGGTGAAAGGCAAGGGTAAAGTTCTGGAGCAATCATTCTTACTTTGGGACACTTGCCAGGAAAGCCAGGTGAGTACATTTATTATATTCAATCTAGATGAAATTGATTAAAAATAATTTATTATGTGGTTTAAATGTTAATGTATGTTTTATTGTAGTTACTATGTTTTATTGAATACGTGGAAAAGATATTGTTTATGAGTTTTAGAGTATAAATTGCTCTAAAAGAAAGTAAAATAATAATGCATATGGGTGCATTTTCGGAATGAAATGATGTCATAGTTGAAATATATATGGGTACATTATCAACAGAAAAATATATTATAGTTTAAATGTATATAGGTACATTATCAATAGAAAAGTATACTATAGTTGAAAAGCATATAGGTGCATTATCAACAGAAAAGTAAGTTATAATTGAAATGCATATGGGTGCATTATCAACTGAAAAATATACTATAGTTGAAATGTATATGCGTACATTTTCAATAGAAGAATATACTAATGTTGAAATGTATATGGGTACATTTTCAGCAGAAAAGTATACTATAGTTGAAATGCATATGGGTGCATTATCAACATAAAAGTATGCTATAGTAAAGTGCATAATGGTGTATTATAATCATGAATAGAGGTTACAAATGAAAATAAAGAATCATGAAAATTGAATTTGATAATGGGGAATAAAATATTTATGTATATACAAGGGTTTATTTAATATATTATGATTCATTAAGATATACTTAACGTGTGTATTTCCACGCGTATGTAACAGCATAAATAATCAAGTAAGGAGTGAAGCCATAGCAGCAGATATCATTCACCAAGATTGACTCATCAGTAACATTAGGACGGTAGTAAACGTTTTGTAAACTTGTTGGCATGTAATTAGATTTAACATAACATTTTGTAGTGTTTTTAATGAACACTTATTTATTATTTTTATTTAAGTGGAAATTAAGTTAAAACAAAAAATTTAAAGACTTTACAAAATTAGTAAACCGGGTTTTCAATGATGTGACATTTGTATACGTATACGAAAAACATATATACATATATGGGTGTTACACTTGTTATAGTCATTTTCACACTAGCACTTAGGAATTTCATTCTTAGATCGATATTTTGGGAATGCCTTTGTTAAATGAGTCTACGAAGCATTAAGAAATGGAAGATTTCATAGAACCGCAATAGAAGTGCTCTAGAAAGTCTAGTAATTGATTATGCTAGTTGCGTCATTTTGTCCACATCTGATTAAAATACCAAGACAAGAAGAGGGGCATGTTGAAATATTCAAAAGGACTGAGAAAGAAATGACATTTTGGTGACCGAAGCCTTAGAAAATAGGAAGCCAACCTGAAGCCAACTCATCAATTTGGATACTTATCAAAGAGCTATAACTCTGAAAGCATTAAAGAGCTATAATTCTTTTGATATTCTATGAACTCATGTTAATGACATGATTTGATTGTGGGCCTGAATTTAGGAACAATATTTTATAAAAAAATTTGATTCCTAAAATAAAAGAAAGGAGAAAAACATTTTCAAACATGACTATCTCAAATGTGAAAGGTCCTTGAAGCTGGTGAGGCTCATCTTGCCTCAATTGAATAAAGAATAAACAATGTCAGAATAATGGTGTATTTCACATTCTTGAAAGCAAATAGTTTGAGAGACCAGATAGAACTTGTAACACTACCTTGTGACATTGTCAGCAACCTGAGAAGAATATGGGGCATGATCGATTCCAAGGACAAGATAAACAGAAAAAAATGAGGCTCCATCCAGGAGATAAAACAAGAACTAATTCATGTTGTATACATCTTAGACATACTTAAGAGCATCACATTTATCATTTTTTTGCATACATAATTTATGCAGCTTTAGAGTCAAGTTTTAAATTTAAGATGAAAGATACTCGATTCAAAAGCACCTTCAAAATAGTTCGATGGTGGATGCTTAACTCAGCGGTAGAGAGCTATTCCTAAACCAACTTGACCTATTGAAAGATCGAAAGATCTTAGAATCAACTTCAGACGGGTTCGAGAGCCAACTCAGAACAGATTCAGTTCAACTTAACTCAATGGTGAGTGGCTAGTTTCCAGTTAACGTTTTTAATCCAGATTTTTACTCCACGACGGATGATATTCGACTGACAGAATATACCACTTGGTTTTCCCGTGAAGGGGAGTCATCTAAAGAATTATGATCAGCTTAGACCCGCGAAGGGGGGACATCCTTCATTTAGAGGAAATTTACAACATAGCTTAAGTCGAGAAAAGCTGTCTGTCAACAAACAACTTTCTAGTTCAGATTTCGAGCTAGATTTCAATTTCACAGCGAAAGATATCGAACTTAAAATGACACAACTTATACAAGATTATATTTCAACTTCACAACGAAGGATATCCAACCCAAAGCCAATTTGGCGAAGCACTACAACTCGAGATTGTATTTCAACTTCACAACGTAGGATATCCAATTCAAAGCTCAACTTCACAGCGAAGGAGCCATCCACGATTTCAACTTCATGAAGAATGATATCGTGCCCAAATGGATTGACTTAGTTTCACAGTAAATGAGTCATCTGCAATAATAGGGGGTTATCTCCTAGACTATTACATTATAGCTCAAGGTGAGAAGGGCTATCTGTCAACAAAAACTTTCGAGTTTGATTCTATTCAGCTCGATGACATATCAATCGCATGGTAATAGCGAGGAACTACTTTCTCGTTGAAGCTCAAATCAAGGTCTTTAAGTCAAGAAGGGGACTTGGGTTGGCTGCGATTTAGTAATAATGAACTATATCCCAATCAAATTTATAGCATAACTCAAGGCGAAAAGGGCTATCTGTCAACAAAAACCTTCGAATTCGATTCCATTCAGCTCGAGGGCATATCAACCACATGGTAGCATTGAGAGACTACTTTCTGGTTGAATTTTCAAACTTAGGTCTTTAAACCGAGAAGAATATCAAGGTTGACTAAAATTTTGCAACAAGAAGCCACATTCTGATTTAAATTCCGAACTACGATTTCAATTTCAGGAAGAAGGATATCACTTCAAGACTAACTCAACTTCGAGACGGAGGAATCATCCACAATTCAATTTAACAGGGATTTATTCCTAATTGCAATATCAGAGTCAATTTTCAATTCCACAAGGGATGATATTAGACTTAGGAACCCCTTCATATCGAATGAAAATTTGTGTCCATTTATCTTTGTCCTATTTTTTTCGTTACATGAAAAATGGACAAAGAGGGGCAGCTATAGACACTTATTTTCGTTCGGGATAGTATATAGTTTATATTTTGTATATTATATTATATATTATAATATAAATATTATAGTGTTATATTTATATTATAAATATGGTTTATTATAAACTATATTATATATATATTATTTATTATATTATATTATTAGTATTTATTTATTATTATTATCTTCAGTTTTTAGGTCCAAACCGGGTCCAATGTGGAACCCAACAATCACCATTAATGGTGTGTGAAGACCATGCGCTGACAAGGTCGCCACTAAGCGCTAAACTGAAGCATTCCAAACCAAAAATAAAGCAAAATCTGAAGTCCCCTCATTTTCGATCAATACGAACCCAAGCAAAATAGAAAACGAGGGAAACAACTCATGGAAGAGCCTCCATCGATGGGTTATATATACCCTACAAAATGAAGGAAAAAAGTATCGAGAACACCAAAAAATCGAGCAAAAATAGTATTCATTCAAGTTACTCACCAAGAAAAGAAAATAAAAAAAAGAGTGAAAAACTTAGCTTTGTGTCATAGGAGAAGCGAAGAGTCACCATCAGTAAAGGTAAGAAATCAAAACTTTGGGGGTAGATCTACGCTTTTCGGGGCTTTTTTATGAGATTTTAGGATAGGATTCGAACTCACGGGGTTGGGGGAACGTTTTGGTGAAGTTTGATTTTTTCTGGCCGTCGGAGCGGCATCCGGGCAGTGGTTGGTCACTGGAGTGGTGGTCGGGTTTCGACCGGATGGGCGAGAGAGTGAGAGAGTTAGATAGTTAAAGAGAAGTGAGAGGATGTGAGAAATGAGGGAAATGATAATTATTTTGGATTTAAAGGGCTATTTATATGGGGACTATTGTGCAATTATGAAATATTTAAATTATTTCGACAGTCCTTACAGTTTTGATGTGTAATTCATTTTGGTCTGCTGTTGTAAATTAGCCCTGGAATTTTAAATCAATTCAATTTTGTCCCTATTTATATTTTCATATTTCTGCAAGTTAACCCCTAACCTCTTTAATATTTCTTGCTGCTCATTTTTTTTTCATCGATTTGATCCATGAACTTCAATTTGTTCCACTTCGTTCCCTTAAGTTTTATTTATTTCCTTTATTTTATTAACATTTAAGATTTTTTTATATTTATTTTGGTTTTTTTTGAAAAAATAACATTTTCTTCATTTTTTTCCTTAATTTTTATTTTTTATTTTATTTCTTTTAAAATTTAACATTTATTTTTTTAAATTTGATATTTTCCTTATTTCATTTCATTTTTTTATTTTATTTTCTTTTCTCTTTTAACAGTTTTACTTTATTATTATTATTATTATTCACTTTTTCTAACCTTTTTTGTTTACTAAATATTTTTTTACAATATAACATTCTTTGACTTTTTTATAGGTAATTTCAATTGATCAAAGGTAAGTAATTCGAATTAAGTCTTTAAATTTTAATTTTAATTTTAATTTTCTTAATTAAGACAACCGATAAATTAAAATGGTACCGAAAGGGCAGTTCAAGGGTGTTAATCCTTCTTTGACTGTAACCGACTCTCGAATCCGACATATATCTAGTAAAACGCAAACCAGGTAAAATGGTTTCCCATCAACCTAAATATTTTTAAATGATCGATGGCGACTCTAATTTATTTTATTTAAGTCGAAGTCTAATTCCGGGTTCACCCGAAAGACGGTTACGATACTATTCATATGTTCCAAACTCATCCTTTTGCGTTAAAATTTGACAGTGGCATGAGCTGAATGTTAACATACTGATTGAGATATGATAAAATATGATCCTATATTCTCATACGACTATCATTTCTCAATCAACATGATAATGTTCAACTCAGAAGATCTTTAATTTTTTAACGAAAAATGACAAGTTTGGAACATATGAATAGTATGTGACAATTTTATAACTATCATATATGAGTTGGGAACATATAAATAGTCAGGTGACTATTTTGTAACTTGTAATAGTTGAGAGACTCAACAAAATAGCGTCATATAGTCAAATGACTACTTTGTAACTTTTCATATACGATGCACATATCAAAATAATACCATATAATCGTAGAACCATTTGTATATTTTACCCATAGTTCTAATAGAATATGTTTGATAAATGTCGGTATAATAGAACATTCCATTTTAACATTTTATTAAAGATTGATGGGTGAGTTAATTTTTTTTCATTCAAAATAGAATGAGATCAAATGATTTAGATGAATTTTTTTCGAATGTTTATAATAATTTTAGGGTAAATTATATCATTGATCACTCAATTATTTAACCCTTTTTAATTTTACTATTGATCATTCGATTTTGTCAACTAAACTATTTAATTGTTCTCAATCAAGCCACTTGTTGTTAACCTTTAATAGATTAGGTGATGTGGCAATTAAATATTTTCGTATAATCACACATTTGGTTCTTGTTATTTATATATTCTCTCAATTTAGTTATACTTTTAATAAATTAAAATAAATTTAATAATTGAATAAGATGGTGCCACATGTCACAACTCGTTTGGTTAAATGAAATTATTTCATTTCATTATATTTTTTCCACCAATAAGAGAGTGACATTTGAAACATTGAACAAAATAAATGTGAGGAATTGGGGACTCTAACGAGGAACAAAAAGGAGAACTGTAGAACTTATATTTTGATATATCAAATAAGGGTAAAATGTTTAGTGGACTAAATTGAATTTATTCAAAGTTTTCAAAAATAATTCAAAGTCCAATCAAAGCCGTAAAATGAGTATTTTGACTAGAAGTTTCGAAACTTCTATAAGAGTTTCAAAACTTTTCAAGACAATTTCCCAAAAAGTTTCGATACTTTGGCTCCAACGGTCATATTTTTCCAACGATTCTTTCGAAGAGTTTAGAAACTTTTCCAGAGTTTCGAAACTTTGTGTGCAGAAAGTCTTCCAACGGCTTCAAACCTTCCCAAATGACTAGAAATGGCTAGTAATTCATTCCAACATATAAAAACAAGTTCAAGACACTTGAATAAGGGGAACTACACCCAACCAAGCTTAGAGATCAAGTGAAAATAGTTTTCATTCCTATTTCTTTTATTTTTCTCTTGTACATAAGTGTATAGAGCTTAATTTAATATCTTTTCCTTTTATTCTTGTGAGTTTAAATCTTTGTAAACACCTACCTTGTGAGGTTTCTTGTTTACATTTCTTATCATTTGTAAAAGGGGAGTGGTTATAGTTTAGCCTTGAAAAACTAGAGAATTGTAAAGGTTACTCTTGAGTCTAGAAAAAGAAAGAACAAATTAGTTAATTTGTTGAAATCCCTAGTGTAGAGATAAGGTAGTGGATGTAGACTTTGGTTGAGAAAGTTGAACCACTATAAATCTTGCGTCTAATTCTTATCTTTTATTGCTTCCACACCAATTGTTTATAAAGACCAATTCACCCATCTTGGCGATTTTTAGTTGATCGATCGAGACCCAAAATTGGTATCATAGTGGGTCACAAATCAAAGGTCTAACAACCTTGTGAATATCCTTGAAGCTCTACATCAATTCCCTAGAGCAACCGAGAATATGGCTTTTACCTTGAGCGCTTATTACATTGAATATTCTCAATTGATTAACAATCCACCCTATTTTAATGGATCAAATTATGCTTATTGGAAGAATATGATGATGCTCTTCATTCAAGCTATTGATCTAGATGCTTGGAGCTCTGTCTTGACAGGTCACTCTACTCCAACTAGAGTTATGGCGGAATGGAGTGAAAGAGAGAAGAAAGAGTTCCAACTCAATGTTAAGGCCATGAACATTTTTTTTGTTCATTATGCCTGAATGAATATGGAAGAGTCTCCTCTTGTTCAAATACCAAGGAGATTTGGGACAAACTCCAAGTCACTCATGAAGGAACCAATGAAGTGAGGGAAATGAAAATTGATCTTCTCAATCATAGCTATGAAAATTTCAAGATAAAACAGGATGAATACATCAAAGCTATGACGGATAGATTTTTCGTGATTGTCAATGGTCTCAAGGGATATGGAGAGATCATCCTTAACGAGAATCTTGTTAGGGAGATGATAAATTATCTTCCAAAATCTTGTCAATCGAAGAAGACGATTATTGAAGTGAAAAAGTTAAAAACTCTATCGCTTGATGAACTTATTGGCTCCTTTCTCACTAGTGAGATGATGAAAAAGGAGGAAGAACAAGATGAAAAGAAGAAACAAGAAAAGAAAGAAAAAAAGTGTTGTCTTGAAATCCTCTACTCTAGATTAAAGCACCTCAAGTGAAGAAAAAGATTAAGAAGAAGAAATGATCAAGTTATTCAAGAAATTCAAACGATTCATGACATCCAAAGAAGACAAGAATCATGAATCGAGCAAGAAGAAAGGTCCCCTGATGTGCTTTGAGTGCCAAAGGATGGGATATGTCAAGTATGAATGTCCTCTCCTAAAGAGGAATGGATCAAGCAAAAGAAGGATTTGTGCCAGCTTGGAGTGATGAAGAAAACTCCAATGATGATGAAGTAGCCAATCTATGCCTCATAGCCTTAAAAGAAGATTTTCTAACTCTTGTGATTTAAATTCTTATTCATTTAAAGAGTTACAAGATGCATATGATGAGTTGTATTTGAAATTTGAGACCATGAATTCCTAATATAAGAAATTAATTTCAAAATTTAAAGTTGAAAATGATTTGATTTTGAAAGCAAAAGATTATTTTGAAAAACAAAATGAAACTTTAAAAAATGATTTAAAGTTTTCAAAAATCAAAATCAATGATTTAGAAAAAGAAATTTTTTGATTTGAAAGTATATTGAATTTCACGTGCTACTAACATGTTTGTTCATCTTTGTTGAAATTCGATGTCTTTTAAAGTGTCAAGCTTTTAAAGTCAAAATTTTGTTTGGAATGCATTTGTTGAGGGGGGCTTTTGATATTTCAAATGGTTTTAATGTTAAAATTTCTACTTGCTCTCCATTTTTATTTTGTACCTTAAAGTTTGAATTATTTTTGATATAACAAAAAGGGGGAGAGTATAGGTTTGAAAAAAAATAATTTCAAGAATGAAAAAGGGGAGCTTTAATATTTTCCTAATAATTATCTTTTTTATTAAATGTTTTAATAAGGGGAACTTTTTGTCAAAAATTATCTTTCAAAGGTTTTGTTATATCAAAAAGGGGGAGATTCTAGAACTTATATTTTGATATAACAAATAAGGGCAAAATGTTTGTTGGGCTAAATTGAATTTATTCAAAGTTTTCAAAAATAATTCAATGTCCAACAAAAACCTTAAAATGAGTATTTTGACTAGAAGTTTTGAAACTTCTACAAGAGCTTCGAAACTTTCCAAGACAGTTTTCCAAAAAGTTTCGAAACAATCTCAAGAGTTTCAGAACTTTCCCTAAAGTTTCGACACCTTGGCTCCAACGATCATATTTTTCCAATGGCTCTTTCAAAGAGTTTCGAAACTTCCCAAAGTTTCGAAACTTTGTGTGCAAAAAGTCTTTCAACGGCTTCAAACCTTCCCAAACGGCTAGTAACTCATTCTAGCATATAAAAACAAGTTCAAGACACTTGAAGAAGGAGAACTACACTTATTCAAGCTTAGAGATCAAGAGAAAAGAGTTTTCATTCTTATTTTCTTCATTTTTTCTCTTGTACATAAGTGTATAGAGCTTAATTGAATATCTTTTGTTTTTATTCTTGTGAGCTTAAATCTTTGTAAACACCTACCTTGTGAGTTTCTTGTTTACATTTCTTATCCTTTGTAAAAGGGGAGTGATTATAGTTTAGCCTTGAAAAACTAGAGAATTGTAAAGGTTACTCTTGAGCCTAGAAAAAAAAAGAGAACAAATTAGTGAATTTGTTGAAATCCCTAGTATGGAGATAAGGTAGCGGATGTAGACTTTGGTTGAGAAAGTCGAACCACTATAAATCTTGTGTCTAATTCTTATCTTTTATTGATTCCACACCAAAGATATTAAAGGCCAATTCATCTCCTCTTGGCGGTTTTCAGTTGATCGATCAAGCCCAACAAGAACACCAAGACACAAACCACTAAGCCTAGGCCACTGTTTAGTTCAATGTTGACAATATTTTTTATATATCTTATATATTTGTGCCACCCTTTTTTGTTTAAAAAGATTAAACCGAACAAAATTAGGGATAAAGGTAGTTTGAAGATCAAACATATATTTTATTTTTATCTTCATTTAAAAATATTCAAAATATATATTTTATTCTTATATTAACTTATTAAATATATTTTATTTTTATATTAATTTATTAAATATATTTTATTTTTATTTTAACTTTATTAAATATATGTTAAAAATATGTTTAAATTAAGATTAAGATTATATATATATATATAAGTTAAGAATGAAATATATTTTTTAAAGTTAAAATAAGAATAAAATATATATTTTTAAGTTAAGATATGAATAAAGTATTTTTTAAATTAAAATAAGATTAAAATATTTTAAAGTTGAGATACAAATGAAATATATTTAATAATTTAAAGTAATAGTATAATATATTTAATAAAGTAAGATAAAATATATACTTTCAAAAGTTAAAATAATAATAAAATATATTTTTAAAAGTTTTAAATGAGAATAAAATATATTTTGCAAAATCAATATAATAATAAAATATATTTTTAAAAGTTTTAAATGAGAATAAAATATATTTTGCAAAATCAATATAATAATAAAATATATTTTTAATTAAGTTAAGAATAAAATATTTTTTTGAATGTAAGTATAAAATATATTTAACAAGTTAAGAAAAAAAATTATTTTTTAAGTTAATATATAAACAATATTAAGAATATTAATACACTAACGTTAAAGTTATATAGAACAACAACACCAACAAAACCCTATTCCCATGTATAATGGGGTAAGGGGGAGGTAGGGTAGTAGGCTGCCCCCAACGCTAGGGTTGAGAACAGCTTCCGTGGAAGACCTCCGGCATTCAACAAATTAAAGATAAAGATAAAATGCAATGCATGTATAAATAAATAAATAAATGCATAGTTGAACAATCTTCATATGCAGTCCTCATATGTACGTCTGTAATGGTAAGTAATCCTTGTTAATAAATCCCAGAATTAAAATATCTACATATAGACAGAAACATAAGACCCAACTAAATTTAAAAAGAGGGAACCTGAAGAGAATGATACACAATAGTCAACGGTAGCAAGCTACGAGAAGGAATAAAGTCTAATGGGTTAAAAACCTAAACTAAGGCAACACTACTCTACTACCCTAGTTCTAAGCCTTCATAAATTCTAATGATAGAAACGTATATAAAGTATAAGTCAAGGAAATTATTACAAAGGCATTAAAAAGAAGATAGAGATGTTACACCCTATATCTATGACCCGCACTACTCGGCTACCCTGGTCTTAAGTCTCCATACTTTCCTATCAGAGGTCATGTCCTCAGTAATGGCTAAATCCTTCAAATCAGCTCTCAAGCAGTCTTCCCACTTCCGCCTTGGTCTTCCTCTCCTTCTGGCACTGTCGAGTGTAATCGACTCTACCCTCCTGACCGCATCCGACGGTTGTCGCCTAAGGACATACCCAAACCACCGTAGTCTTCCCTCCCTTAATTTTTCGGATACAGGCACCACCCCTAAGGACATCTTAATAGCAGGGTTTGGTGTCATGTCCCACAGAGTTATACCACGTGCCCATTGTAGCATTCTCATTTCTGCAGCCTCCATCCTCCTTACGTGATCCTTCTTGATTGCCCAACATTCTGATCCATACAACAGCGCTGGTCTTATAGCCATTCTATAAAATTTTCCCTTAAGTTTTAGAGACACCTTCTTGTCACACAAAACTCCAGCAACAACCCTCCACTTTAGCCATCCCGCCTTTATACGATGTGTAACGTCATCATCTACACCCCCATCTTTATGTATCATAGACCCTAAGTGCTTGAAACATTCTTTTGAGGGGATAACGTGTCCCTCTATACATACTTCTACATCTTCATCATTTTTATTTTCACTGAAGTTTGAACATAAATACTCTGTCTTTTCAATATTGATCCTTAGGCCTTTTACTTCCAAAGCAGTCTTCCAGGCAGCCAGTCTTCTATTCAACTCAGTTTTTTTTCGACAACTAGGACAATGTCGTCAGCGAAAAGCATACACCATGGAACACCGTCTAGTGTCGCACAATAGATGTCGACCATAATCAAGGCGAAGATGTAAGGGCTAAGAGCTAACCCCTGGTGGAGTCCAATTTCCACCGGGAATGCCTCAGTGTCGTCAACTGTAGTCCTGACGTAAGTAGTAGATCTACAGTACATATCACGAATCGCTCTGATATAAGCAGTTGGGATCTGTCTCGTTTCCAAGGTCTTCCAGATCGTATCGCGGGGAACTCTATCATACACCTTCTCAATGTGTCAATGAACGCCATGTGAAGATCTCTATTTTTTCCCTATATTTCTCCATAAGCCGTCGAAGTAGATGAATCGCCTCCGTAGTAGACCTGTCTGGCATAAAGCCAAATTGGTTTTTCGAAACCCTAGTAACTTGTCTCAACCTAACCTCTATCACCCTTTCCCATAGCTTCATGGTATCGCTGAGTAGTTTAATACCTCTGTAGTTGCCACAACATTGGGGATCTCCTTTATTCTTATAGATTCGTATCACCGTAGACTCTCTCCACTCCTCTAGCATCTTGGCAGTCTCTAAAATAATATTAAAGATGTTGGCCAACCAATTTACTCCCTCTTCTCCTAGGGCCAACCACATAGTGATAGGAATTTGATATGGATCTACAGCTTTGTCCCTCCCCATCTTTCTAATAGCCATTTTGTCTTCCTCAAACCCAATCCTACTTGTAGGGCATTCATTGGCCGCAGGATGATGGTCGGCTGACCCATCAACGATACTATCTCTACAGGGAAATGCACCGTCATTAAATAAGCCAAAGAAGTAACTACCCCAAACCCTCTTAATATCATGATCTTTCATTAGAAGAACATCATTGTTGTCCTTAATAAACCTAATGTTACTTAGATCATTTTTCCTATTTTCTCTGGATTTTGCAAGCCTAAAGATGTCGTTTTGCCCTTCCTTGGTGTCTAATCTCTTGTACATTTCCTCGTATGCCTTATCCTTTGCTTTAGCCACTTTTTCCTGGCTTCCCGCTTTGCCTCCTTGTATCTTTGTGAATCTCAAACTAAGTAGTGCCTTAGCGTAGTGGTTGGGTATTTGGTAAGTTACCCATCATCTTAGGTTTGATCACCCTTTTATCGGTACAAAATAAATATATATAATTAGAATAAATTTAATCTTCCTAACACGTGTCACCATTCGATTGAATGATTAAATTTATTTTAATTTATTAAAAATATGACTAAATTGAGAGAATATGTAAATAACAAGGACTAGATATGTGATTGTACCAATATATTTAACTATTACATCACCTAATCTGTTAAATGTTAATGACAAGTAGCTTGATTGTGAACAATTAAATAATTTAGTGATCTGATTGACAAAATTAAAAGATCGGTGATAAAAGTAAAATGACTAAATAGTTGAGTTATCACTAATAAGTTAACACATAATTGTATTCGATTTATTTTAATTTTTATATATTAATTTTAGATTTTGACTTTTTTAATGAAGATAATTTGTTTCAATATCTTTTTTCATAAATATTTATAAAAACTTTAAATTTAAATAAATAAAACATAATTAATAAATATTTTAAAATTATTTTCACTATTCTAAATATAAATTAATTATTTTATTATTATAAAAATTAAAATTAATTAGAAATAAAATTAAAATTTGATTTAACTAACCATTTTTCAAATCGTCCAAACATTCTAGTTTACTCAATTTCTTTATTTACCTCTAATTTGGATAAGAAAAAGAAGAAATGCTAAAGTTTAGTGGCTCAAATCGTAGTTTAGCCAAAAATAAAAATATTAAAGATAAAAAGGAAAAGCAATTGCAACCTTGCATTTGATCTTAATATAAAGTGCTAAGCTCCCAATAAATGAGGGGAAACCCAAACAAAGCCATCCTTGTCTGCACCGCCATACCTCCGCCATCGCTCCGCCGCGACACCTCCCACTTCTGAATAATCTATCCATATTTATTATTTTCTGTAAACTAATTACTACTATTTTCTTTTTTTCTTTTCAATTATTTTTTATTATAGTTTTCTCTCTTTTGATATAAATCTAATATTTTCATTTCGTCTGTAAAACCCTAATTACCATTCCATCTCTCGTTTCCCCCTTTGCCCATTCCTTGGATAAATTCTTTTCGGAACCCTAAAGTTTGTTACAAGATCTGTTGTTAGCTTCGTATTTTATTCTTAATATTAAACTAGGTTTGTTTGATTTAAAGGAAAAGGGTGATTTTGGATCAAGGCTGGCGGGTGCTTGGTTCAAGTAAATGGCGGATCCGCCTGGTCTCCGCCCCGATAGGATTGCTTATATTTTCGAGGTCATATCTTGTTCTGCTGATAGTGTTAGTGTGGGATTGGTTTTGACAGGCTTAAACACCGGTGATCGTTGCGAACCGTGACAAAGGAAGCCGCGGAAGTTGAAGCATGCTGAGCGTGCTACGGGTGCACCTTCCTTCTGATATACCAATTGTTGGCTGCGAGCTCACGCCTTACTTGCTCTTACGCCGACCTGACAAGACCGTTACCACCGATGACGTACCTGAGTCATCCCCTCTTGATGGTCACTTCCTGAGGTACAAGTGGTAAGCCTTCTTAAATCCCTCAATAGCATTCTGTATTATTTGTTGGGGGAGGGAGCGAATTGGGGTTTGATTTAATCTTATACTAATTTTTTACCCGAATGAGCTTGAATAAAATTTAAAGAAACCATTTTTATGTTGGCATTAAGGAAACTTCTCATTTTGACCAATTGGATTTGATCTAGTTTTTTGTTTGTGATTTTATTTGATTGTTATTTGTTTTATTAAATACAGTGTATGACACTTCTTTGTTAGGTGGTTGTGAATACTTACATTGGGGAATGTATGAAGTTGATGTTTATAAGTTTTTGGCTTGTTGCTATCCACCTCCCTGTTGTTATCTGCTGTCTCTGCTTGAATTGGAATGACACTTCATAGTTGCAAAATATGCCATGAAAAATAGGCTTTTCAAGCTAGAATGTTCTATGAGTGGTATTATTATTGTGACCACCCTGGCATTTTTTTCTCTGTGAAGTTTGCTAGAATGTTTCAAGTTAGATTGAGAAGTACTACATATAAAATGTTGGTTTGAAAAGTGGTGCATTTAAAATGTTGGTTATAAAAAGAAGGAATCATCCAGCTACAAGAGCGGATGTGGATGTATAGTGATCACCCATTAACGGCTAAAAAGGTGGTAATGAGGCATTTAATAATTTATTACCTATTTCAGCCTTTTCTATTTGAAAGTAAGTCTAGTTACATTCTGGAAATTATCAGAGATGCTCTGGTGCCTTGGAAGGTAATAGGATGTTGCAGTGATTTCCATATGTTTCATCACAAAAGATCCTAGAAAATCACGCATTAAGCAATTACATCAGTTTACATGTAGCAAGTAGTAATAAAATTGAATTGATTTAGTATTCCTTGAATGATATTTAGATTTGTTCACTTCAAGACAAAAATCTTTAACCACTATGTTAATGAGAGAGACATACTTTGGGTCCCTTGTAGTTTCACTGAAGAATTTTGAGGAGGATATTGTGCATTCTTATTGTAATTGCTGGATTCTTGTTCTGGAAAAGGGATTATGTTGACGTTATCTTGTGCACTTTTTGTTGTGGTTTAAGATCTTTTCATTTGTCTGCTTCTGGGAATTAATTGGAAACTTGTATAAAAGGTTGACTGTTTCAATTTTTCCATTTATATTACATGTCTAATGCAAAATGTTCCTTTCTTGGTTCTGTTTCGCAGGTATCGCATACAAAGTGATAAAAAAGTTGCTGTCTGTAGTGTACATCCATCTGAGGAAGCCACATTGCAGTGCCTAGGTTGTCTTAAGGCTAAAATACCTGTTGCTAAAAGTTACCATTGCTCTCCTAAGTGCTTCTCAGATGCGTGGCAGCATCATCGTGTTCTGCATGACCATGCTGCAAGTGCTGTAAATGAAAATGGAAATGAAGAGGAAGAGATATTTGGCCGTTTCAATAGCACAGGGTCTGGAGTTATTAATTCTAGCTTATCTGGTTCAGCATCAAGTGCTAGCTTGACAAATGGTTCTACACCTCTGTATCCTGGTGCAGTTACACAGAGGAGTAGTGGTGAAACCTGGTTTGAAGTTGGACGCTCTAAAACATATACACCCTCAGTAGATGATATTGGCCATGTTCTCAAGTTTGAGTGTGTCGTCGTTGATGCTGAAACGAAACTACGTGTTGGACATCCCAATACTGTTTTGACATCTCGTGTTATTCCTGCTCCTTCTCCTATTCCTCGGCGTTTGATCCCACTAAGTGGAGCTGATATGATGGGTCAGCTTGATTCAGATGGCTGTATTTCATCCTTTGGAACTTTTACAGTTCTGTCGTACAACATTTTGTCTGACTCGTATGCCAGCAGTGAGTTATACAGTTATTGTCCTTCATGGGCTCTTTCTTGGCCATATCGCAGGCAGAATTTGTTGCGGGAAATTGTTGGTTATCGTGCAGACATAGTCTGTCTTCAAGAGGTGATACTTTCAGTTAATATCTGATGAATGGTGATAGCAACATTTTAGAAATGTTTTGAACTGGAAAACAGCTTTGAAGTTTGTTGCATGATAAAAAATCGCTTTTATGGTCAATGTTTGCTATTACATTTTGGGTGGAGATATAGAGCTTGTGCACTTTTTTCAATTTTAATTTAGATGTAGGTTTATGTTCATTTGTATCCCTTTTTTTACTTTTAGATACAAAGCATCATTATATATGTGTGTATCCCTAAAAGAGTTTATTTCCCACAATTGGTTGATCTAAGAGTGAAAGTGGCGATGAGTGATGCTAATAAGGAAATTATTTCACTCTTGCTCCATCTTTGTTAAGAAAGTAAGGAGTTCCCCCCCCCCCCCCAAAAAAAAAAAAGAGGCAACAGTTAAATGAGAAATAATTTTGTAGGCCAGAATTTCTTTAGGTGCATTCAACTCATCATTAGCAAGAAAGCAGCTTCAGCCTTTGGTCATCTAGATGAACATTGTGTGTGGCTAAATACCAATTGTTATCTTCTTTTCAGGTGCAAAATGATCATTTTGAGGAATTTTTTGCCCTTGAGCTGGACAAACATGGGTATCAAGCTTTGTACAAGAGGAAGACAAATGAGGTTGCTTAAGAACTCCCAAGGTTCTCATCTCAATGATTTCGTCGTTACACTTATGAATAATATATGTTGTTTATACTGCAGGTTTATGGTGGAAATATCCATACAATTGATGGTTGTGCTACTTTTTTCCGTAGGGATAGATTTTCCCATGTCAAAAAATATGAGGTTTGGAAGTATTTCTAATATTCTATATGGATTTATGCATATTTTTCCAATGCTAAAGTAAATCATGTCTTTTGCAGGTTGAATTTAATAAGGCAGCTCAATCCTTGACCGAGGTTGCAGTTCAAACTACTCAGAAAAAAGCTGCTTTAAATCGTTTGGTTAAGGTATTAAATCGATTATAACTAATTTGGATCTGTATCCATTCTCTTACAGTACATACTTTTATAATAATATCATGTAAAATTTTCTGTCTGCAGGATAATGTTGCTTTAATTGTCGTTTTGGAAGCAAAGTTTAGCAATCAAGGATCTGACAATCTTGGGAAACGACAGCTTCTCTGTGTGGTAAAAATTGTTGTTTTTATTCTTCTATGCTACTTGAGGTCCAACTCGAAGTTACAAGTGGGGAATGATATTTGGGTCAATGGATCTTCTCTAAAGATACAATTTCCTAGGATTTTTGCCCTTTCTACTAATAAAAGGGGTAAAGTGGCTGAATTTGGTGCCTTTGAAAATAATGGATGGGTTTGGAATATTACACTAAGGAGAAATCTTTGTGATTGGGAGTTTGAGCAGTGGTGTGCGTTAATGAGTTTGATTCATAATATTGTCTTGAATGAATCTATGGAGGATTTTCTAGCTTGGTCGGGGAAAGGCGAAGGCGTGTATTCGGCAAAATCGGGTAGACTCACTATTTCAAGTAGAATGGGAACTCCTTTTCAGTGGAAGAAATGGGTGTGGTCAGGAATGGCTCCTCCTAGAGTAGAAACATTTCTTTGGCAGATTACTCATCAAAAATTGGCGGTTAGAGTGGAATTGAAGAAAAGAGGGATTTCGATAGAAGATGTTCTGTGTCCTTTATGTCATAAATATGAGGAAACAATCCATCATCTGTTTATTTTGTGCTCGGTTGCAGAGGAATTGTGGTATAGATTTCTAAGACTATGGGATATCTCTTCAGTTATGCCTCAAGAACCTTCTTCCCTTCTTTGTTCCTGGTCTTATCTAAGGGAGCAGTCTACTATTTGGAAGTTTATTCCAAGAGTCGTTTTATGGTCTTTATGGAAAGCTAGGAACTCAATGGTGTTTGAGAACTAGAAACTAGATACTTCTTCTTTGTTCTTCATTTCCAGGGTTAGATTAGCTAAATGGTTTTTAGCGAAATTCCCTAATGCTAATATTCAGGTTGACATACTAGTAGGAGATCCAACGTTGGCAGATACATTTCACTCTATTTTCTATAAATCGAAGAAGGCTATCTACTGGTCTCCACCTCCTACAGATTTCTTTAAATTCAATGTTGAAGGAGCAGTGAGAGGTGATGGGCTGTAGGGTGGAATTGGTGGAGTCTTGAAAGATTCGAATTGCAATATTTTAAACTCGTTTTCTATAGCGGTGGGTCCTGGTCCTCCTATGTTAGCTGAGCTGAAGGCTATTAAACAAGGAATTGATCTATTCCTTTCGTCTGAATGGGCTTCGAAAGGAAGATTAATCATAGAGTCTGATTGTAAATCAGAAGTTGATTGGATTCTGTCACCAGTTTCTGCCCCTACGTTTCTCAGTACTTTGGTTGGGGAAATTGGGACCTTAGTTTCTGCTAGGGGTATTATTGTTAGATGGATTCCTAGGAGTTGCAATTCGGAGGCAGATAAGTTAGCTAAGGAGGGAATTGGTTGATGATTATAGCTATATGATTGGTTTGGTTTGTATTTTATTTTGGAAGTTATGATGTAAGATTATGTAATTTTGGTTTATTAATAAGATGAGGTACTCTTTTCCTCCTTCCGATGTTGCCTCTTCCACGAGAGCCAACTAAGAAGGAAGTTTTTAATGAGATCTCCTATTCCTATAAAAAAAAAATTAATTGTCAAAACATGACATCACATGACCAGTGATGATTGATAAGCATTTTGTTCAAGCTTTTTTATTGGGTTGTTGGCAAGTTGAACATGATTTAATCATGCCGCATCTGTTTTGAAGAAGGGTAGTTTCGGAGTATGTTTAGCCTGGCCGGATTGAATTCAAGTTCTATGTTACCTGAGTTTTGTCTTATGCTAGCTCTAACTGAGCCTATAGCACAACTTGTTGTAAGAGGAGTGTATAGATGGTTTCATAGAAATGGAACTGCATGATTTGTTGCTATATAGTCCTGCAGTTGGTCTGTATGCAGGCTGTAGATCCGATTACAGGTGTGAATCACTTTGTAGGCAGCAGGTGTAAGGCTGGTTGTGCTGCAGAAACCAGTGTAATGTACTAGATGGTTAAGGAGTGTACCTATATTTGAATAAATATGATTTTAGTCCTTTAGATTGTTCTCCTAGAAAGTTTTATTGTGAAAGTAAGCACATTCTAGCAATTAGAAGCTATTATGCTCCAAATCTTCGTTTTTGTTAAAGTGCCCATGTGAGACACTCATGTTTGACTTATAGGCATGGGGATATGACTTTTAAGGATCCTTCAAATTAATCCAAAATCTTAGAAAAATCTGACCATACCTGTGTTTGACACATTCGTATTTGACACACACCCTCTGTTTGACTAACATAGATTAAGTAACAAAATCCCATGAAACTTTTGCATGTTATATTATGACTAACCAAATGCCAATTGGATTAGATAGATTCTGTGCTCTCTCTCTATCGTATTGTATTTGGTATGCGTTTTGGTTCTTTTAGTCTCTTTAATTACTTTTCAATTTTTATTTTTACAAATGTGGCATGGAAATGTTAGCCATGCACATTTCTTCTCGAAGTTGGGCTGTTCTTTACATTCATGAAAGTTGACTTATCTAAATACAGTTTACATATTTATTATATTGTTTGCAACTCTTCCATTTTATGTACAACTATTTCATTCTATTCCTGGTTTTGGAATGCAGGCAAACACACATGTAAATGTTCCACCAGAGTTGAAGGATGTCAAAATCTGGCAGGTTTTAGTTTTTTCTTTAATCTGTATATCTATTTATACATACATGCGTTCTCAAACAATTTACTAATTTTTTTGTTCTTTTTAATATTTTAGGTGCATACTCTCTTAAAGGGATTAGAGAAAATAGCTGCTAGTGCAGACATTCCAATGTTGGTGTGTGGTGATTTTAATTCAGTTCCTGGGAGGTAACCCTAGTATCCTTTACCCAATGTTAGATCATTTGGTGTTTTATTTTACAAATGTGGCATGGAAATGTTAGCCATGCACATTCTTCTCGAAGTTGGGCTGTTCTTTACATTCATGAAAGTTGACTTATCTAAATACAGTTTACATATTTATTATATTGTTTGCAACTCTTCATTTTATGTACAACTATTCATTCTATTCCTGGTTTTGGAATGCAGGCAAACACACATGTAAATGTTCCACCAGAGTTGAAGGATGTCAAAATCTGGCAGGTTTTAGTTTTTTCTTTAATCTGTATATCTATTTATACATACATGCGTTCTCAAACAATTTACTAATTTTTTTGTTCTTTTAATATTTTAGGTGCATACTCTCTTAAAGGGATTGAGAAAATAGCTGCTAGGCAGACATTCCAATGTTGGTGTGTGGTGATTTTAATTCAGTTCCTGGGAGGTAACCCTAGTATCCTTTACCCAATGTTAGATCATTTGGTGTTTGAGATCCATTTTGTTGTATTAGACTTTTTCGAAGTTAAATATATTTTTGCACAGTGCTCCCCATTCACTTCTTGGTATGGGGAAGGTAGATCCACTGCATCCAGAATTATTGGTAGACCCTCTTGCAATTTTGCGTCCTCATAGCAAGTTGACTCATCAGTTACCACTGGTAAACTCTCTTTACCATTTCCATAGAAAGCTTACGTTTTTTTCCTTACCATCATTGATAACAATTTTTTGATACAGTCTTCAATGGAGAAAGAGGCTAGGATTATACATTATTCAAGGGTTGTGTTTGACAAAGTTTGTTTCTCTAAACAGGTTAGTGCCTACTCACCCTTTGCAAGAGGTGTTGGTCTTGGTTTGGAACATCAGAGAAGGAAAATGGACATGACAACTAATGAACCTTTATTCACAAACTGCACAAGAGATTTTATCGGCACCCTGGATTACATATTTTACACAGGTGGGTAATTATTTCAGAACACTTGAATGATAGGATAGTGCATGTACAAATTATAAATTATCTTGAACGCCTCATCCCTGAGATTCTTGTCTACTTAGATGTTTGATATTTAGGCTAATGCAGTTGCATGTCTGTCATGTGCTTTCAGCGGACTCTTTAACAGTGGAGTCCTTACTGGAACTCTTGGATGAGGATAGCTTGAGGAAGGACACAGCACTTCCTTCTCCAGAGTGGTCATCTGATCATATAGCACTATTAGCTGAATTTCGGTTCCAGCCAAGGCCTAGACGCTAACAATTTTAAGGTATGCCATGATGCACCCTCAATTTTAATTGACACGAACTATACAACCAAATTATCTGTGATAAGATAAAAATACACGAGTTTCCATTTATGCATACACGTGCAATCTGAAAAGATTGTATGAATAAAATAACAAGGTTTACCTGTTGTTTAGGTCATGGAGGTGGCGAAGACACTGACACCCCTGAGAAGCCGATGGATACAGATAAAAGGCATTTGAAAGAAGGGTAGATCATGGTCCGTGTTTTATGGTGATGGAGGGTCCTTTGATCTATCTGGTTTGTAATACGTCCAACCTTTGTTTCATAGAAAAATGATTATTCCTTTTCCATATTTTTTGTTTTTGTTTTTGGCAATAGAAATGTCCACCGGCTCGGCACAATTTCAGCGAATGGTGCTTTTGTTTCATAGAAGAAATGACCGTTCCTCTTTCATTTTTGTTTTCAATTAGTGGCCTTCCCATCTCATCTTAAAGTTTCATGTTTCGTTTTGCCTCCAAGAAACAACATTTTAGTTTCTACTCTGAATGGAATTTGAAATTGGTCTGTTAATTATCAGTTTTGAACAACTGAGCTGAGACTTGGGTAGACTGACTTACAGTAGCGAGTTTTAAGCAGGAATGGGGTTCGAACCCCAATTTATTATCTAAATGAGGTTCACAATGATTTGAATTTGTCTTGCGAAGAAAAAGAGAAGTGGGAAGGTGTTGAATTATCCCATGTTGTATTCTTCACTCTCCTTTATCTCCTACGACTAGGGTTGCACATAATTCGGATTTCAATCCGATCCGGATCGGTTTTTATCCGATCCGGTTTTTTCCCATAGAAACAAAACCGGTTTATAAAATAACCGGTTCGGTTTCTAACCGGTTTGGAGGGCCGGATATCCTAACCGGTGTAACCGGTTTCGGTTTTAAAAAAACCGGTTTTTTTAAAAAACCGGTTATAAAAAACCGTTTTAATATTCCAGATTGCTCATAGGGAAACCGATTCCCCCCAAGGGGTACCGATTCCTCACTGAATGGTTTGGCTCCGAGATTTCCAGAATGCTCGGAGGGAACCGATTCCCCCATAGGGGTACCGATTCCCCCCTATTCAACGGTCGAAATATTTGAATTTTACACTTAGGGAACTGATTCCCTATGAGAGGGTACCGATTCCCCCACGCTCTAAGCATTTTTATTAAATGTTTTCACACTTAAACGGCTATATTATCTTCATTAATTATCACTAACGTTCAGAAGTGATTCAAGGTGTATTTAAGCAAGCTTAGAAGTCATTGATCAAAGACAAGAAACATCAAGCAACTAGAATCAAGAGAGAATCAAAGAGAAGCATCAAACCTCAAGTTCGATAAATTCAAATACTTAATTGAAATACTTTATAACTCAACATATTGAAATACTTAAATACTTCCAAGTTGATAAATTCAAATACTTAAAAACCAAGTTCGAAATTCAAATACTTAAAACTTCAAGTCGATAATTGAAACAAAGTTTACGATAATTGAAATAAAGTTATAAAATAAACTACATTGCCATCTCTTCTTCATCATCTTCGCCTTCTTCGTTTGGAGGGATATTCCAAGTTTGACTTCTTCAATGTGTAAGTTTGCTTCCAAATCGGCATCAATTGCATCTTCTAGGGTGGTGATATGTTGCTTACGAGCGCTCCATCCAAATAATCCTTTAAACAAATGCATACTTCCACCGACTCTGGACTTAGTCTTGATCTCCGTTGCGATATAACCCTGCCACTAACAGAAAAAGCGGATTCCGAAGCTACCGTAGAAGCTTGGACGGTTAGTAAATCACGGGCCATGGCTAGCGGAAATTGTGCTTCCTTTTCTTTCCACCAAGCCAAAATATCCAAACTTTCAAACTCTTCAAATGTCATTTTTGATAGAAAATCGCGCATGACATATTTCCCAACTCGCTACTTGGGGGTAGTACGTGATCGTTTGGATTGGGAATTTACAAGAGTGTTAAAAAGATTCAATTATGTTACTTGGACGTCTACTAGATGATTCCGCATTCATTCTCATTTGATGTATTACACTACTTGATCCGTATTTATTTAAATAAATTGCAAACATGTCTCGAAAACATTTGTTAAAATAATTTATTTGGTTTTGGACAAAGTTGGGTTCATCATCGGTTAGATTAAAAGCAAACGCAATTTGTTCAATTAGTGTTTCAACCCCACCATATTTAACGTTGGGTTTAAAGCGGCGGCACAAGTAAAATGGGGGGAATCTCCTTAAAATTTTAAAAGTTTTTCCTTCATTGCAAAGCCAATTTCTTGAAAAACTTCGGTTTCAAATTCAAAGTCATTTAGTCGGGTAGCAACCTCCAAACCGGCTTGCACGGATAATTAATTATGTGTGCAACGCAACGGGTATGAAAAAACGCACCGTCTAAAATCGTGAAAGTAATATTTTCAATCTTGGAACCGCGTTTGTATTATTCGATGCATTATCGAAAGATATAGAAAAAACTTTATTTCTAATTTATAAAGACAAATTACCCGTTTTAAAAGTGTAAATAAATTAGCACCGGTATGCGGCTCACCGAATAATTCAAACGCGATTGTTCTTTTCATCATTTGCCAATTATCTTGATCTAACCAATGTGACGTAACTAAAAAAGAATTTCCGGTATTATGAGGGAACTCCAAACGTCACATGTAAGCGACACACCATAACGGTGTTCTTGGAATCCTAAAATCATTTTCCCTCGCCGTACGCCACATTTTTATAGCATCTCTTCTAAGGTAGTACGACTACTTGAGTATAACGTGGTTGCATTAGTTGTTGAATTGTTGTCGTGAAATCTTCATCATCAAAGTGGTCGAACGGCAATGCTTTTGTAATCACGAACTTTGTAAACGCTTCTCGTAATTTTTCGTTGTCGTAAACAAAAACACCACCTTGCGGTGTAAGATTCGATTGACTAGGATCCGATCTTGAGCGAAGTGCCTTGCATGATTTTGTCAAATGGTTCTTCAACGTTGTTTCCTTCCGATGCAAGAAACTTTAGACAAAGTTTACAACGCGCCCTCCTCGACCATTTGACATCTCACATAAATCGTAGTGATCCCAAATCTTTGTTTCGAGTGTGTCGATCACTCTCACGACTTCAAGGTTTCCCCCCGACGGAAGATTCAGCAGTGTACTCATGATGAATAAAAAATTACAAAACTAAGATTGAGAGATGTTTAAGTGTTGTGTAATAAGATTTGAGAAAGTTGTAATCAACCAAATACATCCCCAACCTATTTATACATGTTTAGGTGGTAAAATGGTAATTTTTTAAAGAAAAAAACGGTCAAAAACGGTCACAAACGGCTATATTAACGGCTAGTTTTTTAAACCCAGACCGGTTTTTTTTTTTCGGATAAAACCGGTTTTTTAACCGGTTTTTTCAAACCGGTTTTTTATCCGGTAAAAAAACCGGTCTAGGTTTTTTTTCTCGAAACCGGTTAAAATAACCGGTTTAAAAAAATCCGATCCGGTTAAAAAAAACCGGTTTTTCCCAAAACCGGTTTCGGATATTTTTTTCGGATATTCGGATATTCGGATTTTTTGTGCACCCCTACCTACGACGAATCTATTGCAAGGAAAATCTGTCATTTTTCCATCAGCATCTATCCAAGTCTATTTGCTTCTTGTGTAAGGTATGGCCATCTTTCATTAATCAGGTTTAAGCTTTTTAGGACAATTAGTGTTGTCCAACATGAATAAATGTTCTGCATTTCCAATATTAAAGGCAAACAACGTTTCTCTACCATCAAACACTAAGGAAATCGTCATGGAGCCTTACCATAACAACATCTTTCTCAATATTTTCAGGGTAAATGCATCTACCATCTACTTTACAAGGAAAAGAAAATTTGCAGCAACTTAATATTCAGTTCCAAGTAATTGAATTACATTTCATGGTCTACTTATATATAGATTAAAAACCAGAAGAAGAAAAAAAAAGTAGCAGCAGATGCCTGAACTTCCCATGTATGCCACCAAATTCCTCTTCCCTTCCATTCTACATCATCTCCTGACCATGGTTTCAATTTTCAACAGCCCAAGTGCTTATAAAGATGGGGGAAATGAGGATGTTCCAAAGAAGACAAACTAGTTTTTTTGTCCACCTAATGTTGTACTTGGTAATAATAATTATCTATTACCACTTTTTTCTTTTTTGTTTGTACAATATATATATGATATATGATATCTATTATTGTATAAATGAACATCAGCTGATACGCATCCTTGTTTTTTTCTTCTTTTTCTTTTCAAAAATCTTAAAAGTCGACTAATATCTCACATATAAATGTTATTGTTTTTATCAAATACTACCATTTTAGTCTCAATGTATTGCCTAAATTATTATAATGTTTTTGAAAAGGTTCTCAACCCACTTAAATTCATATATTTTTATACGTTATAATTATAATAAAAAATACAAATTAATAACTTATATGATATAAAATTTTAAAAAATAAAACTGAAAGGTCAATGTTGTTAAATTTTGTGCCAAAAGAAAGATGTAAACTGTGTAAGTAAGCAGTAGGAGGGGACTTTCTTCCTTATTAATGATTGCCCTTTGCCGACAACATTCATAACATTGTTTTTTATTGTTTGATGTCTAATAATAAGTTGGTGTGGAGTGGACAACGACTGTTGGAAATATAGACTGCAAAATCACACCGTTAGCATTGACAAGAAAGATAAATAGTAATTTAAAAGAAATAGATTCATAAACCGTGTCGTGGTAAAACCACAACCTTATAAAAGAATTCGCCCTGATTTGTGTAATCGCTGCAGTAGGCGGACCGTTCCCCGAGGTTAACACGGCTCTCCAAGAATTCGTACACCCGAAAACTGGAGTGAACTTGGTGGTATTGCTCTTCTCTCAACTCAAACAACACTCAAAAGAGAGGAGTATTTCAAAGCAAATGTTTGCTTGGGATATCTCAAAATGAATGAAATTGTTCAATATTTATAGGTTAAATAGTGAGGGAAAAATCTTTATTTCCAATACTAGTGGGATAACCTAATTTGAGCATATTTGCAATACTAGTGGGATAACCTAATTTAGCATATTTCTAATACTAGTGGAATAACCTAATTTGAGCATTATCAACATTCCCCCACTAATGCGAAAGAATTCTTTCGTAAAGATGAGAGCAATGAAGTTAAAACACGAGAAGAGCAATGGCGAGATTAGTTGCTTAAGCACTAGTGAACGTATCTGGAACTAGTACATAGTGATGATGAGCAATCTTTCTCTTAGATAAGTGAAACTAGTCTTGAACTTTCTAAGATGGGGGTATACTCATAACATAAAACTAACCCCCTTCATCCACCAAAGTCCTCGATGTGTCTACAAAGAGTATATACAAAAGTGTATATATGTTTAGCCCTCTTTCCTCAGGATTCTAATAAGTGTACTAGAAAAATTGCCCAACGTTTTTCATAGAAGGTGGCTAATCCTTCTCACTTTCGTAGGTTATTTCATCAAGTTTATCTCAACATAAACCACTCAAACTGAGCTATGAAATAATTAAGAGCTTTTATAATAGCTCAACCTCACAAAGGGTATGGTGACTTTCTTCAAGATCATTAAAAATGAACCACCCAAACTCTGGGATAAGAAATCATTAAGAATAAATATTCAACCTCATAATTCGGTGAATTCAATGTCTTTCTCACTACAAACTCCCAAACTCTTGGGGTTGAATTCATTAAGAGTTTAATAAGACTCATCCTCTCAAGCGGTAAGTTCATCTATTCCTTCGCGATTATAACTACCCACTCAACTCGGGGTTATGAACTTATTAAGAATATATATTCACCCAAAATCGGTAAATTCATCAAGTCTTTCTCACTAAGACCACCCAAAGCCTGGGCTATGAATTTATTAAGAGCAATTCAGCTCATCCTGGCATGCACATTATTCATCATAGGGACAAGCAGTAGGAATGTGCACTATGAGTCTTTCCATGGTTTCGTTTGACCACATGGAACTTAGATAACTAAGTTGGGTATTCACCATGAATTCCTCAACCAATGGGCTTTAGACCCATCCTCCTCAACGAATCTAAGACCAACTTCCTACTTAACCCTTTGGTAAATAGATTTGCTAGGTTTCTTTCCGACTTCACATACTCTAAAGAGAGAACTCCATTCTTTATTAAGTGTCTAATTAATTCATGTCTTATGTGAATGTGTCTTTTCTTACCATTGTAAGCTTGATTTTTAGCCACACATATCGCAGCTTGTGAATCACACAGCAAAGAAACTGGAGGAGTCGGTCTTCCCCACAACGTAATATCTGCTAACAAGCTTCTGAGCCACTCGGCTTCTTGCCCAGCTAGGTCAAGAGCTATAAACTCTGACTCCATGGTAGATCGAGCAATACAAGTCTTCTTTGATGATTTCCACGAGATTGCTGCTCCACTTAAAGTAAAAACATACCAGCTCGTAGAGCTTACCTCATCATTTTCAGAAACCCAGTTGGCATCACAATATCCTTCCAGTACCTCAGGAAAGCCAACAAACTCAAGTTTACAATCCAAAGTACCCTTAAGATACTTCAGTAAGCGTTTAAGAGCAATCCAGTGTTCACCACTTGGATTATGAGTATATCTACTAAGTCTACTCACAACATAAGCAATATCAGACCGAGTATAGTTCATTAAGAACATTAAGCTTCCGATTAATTTAGCATATTCTGTTTTCTAGGGTCATAAGGAGCTCGAACAGGGACGACATCAAAACTGTCAAATTTCTTTAGCACTTTCTCTTTATAATGTGCTTGATTTAAAGAAAATATCTTTCCAGTTTTGGTAACTTTGACTCTTAAGATTACATCAACTTCTCCCAAATCTTTCATCTCAAACTTTGTGGACAAGAAACTTTTTACGTTTTTAATGGACTCAATGTTAGAACTGAAAATCAACATGTCATCAACATATAGGCTTATGATGAAACATTCAATGCCAAACATCTTCGAATACACACAAGCATCCGAACCATTCACAACAAAACCAAAACTAAGAATAGTTTTATAAAATTTCTCATACCACTGTTAAGGAGCCTGCTTAAGCCCATAAAGTGACTTTTTAAGTCTACAGACTTTGCCTTCCATACCAGGTGCTTCAAAACCTAGTGCCTTCTCCATATAAATCTCCTCATCTAGATCCCCATATCTAGACCCCCATTCAAAAATACAGTCTTAATATCCATTTGATGTACCTACAACTTATTAATAGAGGCTAGTGCAAATAATGCATGAATCGTTGAGATTTTCTTAACGGGAGAGTATGTATCAAATTAGTCTAAACCAAATTTTTGAGTGAATCCTTTGACGACTAACCTTCCCTTGTACCGTTGAATTGAACCATCTGGCCTCAGTTTCTTCCGGAAGACCCATTTGTTGCAGATTGGTTTGAATCCCTTAGGCAAGTCAACTAATTCCTAAGTATGATTAGACATTATCGATTCTAGTTCATCATTAATAACACTTTTTCAGAAACTAGCATCGATAAATCTTATAGCTTCTTCAAAACTTTTAGGATCCTCATCTAACAGAAAAATTTGAGCTATAGGATCTGAAATGGAGTCTAAATCATTAATCTCATAAATAAAGGAAGTAATAAAGTCTGGTCCAAAAGAGGATTCAACTCTTTGCCTTTTACTTTTTCTAGGCTCAAAAACAATTTGTTTTGAAGACCTAGCAGGACTACTAGAAGAAATGAATGAAATATATTCTATTTGTGTTTCGATATTTATTCTCAGTTCCTTTAAAGGAAAAGTATTTTCAAAGAAAATAACATCCTTTGACTCACAAATAGAATACTCTTGTAAAAGCATGAATCTGTATGCAACACTATTCGTAGCATACCCTATAAACACTGCATCAATGGTTTTAGGTCTGATAGCGGACTTCTTAAAGTCTGGCAAACCCACTTTGGCCAGACACCCCCACATTTTTAGGTATTGTAAATTAGGAGCGTATTCTTTTCGCAATTCATATGGGGTAGAATCTAATTTCTTATGAGGAACTCGGTTCAAGATATGATTTGCCAATAGAATGGCTTCCCCCACATGTTATCAGATAACCCTGAACTTATCAATAAAGAATTCATCATCTCTTTTAAAGTTCTATTTTTTCTTTCGGCTATATAATTTTTTTGAGGAAAATAGGGGGTTAAAGTTTCATGAATTATGCCATTCTTTTCACAAATATCTTTTAAGAAATTAGATCCATATTCACCACCTTTATCAGATCTAACCCGTTTAATTCTCCTATCTAACTCATTTTCAACTTATGTGTTATAAATAACAAAGAAGTTTTCAACTTCATCTTTAGTTCTTAGGAGATAAAATTTTGTATATCTTGAATAATCATATACAAAAGTTATGTAGTTTTCTCCCTTTACTTTCAGTGTTTCTAAAATCTGCTAGATCAATATGAATGAGTTCTAACAGTTAAGTCTTTCTATTAGAAACAGTCTTAAAGTGAGGTCTAGTATGCTTAGTTTCTACACAAATTTCACATTTGTTAAAGCTAGTTATCTCTAGTTTAGGGAGAACATTCGTATTCATCAATTTCTTTAAAGCATGAATATTCTAGTGTCCTAATCTAGCATGCCACATATAAATGGATTCAACAATATAAGCAGAAGTGACATCTTTATTTTCATCAAGTGCATCAAGCTTGGAAAGATCAGGAATCAGTTTGCTCAAAGGTGATCTCATAATTGCAGTATAAAGGAATTCGTTTCTAGATTGTTGGAAATATGGACTGCAAAATCACACCATTAGCACTGACAAGAAAAATAAATAGTAATTTAAAAGAAACAGATTCATAAACTGTGTTGTGGTAAAACCACTGCCTTAGAAACGAATTTACCCCAATATGTGTAATCACTGCAGTAGGCGGACAGTTCCCTCGAGGTTAACACGACTCTCCAAGAATTCGTACACCCGAAAACTAGAGTGAACTTGGTGGTGGTATTGCTCTTCTCTCAACTTAAACAACACTCAAAAGATAGGAGTGTTTCAAAGAAAATGTTGGATATCTCAAAATGAATGAAATTGCTCACAATTTATAGGCTAAATAGTGAGGGCAAAATCGCCATTTCCAATACTAGTGGGATAACCTAATTTGAGCATATTTGCAATACTAATGGGATAACCTAATTTAGCATATTTCTAATACTAGAGGAATAACCTAATTTGAGCATTATCAACAATGACAAGGTGTGGTCCTTCCCTCCCTACAATTTCAGTTGAAGGAGTCAACTGACTGTCAAATTATGGGATCGTGAATTTCAGTGGCTCGGCTATGGTAGATTTCATATTCCTAATTAAAATTTTCTCATTGTTGATAGAATAAATAGGTCAAGGTTATAAACGGTTCATTCTTTTTAGTTTATGTGATTACGCATCCATTGATTGATATTTAAGTCCTTTATCTTCACAGAAAGAAAGAAGAGGGATTGGGTGAGAAGAAAGGTAACGTCGTGAATTGATAAAGACTTTGAAGTTGTTGACCTCAAAATTTAAATACTTAAGGTTTAGACTTGATCTGAAAATCAGACACAACTTTCGCCTATATAGATAATAATGGTATTTAGAATTAAGAAAATTGAGAAGAATATGATAATGATGATTAATATACGGAGGGAAGGAAAGCAATTTAAGAGAAGATATAATTGAAATAGAAGAAAAAACAAAGTGAATCAAACAATAAATCTGATTTTTTTCAGAACTGAAAAACTCATGATGTTGATTTTTTCCTCTTGAGTGATTGTTCAAACAAATTCCGTCAAATAGTCTTAGCGAGCCTCCGAGAATAGATTCTTGATAACCCGAAGTGTGAAGATGAAATTCACCACAAAAACTAAAAAGAAAACGTGTTAAAGAACAACTTCCAAGGCACAAGTATCAACATTTGCAAAAATATACTCTAAAAACATATATATTCAAGAAGAAAAATGATTGAAATTATGATTACAAGAGAAGAGAATACCTCCTTTTATAATTTAGAGTTGACACCCAAAACATAAGAAATAATTACTTAATCTTAAAAATCAACACATGAATAACTAATTAAGGGGACTAACACATGTTTATTAATTTTAAAAGAAAAATCTACATTTAAGCATATGAAAAGTTTACCAAGAGGAAACTTCTAAAATCAGCGTATGGAGTTTTATATTCTAATTTTGAATTAGTTTAACATAAAGTCTAATTAGACCTCAAATATGTTTTCGACGTGTAGATTAATTGGACCATCAATTTGATTTTTTTTTATCTAAGTACTTTTGAAAATTTGAACACAGCTTTTTTCATAAAATTTCATCAGGAAGACTTGCAAACCTTGCTTACAAAATCGTGAATTGTTAAATGTAACTTATCTTTGAGTTGCCTTGATTTTGTTCTCGTAATCGAGTCAAGTGGAAAAGTAAGTCCATCAAGTGTATAGGTTTTAATGCATGCATCAGTCAATCTTGATTGAAAGGTTTTGTAGTGACCCTTAGTATTAACGTCAAACGTAAGGTCATGACTACTCGTAGGATGACAGACTAAGTGGATATGATCGATTGATAGTAGATTTATATTTGATAGGTCACATATGCCTATTAGAGGTCATGTCAAAAGGTCACTACTTCTCAAAAGACATCGGGTGTTTAAGGTCCTTTCGTCGGAGATACAAGGATGCTATTCCTGGACTTTCCGGAGGTCTTGAGGTATAGGGATTTAAACCTAGGGTCCTAAGGTATGAAGCAAATTTGAATGAGGTACAACATTTCCCCCTTAATCTAGGGGTATTTATTGTCAAATATTAACTAAATTAACTAACCAAATCAAAATTTAATTCGATTATGTTGAACCTATTTTGATATAAAAAATTTAGAGCAAAAATATTTTTGGACTTGATTGAATTTATTCAAAGTTTTCAAAAATAATTCAAAGTCCATTACACAAGAATATAAACACAAAATAAATTTCTAGGTAAGCAACACTAATAATGTTCTTACAGTATCACCACTACATGAATACTACCAAAATTGTTCTTGATGTATCAATACCATAGGTAAGAGAAGTATCAATACTGCCTGTTGTTTTTCAAGTTGTTCAAATTCTAGTAAACAAAATTGGTATCGATACTCTAGGAGTATTATACTAATTTATAAAGTAGTATCGATAATGTGAAACCCTAGTATCAATACTAGTCAAGCCCAAAGACCATTAACAACTAGTTTATTTAAAAATTATAAAGGAATATCAACACTCCTTTAGGCAGTACTAATACTCCTTGTGTTGAGTTGTTTTGTAGAAATTAATCCCTAACGGTTCCAAATCATCCACAATGGATAGAAACAACTACAAAATCATTCCAACTTATAAAAACAACACAATAACACTTAAGAAGGTTACAACACTTATCCAAGCAATCTAGATCAAGAGAAAACCCTTTCACTCTTTATTTTGTATTTTCTCTTATACATAACTATTTGAGTTCATTGTTGTTATATTTTGACCTAAATTATAATTGGTTATTAAGTTGAACTTTATTTTAATTCTAATGGTTGAAGATTACTTGGTAATTATATTATTTAATAAAGTAAATATTTATTTTAGACAAGAATTCTTATGGAAAAATAATTCTTGGTAATTCTTGGTGACTAAGTAGTTGACTTTATAAATAGAGATAATATTTATTTTATTGTAATTCTAATGACCTCTAATGACAATGCGAATGCGAGCTAGGAGTGGATCCTTGACTCTGGGTGTACCTATCACATGTGTCTCAACCGCGATTAGTTTGTGACCTATGAAGTTATTTTAGCAGGTATTGTATTTATGGCTATGCATCTTGTAAGATTGCAGGAATTTGAAGTATCTAAGTCAAGATGCATGATGACATTGTCATAACCCTGAGTGATGTTCGCCACGTTCCAGATTTGAAGCATAACATGATCTCGCTAAGTACTCTCGACACAAAAGAGTATAAGTACTCTGTTGAAGGTGGAGTGTTGAAGGTTAGCAAGAGTGTTAACTTTATCGATCAACCTAATAATGCCAGTGGTCAATTGGCCATTAAAAATCTTTGTGGTGAAAGCAACCACAAATTGAAATTTTGCAGAAGAAATTTAGAGTAGTTAGTCTCTCTAAACCAAAGTCTACATCCACTACCTTAGCATTCACACTAAGGATTTCTCAAATCCAATATATTTGCTAACCTTTTAGGTCAAGGTGTAACCTTACAATTACACACAAGGTTTATACCGCAAAACGTTACCAACACTCTCTCCACAATAGGGATTGCAAATTTAGCAACAAAATAAAAATAAAACCTCACAAAGGAAAATGAATCTGTACCAAATTAAGAAAACACCCAAATTACACTTGAGCAAGAATAAACAAGAAGCTCACAAGTGTATTACAAATAATTATGAAAATTTTAGCTCTAAAACTCTTTTGATGTTAGTTTGATCATGCAATTGACTTTCTTTTCATTCTCCATTTGAATTTTGGTCCCTTTTATTTCTTCTAACACATTCTAGTCGTTTGGAGCTGTTAGAGATTGTTAGAGTTGTTGGATTAATTAATTTTGTGCATTTAATGCTCACTTACACATTAATTATCGATATCGAGTAGTGGGTATCTAAACTGACCATCCTAACAGAAAAAATATAGACGTTGAACATTTGGTATCGATAATGTTTATGTGAGTACCAATACTCACCCACCAGTATGGATACCAACACCATGGTATCGATGCAAAAAGGCCTATTAGAATTTTGTTATTGAGATTGACATGTTGGTCTTGATACTGATAGTGGTTTTTTGCTTAAATCAAGTGTTTTGAGCCTTAAAACAATATTTATAAAACATAAAATTACTCAATAACATTTATGATTATTTGTCACACTTAAAAATGCTTTGAAATAGTTTATGACAAATTATTTATAAAATCATAAAATGTAAATTTTAACAACTTAAAACATTTAAAAAATCATGTTATATCAAAATCAAAAGTTGGTTCAGTAATCTCTCCCTTTTTGATATAACAAAACCCGTTGTGAAAATTTGCTTATTAAAAATAATATGTCAAATTAGTTTTGTGAAAAATAAAATCTCCCCCTTAGTAAAATAATTTTTGGAGAGAAAATTTTATACTTACATATATTTCTCCCCTTTTTTGTTATAATAAAAATCAAATTAAGCTTCAAAAGAGAAAAATATGTTAGTGTACTAGGGAATTCCAATATTCAACAATAATGATAAGATCAAATTATTCTTAACATATAATAATTAAATTCATAAGAATAAAATAATCAACAAGATTAGTTCAAACATAAAACACCAAAATAAATAGTACCAAACATAAAGCCACAAAAATACCAAAATAAAATCCATAAAGTGCATAAGTCTAGTCAAAATGCAAATGTCCTAAAAACATCATAAAAATACCTAATCTTCTGGATGAGGAGGCGAAGGAGAAGGAGGCATCAACTGATGACGTGGAACTAACGTCATTCTCAAGGGAGTCCAAGTGACGATCCATAGTAGTCACGCAATCACTCAAGTTTCCAATGCTTTGAAGAATGTCATCATACATAGTCTTCATTGAGATCCCTTCTTGAGGTGGTGGCATTGGTGGTTCTTCCATTTCTTTTCTTTCTTCCTCAATGTTATCCAAGAGTTGTCTTCTATAAGGACCTAATTCACCGGTAACTTCAACGAAATCCCAATTGACCTTGTGGGCCAATTTGAGATCGATGACACTAACAAAAGTAATAAGAGGGTCATAGGCGATAGACACTCTTAGTTTTTCCCTAAATATGTAACTAAGGATATAACCATAGCAAAGAGTTTTGGTGTAATTTACCCCCTTTTGAGGCAACGTCAAAAAACTCTAAGAATATGATCATGGAGAAATTTAGATGGATGTTGTTCTTAATATGATAAAACCACCAATAATAGAAAACACACATATTGGTAGTTTTACTACCGAAAGGGTAGAAAAACCACGGAATAAGGATCAAGAGAAGATGATCATGAAACTCAAGGGAAGTAGGTCTATCATTTGGGAATTTTGCCAGTGGAACATAAGTATTGTCCTTAAAAGGACCATGATCATTGTTTATAATCAAAAAAGAGGCAATAGAAGCGAAACTAAAAGTAAGTACATACAAGTTTTGGATTAACCTTGGGAGGAATTCTAAACAAGTACAACTATCCCCATGAGACAAAGATTTCAAAAATGGTACATTGGTAAACCCATGACATAAGAAAGTTTGGATCGATGGTACGTTCAGTTCGAATAGGTTTTATTTTGAAAAAAAGATTAAATAGGTCAAGGGTATTAGGATCCCAAAAGCAAGCATTTTCAAAACTTGTAGAGTTTGAGGATTGTCCTGGATGAGTAGTGTCACTAGTCCTAAGACATTTTAGATTTTTTTTAATAGGCATTTTGGACAAAAACAATGGCTATTGTAAGAGAAAAATCGTTTAGGAATTTTATCGAACACTTGGTAGACAGACCTAAAACAAGGATTCTAAGAAAAAATTGGTGAATGAGTTAATCTCCTACAAGAAAAACATGCATATATATCCAATAAGAAACAAAATTGCAACCAATTATGACAAATTTTTACATATTTAAAAAAATTGAAACTCTCATGAATAGATTTTTTGAAATTGTTTTGAACAAAACATGTTGATTCAATGGAAATAAGTTCAAATGATATATATCTCATTTCTAGAATCAAAAGAAACTTAACAACATGATTTAAAACTAATTTTAAGCATCGAATTCAGAAATTAAAAAAATATGGGCTTAAATGAGATTACCTCAAATTTTGATGAAAAATGTTGATGAAATTAATGTAAATCTAATCTAGATGATGAAGGAATGGAGAATTCGACATGATTTTTAGTCAAATAGAGTGAAGATGAAAGATTTTTTAGAGGATTTTAAGAGGGTCGGTTAGGGTTTATAAAAATGTAAGAATTAGGGAAGTTTTGGGATAAAATGGCCTTTTTAATGTGTAAAGATAGCCCAATCTCGATACTGATATTGACGGTCTTGAGACTCTCCTATGGGTATTGATTTTGAAACATGGTATCAATACCGAAAATGACTATTAGAATATCAGTATCAATATCAGTCAAGTGATCTCGATACCAAAAGCTTGGAAATGTCAAATTTGACATTTTTAAACCTCAAAAGATTCTGGAATAAGCACCTAATGATTTTAAGACTATAGAATGAACTAAAAACTTATTTAGACACCAGAACTTATGAATTGATAGTGAATTAAAATATTTTCCTAGGTACTTATGGTATCAATACCGAAAATGACTATTAGAATATCAGATCAATATCAGTCAAGTGATCTCGATACCAAAGCTTGGAAATGTCAAATTTGACATTTTTAAACCTCAAAAGATTCTGGAATAAGCACCTAATGATTTTAAGACTATAGAATGAACTAAAAACTTATTTAGACACCAGAACTTATGAATTGATAGTGAATTAAAATATTTTCCTAGGTACTTTACTAGAGTGCATATTATGGATTTTTAAAGAATTAGCTAGTTATAACAAAAAATGTCTAAAACATACACCAAAAAAATAATTTAAGACTAAAAGATATCAAATTAAGCATATAAACAACCACCATAGAAGAAGCCAATGACTTGGAGTTATACACCTTTGATGAGCTTATTGGTTCTCTACTCACTCATGAGGTGAAACTCCAAAAAAAAATAGAAAGAACAAGAATAGAAGAAAAAGAATGAGGTGGGAATTCCCTTCAAATCCACCAATGAGAGTAATCAAGACTCAAGTGAAAAGGTGGATGAAGATGAAGAGATGGCCAAGCTCTTCAAAAGATTCACAATATTCATGTCTTACAAAAGAAAAGAAGTGAAACATGAATTAGTAATAGGAAGGTTCCCAGTGTGCTTTAAGTTCCAAAGATAGAAACATGTAAAATATGAATTTCCTCTCTCAAATTCGAAGCGATAAGCAAAAAGAAAGAATCTATCACGGCTTGGAGTGATGGAGAAGACTTCAATGATGAAGATGAGGTTTCCAACCTACGTCTCATGATCATCGAAGAAGATTCAAGGGTAACTTCTAATTGTTGTGATTTAAATTCATATTCATTTAAAGAGTTACAAGATGCATATAATGAATTGTATTTTTTATTTGAGACCATGAATTCCAAATATAAGAAAGTAATTTCAAAATTTAAAGTTGAAAATGATTTTCTTTTGAAAACAAAAATAGATTTTGAAAAAATTGAAATTTTAAAAAATGATTTTGAGGTTTCAAATATCAAAATCAATTATTTAGAAAATAAAATCTTGATTTAAAAATTAATCTTGAATGCTTAACAAAAGAAAAATAAATAATTTCTCAAAACAAATCATCAAGTTTAAAAAGGGCAAAATGCTCATTTTAAAATTAGACAAGTATGGGTTCCTAAGGGAACAAGAGACTTTTGCACTAACATTCAATGATCCAAAGTAATTTGGATACCAAAATCAAAATAAATTCCTCTTGTAGGTGTATGAGAGCAATAGTGACAAAAGTAAGGAAATTCAAATGCTATAACCACACAAGGAAAGGAAAGAGTAACCTCTAAATTAAATGTTTTTGTTTTTATATATCGGTTACCTATTTTTGTTTTATGCATTCATGAGCTTTGACCAAAAATGATAAATTATTCTCATGTATGTTAAAATGTGTTATGGTGAACATTTTAACTTTTTAATGATTTTTCTTAAATTTTTGTTCATCATAATATTTTTTTGGTCAAATATTTTTTTAATGTTTTGTTTTTACAAATTTTATTTCTTAACTTAAATTTAAATGTTATTCATGTGGTTTTATTGTAAATGATCTCTCTTATAATTAATATCAATTTTTCAAATGCATAACATTTTTAGATAGCTTTATGCATATGAACTTTAATGTCTTATGTCAATATTGTATAAAGTAGAGTATAGACTTGGATTTATTGAATTTCACGTGTTAATAATATATTTTCTTATCTTTGTTGAAATTCAGTAGTTTTTAAGTGTCAAACCTTTAAAGTCAAATTTCTTTTTGAATCCATTTGTTGAGGGGGAGCCTTTGGTTTTTCAAATTATTTTTTACTTAAAAATTTCTACTTACTCTACATTGTTATTTTTTAACCTAAATGTTTGAATTATTTTTTATTTAACAAAGAGAGGGAGAAGTATAGGTTTGAAAAATCCAATTTCAAGAATGAAAAAGGGGGAGCTTAAATATTTTCCAAAATACTTGTCTTTTTCATTAAAAGTTTTATTAAGAGGGAGTTTTGTCAAAACTATTTTTCAAATGTTTTGTTATATCAAAAAGTGGGAGATTGTTGAACCTATTTTGTATAACAAATTTAAGGGCAAAATGTTTTTGGACTAAATTGAATTTATTCAAAGTTTTTAAAAATAATTCAAAGTCCATAAAACTTGAATTTGAACACGAAATAAGTTTTTGGGCAAGAAGTACTGATACTGTTTGTAACACCCCATATCAATATGGGTGGTTTGATCCGATATGAGGTTTCATACTAAGACCACCAAAGCAACCCACGATAAAAATCCAAAAAATACAAATTTTGTTAAATCATTTCAAATCATGAAACAATTTATAAATATATTATATTAGTTCAAAAAACATTCAAAAATTAAATTTAAAAATCAAATTATACATAATTTTAAAAAAAGTTTTAGACTCCGATATACATACAAAATGAGACCTACATGCCCACTAATTACAACTGTATCATAATTCGCAAGCAACACCGAAAGAACTCTTACACTAATGTCGATACTACACAGGAACGATTCTTTAACCTGAAATGATGAGGAACAGAGTGAGTTTTGGAAAGCTTGGGAATAAAAAACTACCAGGTGAAGCTAAATGACAAGCCGATATATGGATGCATGATATTTCCTTAGTTATCCTAACATTTACAAGTCATAGTAAAGAGTTGAGGTCTCACTAATAATTCTTCAGGTAACAGTAAATAAGCTTACAAGTCAAAGAGAATGTTCAGAGAGGTTGATTCAAAAATGGAGTTGGTAAGACTAGTGTGTTCCAACAAAACCAGAAATAGTAGTTTATTTCAATAAAACAAAATTTTAAAACAGAATATTACCCTCCACCCGTACACCAAAATATAGTTCCTCATTACTGCATTCGTAAAGACTTAACCTATACCCGATGGGTATAGGAGTCTAATAAAAATGATCATAATAGAAAATATTTACCAACTTGATCAGACCAAAACCTTAAAGACTCTAAAATCCTACCCAGAAAGTACCCTAATAAAAATCAGATCATATAGATAGTAATTAGTAACCATTAATATCAGAATCAAGAACTAGATGTATCCAATATCAGAAAACATGTTTTATTTTAAACATCAGAGTCATGCTTTTAAAAATAAGAGAAAAATATGTGTGCATCAGGAACACACTAGAGAATTCAGATAGTGTCCAGAGGCACGTTGTGATTATCAAGAAATGAAACACAAACTCTGAATTTGATTGGATTTCGGAAATGATGTCCCTGTTAAAAGGGTTCGATTACTAAAAGATCTAATCGGACATTTAGAAGTTGATACTTCATAACCATTTATTATTTCAATGCACCAGAAAGGTAACAAGGAACCTTACATCAGAATTATTTCATATTCAGATGTAATAGGAGTGATTCCGTTACTCATACCATCATGGGTATTTTAGTTATATTTCTACCGAGAGAAAACTTGGAAATTTGGTATAGGAGGAAAAAAACAAAAATTTACAATATTCCAAATTTATTTCTATCTCTCAGGATTTCTAATCAAATCGAACCATGCAGGTCCCAATACCGCGATACTTGTCAATTATCCAGAATGATATACTTCACGAATATTCACTTATTTCTAAGTCGTAAAGGTATTTTTGTAACCCCCTCATACCGATGCAGGTAATCTGATCCGATCTGGGGTGTCACATTAGGGCTACCGGAGCGACCCACAGTAAAAATCTCGGAAAATTTAAAACTTTTATTAAAACATGTAACTCATAAAATGATTTATCAGTATGCAGACATAAAATAAATTTTCAGACTCATATATAAAACAAAATACAACCTACAAGCCCTCTAATCACATGTACCCTAATCTACAAACAACGCCGGAAGAACTCCCTTACTGATGTTCATAGATGCACTGATACGATTCTTTTAACCTGAAAAGGTGAGTAATAGAGTGAGCTTTTGGGAAGCTCAGTAATACAATACTACTAGTTGATGCTACATGATATGAAAATAAATAGAAAGTCATATAATTTCCTTATTCAATCAGAAATATACTGGTTTTCGGGATAATCTGGGGTTTCACTGGTAGTTCATCAAGTAGAAGCCATGAAGATCTCAG
The DNA here is from genome assembly GCF_006381635.1 of Hibiscus syriacus. Lineage (NCBI taxonomy): Eukaryota > Viridiplantae > Streptophyta > Magnoliopsida > Malvales > Malvaceae > Hibiscus > Hibiscus syriacus. Next base: position 1,095,293 of record NW_024062153.1, on the reverse strand, counting down.
TTCAAAGGAAGCACTCATAGTATCATATTTTCAGGATATCGAATACGATATCTAGTGTGTTCCATTTAAAACCAGTGAAAAGATATAAATATTTTAAAACCATAACGAAACCCTCTAATCCATATTCCATTATGCAGTTTTCCATAACTGCATCCATAAGGGCTTACCTTAAGCACACAACAAAGAGAGCCAACCTAATGGATCGTCTTGGGGCCTGAAAGCCTACCCAAGAAAGTTCTCAGGGCCACAGGGCCTAGCCAAGAAAGATCTTAGGGCTGCAGGGCTTACCCAAGAATAATCTCAGGGCCACGGGGCCTACCCAAGAAAAATCCCAGGGCCGCAGAGCCTACCCAAGAGTCAAATTAGGTTCATAAAGATTTACCAGCTTGATAAGAGTTGTACCTCCATATTACAGTCCTATCCAAAATCGGTATCTCAAAGATACAATTTGTACAGTAAGAAGAATTTCCATAAATTTGTAATCATCGTAATCGTATACCAGTGAAAACCAATAATCAGATAACAATCATAGTCCATAATCCATCACTAGTAAGTCGGTGCATCAATAAGACAGTAAACCATAGATTTTGGTGTACCACATTTCAAAACAGATAAACCAATTAAGTAGTACATAGGGAACACACTAGAGGGTCTAAGTATTTTTCAAAGACACTTAGTAGTTATCAGAATGGATAACATGAAAATGATAAGGGAGAACGAAGATTCAGGAAAATTGCAATCCATGTTGATCGATCGGTTTATCAAACAATTTAAACTGAACAACTCTCAGAACTAATACATTTCGACCCATCAATTTATTGCCTTTCCAAGGTATTTAATATTTAAAACCAACAACTCTTGTTCATAGATAATCTTTAGAATTATCATCGAATAGATCTTAAGGAGACGAACATATATTCCAATGTTCTTTATTTTATTTCCACGTTTCAACTATATCAGGAAATGTTGATATACTTGATTTGTGGTTCATAACCCATAGAGATAGTACCTCATGTAACTTCATCCGAGTTACCAGACTTATCAAATCACTTACTTAATCTTCAGTCATTGAGGTTACTTAGTTCATTTAATAGTCAAGTATATTCTAGTTACTTCAGGGTTTTCCAGAGTAATTCAGACGTTTCTGAATTTCAGATACATATTGGACTTCCGTTCAGTTCAATTTGTTATTCGTGATTAATTTGTCTAACGAATATTCACTTATTAGTACCGAATGCGCTCTAAAGTTGAGCTAAGCTGAGTACTCCCAGAATTATCATCGATCAAAACTTGAGGAGACGAACAACATTCAAGTGGTATCTATTTCGTTCAGGTACTGACATAGAATTAGCATTGGTCGACCGACTTAAGGTGTTTTCCATAACTTTTAAGGGCAATGCAACATCCATGTTTATTTGGATTCCTTAATGAATCCAAGACATTTACTTATTCTTGGCCATAAGGGTAGTTTTGTCATTTTGGTGCTCAATGTTGTTCCTGTCATTTCATAGATTGAGAATATCCAATCATTCTTGGAATTAATGAAATTCGTGGGTCATTTGCATTCCAAGGGTATTTTGGTTATTTTACAAATACAGGTTATTTCAATCATTTCTTTCCATCTGATCTTGTTATTTAATCCACCCTTATTATCTATTTCACGTATTTACTCACAACTTGGAGATTTACAGATTATCAGGAAGTTTCTAAACAGAAGTAGGATATTAACAATTAAATCAATAATTCAACGATTTAGGCCTTTATTGGATCATTATGTCTTTTCAAAGTTATTATTCAACTTCCAGGAACAATTCCTTTTATCTCTTAATTCCAAAACTGGTAATTTAATTCCAACTTTCCTCCAATTTCTTGTATTACTCATCTGAGCCAATTTCAGTTACCTACTTTTTATCGCATTCGTATCGAATGTAGGAATTAATTAACTATCCAGATAAAACCAAACATTTTCATTCATGCATTTACCAATACCAACATGTTCCATAAAGCATGAAAAGGTAGTAATGTATTACCTCGATTTCTGTACCATATCGATCGACAATTAAACTCTATTCGAACTCCCTTAATCTTTAATTTAAATTCCAATAATTCTTCATATACATAACAATAGAAATTTCATCAAAAACAGAGTTTAATTCCGAAAAATAGATCGAATATGATTATAAATCAGTGAAAAACAGCTTATCGGGTTCGAATTTGGAAAAACGGACTTCAAAAACAAACTCAGGATATCATAAAACGTCTGGATAGGTATACCCAGAAAAAGGCAACGGTCGGTCAACGGTGGTCAATGGTCAATAGCGGTCAACGGTCGGATCAGGCAGTCGGGTCGAGTCGAGTTTGGTCAGATCGGATCAAACTGGGACAAACTGATTTTCAAAGCAGTCCACACGCGCCAGACATTCCCTACGTGCAGGAGTGGCGCGTGAGGGCGCGTGCAGTGGCTTGGGAGTCCCGAAAAATTCTGGAAAAATTTCTAAAGTTATTTAAGGCATTTTGAGACACTACCCAAGCTCGGTTCACAACGCCCGAGAGCTCGATTCTAAAATGTCAAAAACTTTTATTTTATCATCCCCTCACGCGTCAGTGATGACGGAGACAAGAAGGGCACCAGTGGACTCGGAACGATGCAAGGAACATGATGGTGCGGGAAGTGTCGAAAACAGGTGGCCAGATTGATCTGAATCGACGAAAAACCGATGGAGATTGAGTTAAAATCGACGATACTTCCGATTGAGATTTACGACGAACGACTTCGATTCACGATGAGAGGTTTGAGGGGTTTTGTTCATCGGTCGACAATGAACACAATGGTGGTTTTATATTGACAAACGGTAGCAAGACGGTGGAGAAATCGGAGCTCAAAATAGTTGACCGGGGAAAAGGAAATGGAAAATATTTCTGAGAAAACAGACGAGGGAGGGGGTTTATAATTCAACACAAAGAAAAATGGGTAAATTCAGGTTTGTGTCCCTAAATTTCCTTTATTTCCTAAAATAGTCTGCTAACTTTGCGATTTTACAATTTAATCCACAATTTCTTTCAAAATATGAATTAAATTCATTACTATAAAATTAAGCCCCTAAATTGGGGTGTGATAATTTAGGTCATTTTAAAACTCAATGTTATTTTATTCAATTAAGAGCTTGAGGGTATTTCAGCCATTTTGAGGTCTAAGGGCATTTTTTTCATTTCAAAAATTTCATATACATACAGTATTCCCAATAATTCTTTCAATATGAATTAAATCATTACTATAAAATTAAGCCCCTAAATTGGGTGTGATAATTTAGGTCATTTAAAACTCAATGTTATTTTTATTCAATTAAGAGCTTGAGGGTATTTCAGCCATTTTGAGGTCTAAGGGCATTTTTTTCATTTCAAAAATTTCATATACATACAGTATTCCCAATAAATTGGTCTTTAGTTAATTATTCTAAAATCAGAATATCCCAGTAAGTTGCAGTCTCTGAGGCTAAATAAATGACCAAAAAAATTTCCAATCAAATCATGAATTTAACCGATGATTTCATAGTTCTATCAAGTCAAGAATAGATTCTTAGGTCATTTCCAATTTCAAGGGAGATTCAGATCTCTTTTTCATTATAAGGGTATTTTAGTCATATCATCCAATTTTTGTCATATTCATTACTTCTAGTAAATATGTCTTACGGTGTTTACTCAAGATTCAAAATTCTAAGTCATTTGCCATCTCGGAGGTCAGAATGAGTTACCCGGATGTTTCTAAATAAAACAAGCACTTAACAGGTGAATTCAGTAGTTTAATCGGTAGCTTTCCAGGATTATTTCCACTTTTGGGCACAATTCTTGTCTTTCTACATCATAAGGATATTTTTGTAATTTTCTAGCCAAGCATTTATAGGATTAATACTTTCCACGAGAATATTCAGAATTTTAAGGATTCTAAGGTTAATCGAATTACCAATTAAACACTGAACTTGAAATTACTTCTTATTAGTCTTCTAGTTCCTTACACGAGTTAATCGAATCTTAATCAGTTTACTATCTTTATAATGTATTCAGTATGAGTTTAATAATATTCATTGGGATCTGGAAGACCAAACATTTTATTTCATGCATCCATTAATTATCAACATGTACTGTAAAGCATGCATATGGTAGTAAAGTTGTACCTTGATTATTTTAGCCATATCGATCAACCATTTCAACTCCATTTGATCTCCTGAACTTGATTTCAACATCCCACAATATCTCGGATACACAATAGAGGAAATTACATCATAAATAGAATTTTATTGGGAAACACATATCAAACCAGAAGATAAAATGATGAAAAACAATTTACTGGGTTCAAATTTGGAAAAACGGCCTTTGGATTCAAACTCAGGATGTTGAAAACATAAAATATGACTTTTCAAAAAATTTGGCTTTTTGGTCAAAGTCAACGGTCAATGTGGTCAAAGTAAACAATCAAATCTGGGCAGATCAATGGTCAGGTCAAAGTCACCGGCTAGACTCAACTTGGCGAATCAGCTCAGCTTGACGACTAAGCTCAGTGACTTGGCTCAGTTCAGGTTAACTAGGTTCAATATGAGTTAACTCAATCCAATTCGAGTTAACTAGGTTCAATATGAGTTAACTCAATCCAATTCGAGTTAACTCAACGTGCGATAGTGGCATGTGTGACATCGACAAGGGTGATTATGGGCGGCCGATTACTCCATATTTATTATCTTACAAAAATCAACCAAGAATAAGTCAAATAATTAGAGAAAACACCACTGAAAAATTGAATAAAAATGGTCGAAGCTTACCCCGGTGATGTATGACAAAAACTACGAAAATGAAATGACCCATTTGTTGGGCTTTGGTCACGAGGCATCAGGGAGTCCAATGGTGGGGGAAGTGAGATTAAAGAACGGTTGATTTGACCAAAAATTGCGAAAACAACGTTTGGAGTTTTTAAATTTTCTAGTCAAGCTTTCAAGTGCTTTCCACAGCAGACGACAACGTTTCTTGAAGCGTGGTTAGCAAGGTTTTGGTCGGACGAGGGTTGTAGTTCTGACTGTGGTGGCGGTGAACGCCAGCTCTGAGGGGCGACAAGAGGCTTCAAAATATTTAGGGATTTTGTTTTTAATTTAGGGTTAGCTCTAATTGATTGGGGATTTGCTTTTGGGATATAAGATCTAACATGAACAACTTAAAGAGAAGTTGGATTAAATTATTACCACTATAGTTAACTAGTCTAGTTGGTAGGAGTATGGCATTCCACTCCCTAAGGCCTAGGTTTAAATCTCTACAATACCCTATTTCCCATTTTTTTAGTTGATCGAGATGGTCAAATTCAAGCTTTCCCTGAACTTCCAAGCATTTCAAAATCTACCTTTAAATTTTTAGAAACTAACAAATTGGTCCCCAAAATTCCAATTAATAAATAATTAAATTAAGCTTAGAAATTTGGGATGTGACAATTCTCCCCTTCTTAAAAGAAATTTCATCCTCGAAATTTATCTGAATCAACCATATGTGAAAATTAATCCTTCATTGAACCCTAGGTCTCTCAGGTAGATTTGTAGGATTATCTATAGTTATTCCATTGAACCCTTACCATTGATATACACTCGTTTTAAAGAACTCTCTCGTATCCCAAATTTAGTATCTAAACACACTTCTCTTTGCAAACAAATATAAGACATCTATAGTGCTTTCAAGGTTCTGAATCAACTTAAGCAAATAAACAACTAATCTTATCATCTTACGCATCTAAAATAACTAGAGCTTTGGACATATGAAACTTGTTGACCTCGACTGTAACATACAAACATAATTATTTTCTTTCAAGCAATGGAATCACCTCGAGATTTCCATTTTTACCAAGTACATGAACAATTTATTTAATCTCATATAGTTCAAATAACTAAGGTACGAGGCTCGAAGCTTATCGAGTTTTAATCTCATAAATTTAGAACAAGAATTATTCCATAAATCATTCAATTTGATTCATTAGTACAAACCTTTAGGTGGAAAATCACCTTGTCACAGCTTAGACCATATACCTTGCCTTTCAATCCTCTTGGGCAATAGTTCTTAATATCGAAACTTCACTTAATTTTGGTGAAGAGCTTATCATCATAGAACATTTGGGATAACAAACTCATATTCAGGTCGAGGATCAAGTCAGAATTTCGGTCAAGCAACTCATATGTCACTCCCAATGTGACTTCCAATATTGGAACAAATACTAACAATATTCTTTTTTTGTACAAATTGAGTAATAATAGACAAGATACTTTACTTATTACAAAAGGACTTAATATCATAGTTCCGACTCAAAGGAGTATGGTTATAATCTAGGGGCATGTAGACATCATATAATAGTTCGATCGGTAGATCTACCCAGAAGACTCGACTCAACCTAAGGTCTAATACCGCTAAATGTAACACCCCAAATTAATATGGGTGGCCCGATTTGATCTGAGGTGTCACATTAAGGCCACTAGAGAGACCCACGATAAAAATCCAGAAAATAAAAAATTTGTTAAATCATTTCAAATCAGGAAAAAATCAAACAATTAAATTCATAATCCAATCATACACAATTTCAAAACAAGTTACAGACTCATATATACATAAAAAATGAGACCTAAATTTGGGCACAATTCTTATCTTTCTACATCATAAGGATATTTTTTAAATTTTCTAGACAAGTATATCCATAATTAATACTTTCCACGAGAATAATCGAAATTTTAAGTATTCTGAGGCTAATCAAATTACCAATTAATCACATAACTTGAAATTATTTTTTATTAGTCTTCTAGTTCCTTACAGGAGTTAATCCAATCTTAATGAGTTTACTATCTTTATATTGTATTCAGTATGAATTTAACAATATTCATTGGGATCTGCTAGACCAAACATTCATGCATCCATCAGTTACCAATATGTACCGTAAAACATGCATATGGTTGTAAAGTATTACCTTGATTTTTTAGCCATATCAATTGACCATTTAAACTCCATTTTATCTCCCTTGAACTTCATTTCAATGTCCCACAATATCTCAGATACACATCGAAGGAAATTATGTAAGGAACCAAATTCAATTGGGAAAACGGATCAAACCGGAATATAAAATGCTGAAAATAGCTTACTAGGTTCGAATTTGGAAAAACATACTTTGGATTTGGACTCGGGACATTAAAAACATAAAATATGACTTTTAAAATTTTGAATTTTTTCTCAAAGTCAACGGTCAATGCGGTCAAAGTCAACGGTCAACTCTATGCATGTCAACGGTCAAGTAAAAGTCAGCAGCTCAACTCAGTTTGGCTTGATGGCTCAGCTCGACTCGTGACACGGTTTGGTTTGACTACTCGGCTCAGCTAGTGACTTAGTGACTCGACTCGGATTAGAAATGGCTCGACTTGATTTGATTCGTTACAATTCAAGTTAACTCAGTCCGATTCAAGATGACTAAGACCGATTCTAAAAGATTCAACCGATAAAACTAAGCCCACGCGTGACAATGGTGCGTGGCGGCACGTACGACGTCAACAAGGGTATTTCCAGGCTGCCGATTACTCCATATTTATTATCTTACAAATATCAACCAAGAACAAGTCAAATGACTCCACAAAAAAATGAATAAAAATAGTCAAAGCTTACCCCAGTGACGGACGACAGAAACTATGACGATGAAATGACACACTAGTTGGATTTTGGTCACGAGGCATCAAGGAATCCAATGGTGGGGGAAGTGAGTTTAACGAATGGTTGATTTGGTCGGAAATCGTGAAAACAACATTTAGAGTTTTAAAATTTTTGGCGAAGCTTTCGAGGGTGGTTCTCAAAGCGTTGTTAGTAGGGTTTTATTCGGACAAGGGTGGCGATTCTGATGGTGGTGGTGGTGAACGCCATCGTTGACCGACTACAGAGCAATACTGAGGGGCGACATAGAGGATTCTAAATATTTAGGGATTTTGTTCAATTTAGGGATGTCTCTAATTGACTAGTGATTTGCTTTTGGGATATAAAATCCAACATGAACAACTTAAGGAGAAGTTGGATTAAATTATTACCACTACAGTTACCTAGTATAGTTGGTAGGGGTATGGCTCTCTAATCCCTAAGGCCAGGGTTCAAATCTCCACAATCATTTGTTTCCCATTTTTTAACTAACAGAGATGGTCAAATTCAAGCTTAGGTCCCTGAACTTCCAAGAATTTCAAATTTTTCCTTAAAATCCTTAGAAACTCAAAAATTTGTCCTGAAAATTCCAATTAATCAATAATTAAAGTAAGCTTAGAAATTTAGTGTGTGACATTGTTCTTACAGTATCGATATTTTTACAGTATCGATATCACATGAACAATATCGATACCCAAAGTAAGGGAAGTATCGGTACTCTCATGGCAGTACCGATAGTGCATATTGGTTTTAAATATGTTCAAATCACATTATGCAAAATTGGTACCAATACTCAAAGGAGTATACATACTACTATATAGTAGTATCGATACCATAAACTCTAGTATCAATAATCCTTGTCCAACGATCGAAAAAGGACTAGTTTTTATTAGTACATTATAAATACTCCAAGCTTGAGTATCGATATTCCCTGATTTGAAAAGTTTTATTTTGTAGCTTTTAAGTCCCCAACGGTTCCAAATCATCCTCAACGATTAGAAACTCATTTCAACATATAAAAATAAGTTGAGGACACTTGACCAAGGTTACATAACACCTAACCAAACATTGATCATCAAGAAAAAATCTTTTATTCTTTATTCTTTGTTTTCTATTGTAAATAATGTGCTTTAGTGAGCTTAATTGTGTAAACACATTCCTTTGAGAGGTTTCTTATTTAAATTCTTTTTATCCTTTTGTAAAAGGGGTTTGGTTCTAGTTTAGCCATTGAAAACTATGGAGTTGTAAAAAGATTAATCTTGAGCCTTGAAAAAAAAAGAATAAAATTAGCAAATTTGTTAGAAATCCTTACTGTGGAGAAAAGATAGTGGATGTAGACTTCATTTGAGGAAGTTGAACCACTCTAAATACTTGTGCAAATTTTCCTATCTTTTCTCTTCGTACCCGAAAATTTTCAATTGGCTAATTTATCCCCTCTTGGCATTATTTTGGTTGATCGATAGAGTAAAAAAATCCCAACAAGCCAAAAAATAAAATCATGCAATATTAATTCCCCCTAACTAACTTTAATATGTCACTAGATAGGGATACACAATCAAGCATAAAAACATATATAATCACATAGAAGCATGAAATTGCATGAAATTAAAATATTTTACCACTTGAAATAAGGTTGATTTATTAAGTCTCCCTTTCATCAAGTGTTCTTCCTTAGTGTGTTTTAGAGTTCCCAAATAGCTTGCTCACAACAGCTCTAACACACCTACAATAGACAATTATACAACTTTTGATACCTAAATCTTTTTGGGTCCATTGATGTTAGTTTCAAACAATTTAGTCCTATTGGGTATCCATTGAGATAGGATATCCATATTTTTTGTAGCAATGAGTTGTCATGTTATCCAAGCCACACGTGAATGCCCTGCCAAGTTGTTCTTTTTGGGACCACATGCCAGCCTAGCCTACCCCTCACGTGAAGGGAGTGATATCATAGGGTGCAAAGGGAATTTTTGGGCACAAAACCTTAAAAAAATGTCCTAGTATATATAGTTAAGGACACCTTAAATGAAGAGAGCTTTTTTGGGAGGTGTGACCTAAGCAATAAGGGAAGTCGGTTGCACATAAAAGTTTTCATTTTTTTCCTTTTCTTCTTCCTTTTCATGGTGTCCTTTATAGCCAAGAAGCTTCAAGGGGATAGCAAACTAGGCCTTCAAGATAAGCTAGCTTGCTAATGCAATTCACTGTGGTTCAAGGAAGCTCACATCAGCTCACAGGTTTTGGAAGTTTCCTTTTCCCTTGTGCTTTCATTTCATCTCTTTGTGAGTTTGTAATTGAACAGGTTGTTCTTATGGATGATTTGTACCCCACCATGAACTAACTTATTTAGTGTGGGTTACTTTGGATGATTATGTGTTTGTTGAAATGAATGGTTTCATATTTTCATATTTATTACTTACTTTGCTCATTGTATTTATATAATTAGAATTATAAGGGCTTTTGAGAGTTTGCATTTTCTAAGTTAGATGCCTAATATCGAAAGAGTTAGGTGAGATCAACATGAGCAATGGGTCTAATCTAGGAAGCAAGGCTTTAATCCACCTAAAAGATAAGGAGAGGGTCTTAACGATCAAAAGGGGTAAGACTTAGTCCATAATATTATGCTATCACTCACACTAAGAGGTATTTTCGTAGCATTTTCATTATCAGCTTCCTTACTAGAGATAACCTAGGAACACTTTAGTGAATCCTGTCGAGTAGTATATTCATGGAAGACGTAGACCATTCTAGAGAAAAAGCATAAGATTCCCTAGTAAAACTAGTCATTTATCCCTATTGCAGATTGATTGTGTGATGTTGTCGAGTCTAAATTCATACCCCATAGTTCAAATTTATTTTTCTTTAACATTCTTCATAGTTTTGCCTCAGCATATTTTCATTGTTTTCCACGGCATCTTACCTCCATACTTACCATAGAATTTCCACACTCATCTGTCTGTTACCTTTCCATAACATATCCACTCAATTTTTTATACCATTATATACTTAAATAATGACAATCTTGTGAATAAACTTCACTCTAAGTTCCTCCAATCCATGCAGAGAAAATACTCACTCAATATTATATTACTTGTTCGATTGTGTATACTTGCACAATTTTTTATGTCATAGTATAGTACATTACACACACAACACATACGATTTAATGCCAAAGACATCAATGCGAACCAAGATCCATCATCATATTCAAAGACAGTTAGTTACGAAGACTCAGACAAGTGGATGATCGCAATACATGAGGAAATAGAATCACTTCACACGAATGACACTTGGAATTTAGTGAAAATTCTCAGTGAAAAGCTAGTTATTCAGTGTAAGTGGGTGTAAAAAAAGAAGAAAGGAATTCCAAGAGTTGAAAAGCTTAGATACAAGGTAAGGTTGGTTGCAAAGGGATTCAGTCAATTCCCAGGAATTGAATTTAATGATGTGCTTTCTCCGTTGGTAAAACATAGTTATATTATAGTCTTTCTTGGAATATTTGCTATGTGGGATCTTAAGCTTGAGAAACTAGACGTGAAAATGATATTCCTGTATGACAAACTTGAAGAAGACATTTACATGAAGCAGTCAGAGGGTTTCAAGAAAGGAGGGTCATTTATGTTTACTAAATAAATCTCTTTATGGACTTAAGAATTCGCCTAGACTATGACATAAAAGGCTTGATTCTTTTATGATTTCACTTGATTTTAAGCGAAATAATTTTGATAGATGTGTTTACTTCAAAAAGGGTCGTGATGATTCACCCATATATCTGATTATTCATGTTAATGATAAGTTAATAGTTGTGAATAATAAAGAAGAGATTAGATAGTTGAAAATCAATCTTAATAAGGAGTTTGAGATGACATATCTAGTTCCTACAAAGAAGATACTTGGAATGGAAATTAGAAGAGATAGAAAATCAGATAAATTGTACCTAAGTCAAAAGGGGTACATTGAAAAAGTTCTTCACGTGTTTAATATGTAGACTGCAAAGCTTGTGACCACTCCACTGGTAGCTCACTCCAAACTTTCATCGGATTGTTCACCAAGATCAAATGCAAAGGTAGAGTACATATAACGTCCCAAAGTCCAGGCTAGTTGTTTGGGTCGGTAATCGGGTGATTTCTGGGATTTTTGATAAAAATAATATATTTGGTTTTTAAAATTTGAAATATTAATATTAAGTGTTTAAATGATTTTTGAAAAATTAAATATGTTTTTTAATAATAATAAAATAAATGTTTATTAAAGGGCTAAATTGAATAAATTAAAAATGTGGATTTTAATGATTAAATTGTAAAAGGGTCACAAATCAAAATCTATGAAGTTAGTTTTACCAAGGCTTGTGTTTTAAGATTTTCCCTCGAATTCTAGCTGTAATTCTTTCCCTTTTGTCATTTTCCTAGCTAGATTCATTCTCCTAAATTCCTTCTCATTTTCATTCCTAATTTCATTAATTGTTCTTTTCATTCTTTCATCCAAAAACTATTGTAATTCTCTCAAAAATTCTCCAATAAGATCTCCATCACTTAAAATTTTCTTCCTTATTTCTATTCATTTGTTATTGATTTTTTATCCTTTCATCTTGATCTTTTCTCTTCAGTCAAAATTGCTTCATTTTCATTCTTTTTTGTCATTTATCTCCCTTGTTTTTTGGTGTTTCCATTATTGATCTTCTTCATCTCTTCATCTTCTTTTTCCAACAAGGTAATTCTCTTTTTAGTGGTTCCTTTTGTGCTTCAATGATTAATGATCCAATAATTTGATGATCTTAATTAATCAATTTTTTTAAAGAGTTCACTGAAATAAACTTCATTTTTGAAGGTATTTAATATGCTATTTTTCTTGATCACTTTTCAAGGGTTTCTTGTGATGATATATATTTTTTATGATTTTATTATTATCATACTAAATCATTTTTTCAATCACATTTCATTTCAATATGAAATTCTTTAAACAAGCTTGATTTTGATGTTTTTTCGGGAATCCAAGAATTAGTGTTGATTGCTATCATTTTTAAGGTTTCTAGTTGATTTTAGTTGTTGATATTAGTTGTTCTTGATCAGCTCTTATTAGGGATAAATAGTGTTGATTGGATTGAAGCCTTAGAGAGTTATTTCGGTAAGGTATTCGGTAATTTCGGTTCTTTCGCTCTGTATTGGAAATAGAAAATTCTACTATGTTTTGGATAAGTTATTGATTTGTTGTTTTTTTTCAAGGTGTTTAATGTGTTGATAATTGAATAAAATTGGTGCATTGTGTTTTGGTGAACATTTGCTAATTGTTTGGAAGCGATTTCGGTTACTGGACAGCAAAGGTGAGTGACTTTCATTCATGGAGGATAAACATATTCAAAGGTAAAAGAAGGTGTAGTTTATAGTGTTGCTTATAACTTAATCTCTAGTATAAATGAACTTATATTGTTGCATATGATTGCTATGGAATGTGACGTAAAATGTGAATATAACATGTGTAATGAATATGTGTTGCAAGTAATGAATATGTGTTGTAAGTGATGCATAGTGGTTTTGAAAGCATATTTTGAAAGTGTATATATATGTATGTGTACATGGATGAGTGAGCAACTTGTTGTCCATATAAGTTTGATCGTGACAACCATTTCCAATAAGTATTTCAAAGTGTATTTTGAAAGTGTATATGTGTATAAGTTATGCATCATTTGATAACCACTCTTGATGAACTTGGATTAATTGGCTATTTTTTATTAATAAGACTTTTGGATATGAAAGGCATGCCTAGAAAAGAATACTCTATGGTTTTCTATATGTGTGTGAACAAAGGGATATACGGGTGTCGCGACCGTCTTTCGGGTTGAGCCCAAAATTGGGCTTCAACTTAAATAAATGAGTTAGAGTCGCCACCGATCATTTAAAAATTTTTAGGTTGATCGGACACCATCTTACTTGATCTGCGTTTTACCAGAAATATGTCGGATTCGGGAGTCGGTTACAGTCAAGGAATTATCACCCTTGAACTGCCCTTTCGATACCATTTTAATTTGCCCGATTGTCTTAATTGCAAAAATTAAAATTTAAAGACTCGATTTGAATTACTTACCTTTGATCGATTGAAATTATCTCTAAAAAGTTGAAAAATTATATTATAAAATAAAAGAAATATTAAATTAAAATTAAAAAAATAAATCAAAGAAGGAAATATAAATTTTAAAAAATGTTATATAAAAATGTTAAAAGAAAAAATAAAATAAATGAAGAAAATATTAAATTTTAGAAAAGAAAAATAATAAAATATAAAAATATTAAAAGAGAAAACAAAAATAAAATAAAAAAGGAAATGGGAAAATAAAAATAAAAATAAAACAAAATGAAATGAAATGAAATGAAATGAAATAAAATAATAATAATAATAATAATAATAAATAAAAGAGAAATATAATAAAATAATAAATAATAGTAGTAAAGATAGAAAAGGGTTTTAAAAAGTTATTTTTAAAATAAAAGATAAGAATTAAATAAAAATAATAATTAAATAAATAATCTAAAGAGATTGAGATAAAGAGAAACTTATAGTAAAAGCAGCCTCAGAAATTCCTCGAATCATCGAAATAAATCTTTACTTCAAAATTCACGTCAACTTACCAGGACAATTCTTTGTTGACGACTCGGATTATGTTGTTTCAACGATAATTGGTTTCGATCTCAGTTTCCTCTTAGCAAACAACTTTGTTAAATGTGTTCTCGGAAAGTCAAATATGAATTATCACGTTTGGAATTGAGCCTTCTCTTTAACCTTCGGCTAAAAGGAAAATTAGCTAAGCATGCCCAAAGTCATACTTAGCATAATAAACGAAATTTTAAAGAAAATAAAGAAGTGTGAGAAAAATAGAGAGAAAGCTAGAGAGAAAAAGGATATTTGATTCTCATATCTGTTTGTGTTATCAGATGTCTTTCTAGGCTTACCCTGATAGGGTATTTATAGCCTTCAAATTCCTAAAACAACCTAAAGATAATTCCTAAAATAATATCATTTATCCTAATTAAAACACTTAAAACTATTTAAACTAAAATACCTAAAACAAAGATAAAATAAAATAATATTTAAAATAATATCCTAAATCCTAATTGAAATACTAACATCTATTTAAACTAAAATACAAAGATAAAATATAATATTAATAAATATATACTAAATAAGCCCCGGATGAAAATGGGTGTCTACAATTGCCCCTCTTTATCCTTTTTCATGTAACAAAAAATAGGACAAAAGATAAAAGGACACAAATTTTTGTTCGGTAGTTGCAGATGACTTATTTGTTTTGGAATTGAGTCGATCCATTGGGCACGATATCCTTCTTCGTGAAGTTAAAATCGTGAGTGGCTCCTTGGTTGTGAAGTTGAGCTTTGAACTGAAAAATCCTGAGCACGATATACTTCGTCGTGAAGTTGAAACTGGGCTCAGAGCATTGGAAAGTTACTCATGTATCGTCTTCTAGCCCAATATACTTTGTCGTGAAGCTAAATTTAACCTAAAGACTTTGGTATAAAACTGGTTTTTCATTGGTGTCTTACAGATGACTCATTCGTCGGGAAGTTGGGTTAATCTTTTGGGTACGATATCCTTCATTGTGAAGTCAAAATCGTAGGTGGCTCCTTCGTTGTGAAGTTGAGCTTTGAATTGGATATCCTTCATTGTGAAGTTGAAATCCAATCTTGTAAATTGAATCACTTTGATATTAATATCTTTCGCTGTAAAGTTGAAATTGTGGATGGCTTCTTTGCTATGAAGTTGAGCTTTAAATTGGATGTCCTTTGTTGTAAAGTTGAAATCCATTCTTGAAAACTGCATTGGCTCGAGTTTAATATCCTTCGCTGTGAAGTTGACATTGACTCTAACAAGAATAATTTGGAGGGAAATCTTCAATCTCTGGTTGTCAGTCCTGATTACTCTTGATTATGGAATCTTGAATTTCTAATATTGATCTTGGATTCTCCACCATGTTTAAATCTTATATATAGAATTTTATTTCTAATCTTGGTTTGGGCAATGTCTTTCAATTATCTCATGTATGGTGCATAAGTCTTGATCGACTTCCAAATATCTTCTAGAAACTGCCACATCAAACTGTTCCATGCCCAGAGTCGTGTCCATGTCTCTAGCCGTGACCAAATAATAATAAAAAATTACAGAATGCCTTCCTTTTATTGTAATTTCCAGAATCTGACGTCCTACACAGAAAATGAATTAAAACAAAAAAATAAGTCACAAAAAACCAATGATTAAGGAATAATTTAAAATAAAAATATTAACTAAATTAAGCACTTATCAAATTCCCCCTCACTTATTCAATGCTTGTCCTCAAGCATTCCTCAATTAACATGTCAAAATCATAAGTTGTCATCTTCAATTTCAATTTATTCCTCAAACTTCCAATCGAACTAAGTCCATGAAATTTGTCGAATTCAAGTTACAGTCAAGCAAAGACACAACTAAGAAAATTTAAACTAAGCAAGACATCCCAATTAATTGCCAATTTCAATGAAACATGACTCAATATCTCACAAAGATTCACACATATCTGCTCAAAGTGTTTGGGGTGAATGAAATCGCTCAAACCGAAACTAACCAAAACATTACCATAGGCTTGGAATCCAATCAAGTCTCCACTACAAAAAAATGAATATAATGCAATAATCAAAGGGTCTTTAAACAAGGTATAACGGGGCTTAGAGTAGGGTAGGGAAAGCCCAAAAAGGAAGGTTTAAAATACCAAAACAAGAGATCAAAATAATTAAGAACAATCCACGAATTAATATGAAGCACAATGAAAAACAAAACAAGGAAAAATAATAAATGAAAGACGATTAAAACGATCAATTTTTCCTTCCTTTTTTTTTCTTTTTTTCGAACGAAGGATTTTTTTCTGTTCGAAACAATGAACAACTTGTTTTTTTTTTTTGAAATAGTTATTTGTTTCTTCTTTTTTTCATGGAACAAAAGTGATACAAGATCTCAAGTCTCGGTAAGGGTGTGAACAGAGAGGAAAGATAAAAAGAAAGGCTTCGGGTTTAATTGAGGTGTAAAACAAAGAAATGGAAATAGGCTCAAATGTGGTTCACTAGTGGATATGTAAATGGGTAGGCTTTTGGGGAAAAGTGGGTTTATCCTAGGTGTCCCTATCACATTAAAACATTACGTTCAATATGTAGTCTCGATATGCATTGTGATTACAAGTTCTAGAACATCCTAATAAGTCTGACACACACAAGTCAAACAATGAGCAAGAAAGAAAATGTATGCTCGTTAGGCTCAAATCTCACAAGAAAAAAATATATACACTGAGTCAAGTTCATCTCTATAGATAAAAGCATGAAATATGAATACTTAACAAAAAAAATTCACCATCTATACCAATCACCAATCATGCTAATTAAATTTGATCAAAACATGATCACAATCCAAAAGGAAGCAAGAGTATAAAGTGAAGTTCAAGACTAACAACCAATGATCCCAACATATCAATATCATAATAACTCAATTTCAAACAATCAAACAAGTGAAGGAAAAATTTGACGACATGCTTATCTTTCCCCCACACTTAATCTGTTTTGTCCCAAAACATATGTTGAATTTAAAAACAAAGAGAGGGAAAAAGAATATTCCCCAATCTAGTGGCAAAAAAAAATTGGATCATTTCTCGATTTGTGCGTGTCATCCTTGTGCAGGGGCCATGCTAACCTTCGTATGGAAAGTCAAAGTCAAGTGGCTCATAATTTTCAGCAGTTCTTCTTGCCAAGAAATCTGATATGGCACTTTCCTTTATAGCTTTTTGGCTCACGTACTCGATGTCAAATTTGGATAACAGCATCTGCCATCGGGTTTTTCGATGGGAGGATATCTAACCTCGCAATCAATGAACTTCTTGCTTAGATAGTAAATGGTTATTTCCTTCCTCCCAGATTCATCATGCTGACCTAGAACACACCCCATTGAATTCTCGAATATGGATAAACACAAGAATAGATGTTTAGCCTGACTGGGGGATATTAAGATAGGAATACGAGATAAGTATTCTTTTATTTTCTCAAATACAGTCTGGCAATCCTCATCCCATGTTCCAGAGTTATTTTTTTTGAAGAATGCGAAAAATTGGGTCGCACTTGTCGGTCAATTAAGATATGAACCACACTATGTAATTTAACATGCCCAGAAAACCTCGAACCTCTTTCTGTATTTGTGGGTGAGGTAAATTCTAGATGGCTTTGACTTTATCTAGATCGACTTCGATATCTATCCTATTGATCACGAAGCCTAACAGTTTTCTGGATATTACCCGAAGTATATTTGTTGGGATTCAGTTTCAGCTAGAACTTTCTTAATCTTTAAATGAGCTTTTTCATATTCTCGACATGTTCATCTTTAGTTTTTTCTTTAACAATCAAGTCATCGACATAAACCTCGATTTCTTTGTGAATTATGTTATGAAACAAGGTCACCATGGCTCTTTGATATGTTTCCCCAGTATTCTTTAGTGTAAAGGGCATCACCTTGTAGCAAAAAAATCCCCAAAATGTGACAAATGAGGTTTTTTCATGTCCTCAGGATGCAACTTAATCTGGTTATATCCTATAAATCTGTCCATGATTGAGAAGAAAGCGTTCCTGACTGTATTATCCATAAAAGTGTCTATGTACGGTGGAGGAAAGTTATCTTTGGGACTCACCTTGTTAAGGTCTCGGTAATCAACACACATGCGTACTTTTTCATCTTTCTTTGGAATTGACGCTGTGTTAGCCACCCATTCCAGATACTCGGTCGGCATCGAATTGTTTCTTGAGCTCTTCCTTGATTTTAAAGAGCATTTCAGGTCTCATTCTCATGAGCTTTTGTTTCATCGGTTTGCATTATGGTTTGATGGACGTTTTGTGGACTATCATATTTGTATCTAGTCCCGGCATGTCTTGATATGACCATGAAAACACATCTTTTTATTCTTGAAATAAGAATATTAAGTCTTGCTTCAGTTGAGAGAGTCATGTCAATTTTGACTTTCTTTCTCTCATCTTCTGTACCCAGATTCAGGACTTCAATTTTCTTTTTATGTGGCAATATTTGCTTGTCTTCGTTTTCTATCATTCTTAAAAATTTGGAAGGTAAATTGCATTCGTCTTCATTGTCATATTCATTAAATTCCCCAAGACAAATGAAGTGTTCAAAATCTACTTTTGGGTCAATATCATCAGCACCTGCATTATCATTATATTGGGACCCTTACAAAAGATCACTTTTTGCCCCTGGTGTAGGAGAATAGGGATAGTTTGAGTACTACTCTGAAAGAAATTTGAAAACCATCGGTAATTCTTCAGTCATCTAGTTGCTAAGCACCGATCCAGGTAGAAAAGGGTAGATTCTTGACCCGTCCATATTTTTGGCATTCTCTGAGATTATAGCATTAATACTCCAATCTTTCAAAGCATCCTCTAAATCTGGTGAAGTCGTCCCAAACTCATGATCATTGAATTTAAATGTTTCATAAAAAGGTGGAAAACCCATGGGTTCCCATTGAAATTCACTCTCATTTAATCTGGCCAATCTTCTTTCTCGATTTTTATGAATTTTCTTCCTTTTCTGTTGTTTACTAGGCCGAAAATGAAGCCCGAACTTGTCTAGCTTTGTTATAGGAAGGATAAGATTGATCCTTTCTTGAAAAAGACTCCCAAATCCTCTTTCCAAGGTCTGTTTGATCTCTATTTTAGTGCATTCGGAGAGCCAGGGTTTGGAAATTTTTCCTCCTTCAACCAAAAATGTGGCATTCACAAACTCTAAGGAGAAGAATGAATATTCTATCGGTTTATCATTTGCTTCTATGTATGGGGCATCGGTGGTCACACTCGCCACGATATCTTCTTCAGCATTTACAATTACTAGAGCCCCGTCGATGACAAACTTGACTTTCTGGTGCAGTGTAGACGGTACTGCTTCAGCTTGATGGATATAAGGCTTATGGAGATATATCTGGTGTTTGTTTCCTTTTCCTTTTAACGAAAATTTTCTGTTAGTTAATGCTAATGTAAAGAATGAAAATAACAAAATGCAAAATATGTCTAAATGCATGATGCATGAAATGTTCGAGGCATTGATCCAAAAATTTGTCTGTTATTATGAATAATCTTTATTAGGACAAAAGTGTTATTTCTTAAGAGACAAAAACATCCTAAAGGTACATTCTGACTAAGTCTTTTAGACCCTGAATAACTTCTAACAGGTTGACTAGTTTATGCCTTCGTCTGTCAAAGGTTGAATATCATGTCGAACTGCACCGGCTTCTCTGGCTAATCGTGCAAGTGTTGAGCTTCTTTTTGTACTTGTTCTGGGAAATCTTGGATAACTGCATCTCTAGCTTTCACATTTCACCTTTTCCTGGGCATGTTCCCAACGAAAACACCACTAAAATCCCCCATCAAAGGGAACTATCTGAAGTTCACTTGCTTGTTTCTTGAATCTGTCCACAATGGCCACTAATTCAACTATGGTTTTTTCCATCCCGCTCATGCTGCTTCTGAAGAGATTTCTCTAAGTCAATTACTTGAATCCTCAAATGCTTATTCCGGTGCTGGTTGTCTAAAAAACATCTCTGAGAAGTCTTTAGCTGTTTTGAATAGAAAGTCATTGATCTTAAATGGAAACAATGTATGTATTGTATGTGTGACTTTACCAGAAAGGTAATTGTACGTGTATGCATGTGTTTTGCTGCAAGATATATAATGATCAAAAGTATGTGTATGATATGAATTTTGTGTGCATTTATGGTTCATTATGTGAACATTGAAGTATGACATTATGACATGAGTGTTGAGGTAGAAACAAGTGAGAAGTAAAAACATGAAGGAGCTTTCCTTTAGCTTTTAAATGAGCATCTCTTATAATGTTAATTATTCTCTAGGTTTTTAGCACACACTCGTTGTTTAATACTTTTTCAGATGATTAGTATCTGAGTTAAAGGTAAGGGGCAAACATCCAGTGTAATCGAGTAAGACAATATTAAATAAAGTGTATATGGTTTGATTTCATAAAAATGCAATGTAGAAACCATTAAGAACTTAAATAATCTTCGAATTGTTGATATTGTAATAAACGCGACACGTTAATTAGACTCTAGAATTTTTAATGAAGCATATTGATTGGATTGATTTTCTTGTTTAAGGATATTGAATTCATATAGATGTGTGGTTTGAATGTTAAGTTGGCCAAGTGTTGATGTATTACCTAATGAAGTATTTTGTGTGCTTATACAAGTGACACTAAGTGTACTAAATATGTTAGACTCATAGGATGCATGAAATGACCCAAAATGTATAATTAGACTTGTAACGCCCCAGATCCAAGGTTAGAAGTTTCGGGTTGACCCGAGGTAGTTGGACGAGCCCAATTACCTTGAAAGAGAGTTATACCCATTTAGAACTTGATTTAGGCTTGGTTTGGAGGCCCAAACAATATCAAAAAGGGTAATTTTAAAATGAGGATGGAAATTGAGGTACCAAAAGAGCTATTAACCCATTGTTCAAAATAAAAACTAAAACCCTCCTTTTAGGCATGAAAACACGTTAACCCCATCCATATTATCTCACCAAACACTCTTTCTTTATCTTCTTACTCTCCAATGTTGATTAAAGGTTGAAGCTTTAATTTATGCAAGTCTAGTCCAAGAAATTCTAAGGTAATAAATAAAATCTCCATCTCAAGAGCTTCAATTTAAGCCCCCAGTTATAAGTTGTGACCTTAGAAACCAAAAAAGGGTTTTATGGAGGTTTATGAATCCAAGTTTCTTTCAAATCATTTTTAGTGAATTTAAGTTGTACAAAATGTCCTTAACTTCAATCCAAGCTCCAATATAAGTTAGTAATTCATCTTCTTGCCTTTAATTAGTGAAAGAAGTTGGAGAGAACTACAAAGCTAGAGGGAATGAGAAATTGACCCTTAGTTGATTTGAGGGCATTCTCAACAACTAAGAAACTAAGGTAATACATTCACAACTCCTTCATACCATTTTTGAGTTATGAGAATTCATTTTAGCAAGAGAGTTGAATCCTGAAGAATGATTGAGCATTTCATTGTAGATTTCATATATTGGTGTTTTTAGTATGATTAAGGACAATTATGATCCTATATTATATACATAAGACTTTAATAATATTTGGGGACCTCAATAGGGCCTTCAAAGGGGATTTGAGAAGCATTTATGTGCCTAAGTAAGGCATTTATGGGTTTGGGTATCGGTACTGGAAGAATAGTACCGATATTGTTCTTGTGAGGAACAAAAGGAGATAATTTTAGCATAGAAGTATCGAATCTCTTTCATTGAGTATCAATACTAGGGTTAGAGTATCGATATCTGCATAGGAGTATCATTACTCGAGGTAATTTTCAAAACATCGAAGTAAATTTTGGTATCGGTACTCGAAGAGTATCGATACACTAGCTCGAGAGTGCCAATACTGGCCCAGTAGTATCGATACTACTCACCATTTTTAGTTGGTTTTAACCTTATGGTATCAATACCCTGGGTTGAATACCGGTACCATCAGATAGTTTTGGACAAGTAGTCCAAATGAAATAGAAGAAGAGTTGAATGGCCCTAAAGTACTAATTTTTATTCAAATAAGATTATAAGTGAGAACCATAGTAAATATACAATTACAATTAGAAACAATATAAAATAAGGCAACATAAAACTAGCCTTGGTTGATGCTCGGGAAAATTGTGAGTACACTAAAGTTACTTTTGCATATGAGAATAGCTTTGAAGTATAGATTGTCGGATATCCTTAGGTAGGGCGCGAGGCCCTTTGAAACTAGCTAGGGCGTGAGGCCCGAACACCTGCGAGGGGTGTGTTAGTCGGGTGTTGAATCCAATGTAATGATTCCAAATATCACCTAGGTGGACTAGAGGGATGCTTGAGCTTTGAGATGCAGAAATCTCTCAGTCGCACCATGATGTCTACATCTTGAGTAGCGTGAGTATGCGAGCATACTTACTTTAATTAATAGAACTTTATAACATTAGCATAGATGAACACTTTTGGTATGGTTTTGTTGTTAGTGTGGCACTAGACTAGTGAGCTCAGCATTCCGATTTCGTTCTCATGCACAGGTCGTTAGGA
Organism: Hibiscus syriacus; assembly: GCF_006381635.1. NCBI lineage: Eukaryota > Viridiplantae > Streptophyta > Magnoliopsida > Malvales > Malvaceae > Hibiscus > Hibiscus syriacus. The sequence continues at coordinate 1,072,465 of NW_024062153.1, read as the reverse complement.
GGAGCATTTGGAAAGCATATCGTATCTGAGTACGTTCCAGACATCTAGTGTAGTAGAGTACGTCTTGAGTCTTCTTTTAAAGGGCATGTATTATTTATAGATCCATTTTTTATACTCGAGTCGTAACTTTTATTTTAAACTCATGGATGTACTATTTTGAAGTATTATTTTGGGAAGCTCCCAATGTAAACCTTATTTAGTGACACTGATTTACTTCATTTGAATGGTTTTAAATGTATTATTATGATGACTTTTAAGAAAAGTATATGGGTTAGTCACTCCGATGGCCCCGTGTGGTATTCTACTTGGCTGAATTTTGTTTCGTAAAAGATTATGCAATATTTGACTTTGATGCTAGATCTTTGTATGATGTATTGACTCTTGTTATAAAAACATGCTACAAGTGTATTCTGACATGTATGATGTGGTATGAGATCGCTCAAGCATGTATATAGTCCCTAGGATTGATTGTGTGAAACTTTGGTGGCTTATTTATGCATGTTCTTGAGATTTCTACATTTTTTTCTGAAAAATGATCGATCCCTTAGGGGAAAAGATTGATCCCTTCCCAAAAAGGATCTATCCCTTGCTCAATGGATTGATCCCAAAACTATTGGATAGCAAATGATTAATCCTCCATGAAAAGAGATCGATTCTTTCCCTATTTGCTCGATAAAAAATGTAATTCCTAAGAATCCCTAAGTCTTAGTTTGGCCCGAGGATGTTTGTATAAGTTTAAAATGGTCTAGAAATAGAATTGTTAATTAATATTATATCTTAACCTGGAATTTGATGAGACTTACTATGTCACACTTTAATGTATTGAATTTCATAATTATGGAGTCAATTGAATGTTTTTTTATTTTTATGTAACTTTTTAATTGTTTACATTTTAGTCATTAAAAAAGTATGTTTAATTAAGTACTTGTTTGGTGTCTGAATAATCTTCAAATTTACATGCCACTAGTTAATGATTAATAATGAATATTGGTAAACTTATATTGGCATTTCTAGTTTAAATTACTTGATGGTATTAAATAACCAATTTACCCATGTTTAGTTAAAAGTGTTCATCTTGTAATGCATCGATTATTGTATGTCGTTAAGTTTAATATTTTTTATCCACTGCCATGTATTGTATGACGCATGTTTTACTTTAAATGTTTCTGTATAGTACACATGTCTATGAATTTTGATCTGTCTGACAAGTTCAAATTCTAATGTACAATCAAGTATCCTAGTTATGCTTTGGGACCATGTATGAGGTATTGCAGTACATGTCACGTGTTCCATATTCTAGTGCAATGGGTTATCTAATGAATGTTATGGTTTGTACGCATCTGGACTCAGCGTACGCAGTTAGTTTAGTGAGTAGATACATGGCAGATCTTGGTAAAGAACATTTGAAAGTTGTCAAATAGATTTTCTAGTATCTTCACGGTACTAGTAATGTTTGCTTGCAGTTTGGACAAACTAGAGATGGATTTGTAGAATACGTAGATTCTGATTTTGTGGGAGATCTCGATAAGTGAAGATCACTTACGGGCCACATCTTTATGGTTGGAGGATATGCCATTAGTTGGAAAGTTACTATGCAGTTGCCTTGTCAACTACTGAAATAGAGAACATGATGATCATTAAAGCTTATAAGTAAATGACCTGGTTAAAAGAACTCTTTGGTGAACTTAGTGAAGACCTTCAGCTTAGTACGATGTTCTGTGACGATCAGAGTGTTATATTCTTAACAAAATATCAAATGTTGCATATGAAACATATTAATATCCACTATCACTTTGTACATGTTGTAATTGCTTGAGGTGATATTGTTGTGAGAAAAGTTAGCACTAATGCTAACAATTAGTATTAGAGCTATTGTTTGGGTTGTGGATTTTTAAGGAATTTTTTGTTGTGGTTTGTTAATGATTTTAGAGACATGCAAGATGAATTTGTTGCAATGAGTTTTCAGTTGCAAGGGAGTAATTCTTGATTGTTCTAATGATACATCAATGGAAATTGAGTAAGAATTGAAGTTGTTGAAGACTTGATAGCGTTTCTTCAATGGATATGCAACTTACGTAAATATGAAGTTATTGAAGACTTGAAGACCAATTTTGATAGAATTTATGTTAATGGGGAGATTTGTTATATTTTGACTTAAATTATAATTGATAATTAAGTTGAATTTTATTGTAATTATAATGGATGAAGATTACTTGGTAATTACGTTTATTTAATAAAGTAAATATTTATTTTAGGCAAGAATTCTTATGGGAAAAAAATTCTTGGTGACTAAGTATTTGGCTCTATAAATAGAGATAATGTCTTTTCCTTTAGGGCTATATGAGAGATGTAAACCTTTTTTGGATTTATCCAACTTTTGGGCCTTATGTTGCAGAGATAGTTTTGTAAGGATGTTGGAAGACTGTTTTAAGGTATATCAGGTTTTGGTAGCTATATCAGGTTTTTGGGGTACAAGTGATATCATGTATTTATACTCTTTGTGTTCTCTATGTTTATAGTGGATTGTTGTTCATCTCACCCGTGGATGTAGGTAAGGTCGAACCACGTTAAATCTTGTCTCCTTTGCATGTCTTATTTCATGTTAATATCGCATTGGTTATTTTTCCGCTCTCAAATCCCTAACAATTGCAAATATTTTTATTATTTTTCTTGGGAGCTTAAATTTGTAAACACCTTGTTTATTTATTTTTATCCTTTTGTAAAAAAGGAGTGATTTTATCGTAACCTTTGAACTGATATGGAATTGTAAAGGTTACTCTTGAGCCTAGAAAAAGAAAGAAAAAATTAGTGAATTTGCTAGAAATCCTTAGTGTGGAGCTAAGGTAGTGTATGTAGATTTCATTGAGGAAGTTGAACTATTATAAATTCTTGTGCAAATTTTCTTATCTTTTTACTTCCACACCCAAATTTTTCTAAAAACCAATTCACCCTTCTTTGCTCTTTTTCGGTTGAATAGCCTCAGATCCACCAATGAAAGTAATCAATCCTCAAGTGAAGAGGTGGATGAAGAAGAAGAGATGGTCAAACTCTTCAAAAGATTCAAGCGACTCATGACATCCAAATAAGATGTGAAGTATGAATCAAGCAAAAAGAAAAATCCCCTGATGTACTTTAAGTGCCAAAAAAAAATGGGACATGTCAAGTATGATTATTCCCTCCTAAAAAATAAGGCATTTTTGGTTGTTTGGAGTGATGAAGACAACTCCAATTATTAGGATGAAGTAGTAAATATTTGCCTTGTGGTCATTCAACAAGTTTCAATGGTAACTTCTAACTCTAGTTAATCAAATTCTTATTCTTTTAAAGAGTTACATGATGCCTATGATGAATTGTATTTGGAATTTGAGACCATGAATTCCAAATATAAGAAATTGATTTCTAAATTTAAAAATGAAAATTATTTTATTTTGAAAGTTCAATTAGATTTTGAAAAATGGTTTAGAGCTTTCAAAAAATGAAAATTGAAAAGTTTGAAAAATAAAACTTTGATTTGAAATTAAGCTTGAATGCTTAAAGAAAAAGAAATCATTTTAAACAATTCATCTAATTCAATAATGGCAAAATGCTCACAATGACATTATCATGCTCACAATGTATATGCTTGTCCTATAAATAAAAGAAAAGATTTTAAAATCAGACAAGTGTGAGTTCCCTTGGGAACTAGAGACATTGATACTAATTCTCAAGGGCCCAAAGCAATTTGGGTACCAAAAACCAAATGAATGTCTCTTGTAGGTGTGTTGGAGCAATGGTGATAAAGGTAAAGAAATTCAAATACTCTAATCACACTAAAAGAAGAATGGGTAATCTATCTCTAAACTTAAAGTTTTGATTTTGTATATTGGTTGCTTATTAATTTTTATACATGCACAAGTATTAAGCATGAATGATTACATGTTATTTGTATGTTGAAAATGTGTTATGATGGACATTTTTTAAGTGTTTTTATTAAATTTTAGTTCATCATAATGATTTTTGGTCAAGTTGTGTTTTTCATGTTTTTAAATATATATATATATATATATATATATATATATATATATATATATATATATATATATATATATATATATATTTGCCTTAATTTGAATTTTTTTACTTGTGATTTCACTTAGAAATGATATCTCTCTAACAATTGATATCTATTTTCAAATGCATAACATTTTTGTAATTCTTTATGCATATGAGTAATAATGTCTAATTTTTTATATTACATAAAGTATGATAGACTTGGATTTATTGAATTTCATATGTTAATAACATGTTTGTTCATGTTTGTTGAAATTCAATATCTTTTAAGTGTTAATTTTTTGTGTCAAAATATTCCATGGAATGCTTTTATTGAGGAGGAGTTTTGATTTTTAAAATGATTTTATGTTGAATTTTTTTAACTTGCTCTCTATTGTTATCTTGAACCAATAAAGTGGATTATTTTTTATAAAACAAAAAGGGGAGAAATATAGTTTAAAAAAATTAATTTCTAAAAGAAAAGTGAGAGCTTAAATATTTTTCAAATATTTTCTATTTTTCAAGAAATATTTGTCTAATGGGGGGTTTTGGCAAAAATATTTTTTCAAAAGTTTTTTTATATTAAAAATGGGATGTTATTGAACTTGTTTTGATATAAAAAATTTAGAGAAAAATACTTTTGGACTTGATTGAATTTATTCAAATTTTTAAAAAAATAATTCAAAGTTCATTAAACAAGAATCTGAACATAAAATAATTTTCTAGGTAAGCAGTGTTGGTATTGTTCTTACAGTATCAATACCGCATGAACAATATCGATATTGCTACCATAGGTAAGAGAAGTATCGATACTCTATTGATAGTATCAGTATTACCCGTTGTTTTTCAAATTGTTCAAATTCCAGTAAGCAAAATTGATATGTATCGATATTACTTTACACAGTAGTATTGATAATGGTCAAGCACAACAATTACTAACAACTAGTTTATTTAAAAAGTATAAATGAAGTATCGATACTCCTTTAGGTAGTATTGATACTCCATGTGTTAGGCTATTTTATTTTGCAGAAATTAATTCCCAACGGCTCCAAATCATCTCCAATGGCGATAAAATGTTATAAATTCATTCCAACTTATAAAAACAACACAAAAATACTTGAAGAATGTTACAACACATATCCAAGCAATCTAGATCAAGAAAAAAGCTCTTTCACTCTCTATTTTGTATTTTCTATTGTACAAGTGTTTGAGCACATTGAAGATCTTTTTATTGTTTTTCTTGTGAGGTTAAATTTGTAAACACCTACCTTGTGAGGTTTTCTTGTTTACTTCTTTTATCCTTTTGTAAAAAGGGTAGTGATTCTATCTTAACTTTTGAAAATATAGAGAAATGTAAAGGTTACTCTTGAGCCTAAAAAGAAAGAATAAATTAATGAATTTGTTAGAAATCCTTAGTGTGGAGATAAGGTAGTGGATGTAGATTTCATTGAGGAAGTTGAATCACTATAAATCTTTGTGCAAATTTTCCTATCTTTTTACTTTCACACCCAAATTTTTCTCAAGGTTAATTCACCCCCTCTTGTCACTTTTTCGGTTGATCAATAGAGCCTCTATAATCTTAATATATTAATCAGTCAGTTAAATAGATATTAGATCGATTAACGGTTAGAAATTTTTTGAGTTGCCTTAAAGTATATTGCAAACCTCAAGACTAATTTTAACTCGTTAAGAATTAATATCTGATTATTTTTTAATAACACTAGACCTATTAAACTTTTAAGATTGAATAAAAATTTAACTCAAGTGAAATAATGATTCTATTAAATTCAAATTAATTTAAGTAAAAAATTATAAAAATTATAAATTAATAAATTTTCGGTCAGTTGATTCAGATCACATTCTTAACATCACATTTCTCTGATACCGCCTTTGTTATGTAAATTTTGTTTCAAAAATTTTAGAGTCGGTGGCACATATGATGTGGTAGGATTGTAAAGTTAAAATTCAATGTTGCTTTTCATATCAATGTCGCCGGCAATAGGTTTTAGCGTGGTCGTTTGGGATGTTGGTGAATGCTTATGCATGTTGGTATCGTCGACTTATCCAGTGGTTGATGTGCTCTTTGTGGAAGCTTATGTGTGCGATTCACAAACTATTGTTAGTAAAATGGTGGCTTTGAGCTCTGAGCTCTGAGCTCAGATCTATCAGTAGTAGAATCGATAATTGCTTTAGCACAGAGGTTGATGCCTGAATTCATTGGTTTTTTCTTTCCAACAAGTTGGGAGCAGAGTTGGATGTACTAAGTCGTGGAAAAGATAAATCATATACATATACTTATTGTTTTAGAAGAAATGATAAATTTAATTTCGTATGTTAAAGAACATGAAAATATGAATGAATCAAGTGATCTTAGTGGTTAAAAGAATTGTTGTCATTTTTATAAATCCTGAATTTGAGCACTACCGAAAATAAAGTGTTGAATGTTATTATCAAATGATTGAGAGTTTGTAGAACATATATTACCGCTTGTAATCATTCTAGATTGATAAGAAAAATAAAAAAAAAATTACATAACTTTTAAAAATATATATATTAAAACTTTTAACTCATCAAGTGATTTTAGTTATTAAGGAAAATGTTATTTATCTCTAAAGATTTAGGATTCGAGCAGTTGCGTTTGAGTGTGTTCTTAATAGGTAAGAAAAGTTGTGAACAAATAATATCTTATAAATACTCCCTATTAACAAAAATTAAAATTAAATTAATTCAAAATTAAATTAAATAATTTTTTTGGATTTTTAGATTCATCATTGACTACTCTAGGAGGGAATGAATCGGTTGGCTCATTTGTAGGCCAGTGAAGGCTTGAAGGTTGAGGCTCAGATGGATTAGATAGAGGAGGAGCCACCATTTATTCCCGTTGCTTTGTCTTTGGATCGGGCAGTGACGGAGCTATGTACACACAGAGGGATTATTACCCTCAACTTTTAAAGCCTAATAATCTTTTTGTTACCTTGTGAATTTAGATATTAATCAGTTTAATCCTTATTCTCCAAATTTAATGTTTCAATATTAATTAATTAAACCCTTATCCCTTAATACCATGTTTTAGATCCATTCCTGGGATCGAGCTTCCTAGCTGTCATATTCGTGTTTCCCTGGGTTCGATTAACGGTGGTAAACGGGTTATTGGATTGGGTTTTCCGAGATGAATTATTTTGGGTTAGATTTGATTAGGGACAAGTTTAATTTTGGATCCAGTTATTTGAGGTTTGGATTTAATTCAGATTTATGGTAAGTCGGATCGGTTCGAATCAATATCAGATCGATTAAATTTTAGATCGAATTAAATTGGATCAGTTGATTTTTAGGTCAGGTCAATATTGAATTAGTCATTTTCTATTCATGTTACTTCAAATTGAGTTGAGTATGAGTGAAATCAAGTATATATAAAATTATTAAAATATTTTTGTATATTTTTTATAAATTTTATTATTTATGCTCAATTTCATTTAAATTCAATCATCGTTCGGGAATGATAATTTAACTCGAACTCAACCAAAAAGACATGTTAGAGTTTGTGATATTTTTGTCATTGATAGGGTCATAAAATTTGTGATGCAACCTATTCAATAAAGGAAAATAAATTTTTTTTAAACTAGATATTTAATATTTAATTATAAATACAATATTTTTATTGAATTTAAAAGTAATGATGTAATAATTGTATTTGAATGAATGTTTATTTTAAATAAATTTATAAATGACATTATATCCTCAATAATTTTCTAATTTTAAATTACCAAAAATAAATATTTCTATATTGTAAAAATAAATTATTTTTGTATTAAGTTTAAGTAATTGTATTTTTAGAGGAATTAAAAGGATTTGGAAAGTTAATTAGTTATAAAGTAAAATATTAAGTTAATAAATCGTGATTCAATTTTTTTAGGCAAAATGATAGCATTAGTCATTAACATTTGATAAAATGTTATTTTCTCCCTTATTTTTTTTGAAGTATTTTATTTTAAGATAAAATGTTTTCGAGTGAATGAAAACCATTAGCTAACTAATAGTCAATATTTTTTACTGACCAGACAATTCTATATAGACTGAAATATTGACATAGTATGTCCATATGTTATACCACATCAGCAAAAATATTTTCTAATGATTATAAATAATTAATTTCTAGTAATCTGAATGGTTTAAAAGGAAAGAAATGAGAATAAACCAAAGAAGGGCTGCAATGGGGGAATCAATCCTAAGAGCAGTGGGATGATGGTACTCGTTCACTTGTTATGCTTTGACCAATAAAAATATTTAGAATAAAGTGTAATTATCGTAAATATATTGATTATAATATAATAAAAACTATTTATATTAATAACATTAACTTGGAATAATATTTATTTTTAACCGCAGAACCTGAAGCTACTCTTAAAATCTAGAGCGCAAGGTATCCCTTTTCTTCTAAGTTAGTGGCAGGTTGAAGGCAGGCGTCAATAGATGGTCAAGGAATTGCTTTGCAAATGACCAGCAATAGAGTACTAATATCAGCAAGTCGAAAAGATTCTAAGGACCAAAAATACTTCCAAATGGGAGGGCGTACAGAGCTACTAACGTACTCTTGGGGGTCATTTCATTAACAAAAATAAAATGGCTAAATTCAGTACCAAACATAAAAAAAAAAAAAAAAAATTGAATTTACAAATTAGGTGCAGGCTGCAACTAAAACAGGTTACAACCTCAGGTGAGAGAAGAGGGACGGGACGAGATCTACGACCGACCACGCAAGGCCTGCATACTGAAGGAAGCGGATACCAGTGTCTACATCGAATAAATCCTGGTTAGAGAAAAATAACATCTTGTGGATATAGCTTGATTGCTTAATCTCACTGGATTTCTTCTCTGCAGTTGAACCATTAAGCATTGGGATATAGCCGGTTGATTTTATTGGGATACCCAATGTGTTCGATACTACCGGGAGAATCCATTTTGCGAGAGCCTTGCTGCAGAACTTGACCATCAGGATTGTTGGTATCCCAACAAGCATTCTTCCCAAAAAAGCGGGAATTGTGAGTTGAGAGGTAAATATTTGTGGAACGGCTTCGTGGTGGAACTGGTGGTATGTCTGTTGAATCCCGGCCACCTGCTCAACATTAACACTTAAAGTTACATTGATGGATGTAAATTCAAAACCTTGTACCACTTTCTATGTATAAATACAGGGATTAAAGCAAAGTGACTTATTTTTTATCTGCTTCGTCTGTAGGGTAGGTAGTGAGATGAACAGCCAAAGCAATAGAACAAAATCCAACATCACTTGGAGGATGAGCACGTTACTAATCACAAACCATAGCCATATTCTATATGCCAATAACATGATGGGAACTGTACTCTCGGTAAATTCCCAAGATTAGGACGTTTACTGTTATGGTACCAAACACCATGCCAGCATTTTTCAATAACACTAACCACATCATTTCTTCTACTTGAATTTGCTCCATCCTTTCTATTTTGCACGTGTCAATATCCATTTATTCATGCTAATAATATTTGTCAAAATGCAGAACCCCAGGCTAATAATTACTCTTGATGCAATTTCTAAATGATCCAACGGCTACAGAAACTAACTTGCCACAGCAACCGTCACTCCCTAATGCCATCAGGAGTTGATTTGCTAACTAACCATAGGCTTTTTGGAGGGAAAGAAGGGGCATTTCTATTTGGTGTGCTAAATTATGAAAATCCAAAGTTTCCGAAAGAACATGACAAAGCAAAGCTAATTTTTCTTGTACACAATAAATAAGACTCAAATGGGGTAATTCTATAAGCTATTGTATACCATAATTTCAGCTCTAAATAATTCTAACCATAACCATAGTTGTTTGTCATGCATGAAGTTCACAAAAGCAAATTATGTGACAACGAAACAGTATATGCCAACTTCAAAATTTTCAAGGCACAGGCATCGTCAGCTATCTTATCAAAACTGGATGATATGGTGTTTGCAGCAGAGAATTTCCTCTTCTTATCTGAAAGCAATGAATCACAGTTCTCACAAATACCAATTTGTTGTTTCTATGTGCTTATGATCTTAACATTTTTGCATTCAAGATTGTTAATTAACTTTAAAGGCAATAATTCATCAAAATGCATTCCTACAATAAATCTGGTGATAACAGAAAGTAGCTAAGACTTGTATAGCAGGGTGATCAATTACTTACAATTCCAAATGCAACACCATCGAAGGCAGTATGATACTCAAAACTTGGAGTTGGAAACTCAGGAGTGGGATACGCAAAAAGTAAGAGGAAGCTCAGAGCAACCCAAAACGATGTAACTACAGCAGGAAAAGTAGGCATAAACAATATAAAAAAAATGTATTATGTTTCAACATTCAATTATTCAACTAGAACCATGAGCATAATTTTGTTTCAAGCATTAAGATTACCAATCATATTTTGTAAGTCAAAAAGGCTGCTGGTCATTTTAATCAACAGAACCAAGGTCGGGAAATAGAAGACCACTATCCCTAAAAGTTCCCATCTTTACAGGAACTACAAGCAAGCATGTACCCTCTTTATACAGAGATGTCAAATTCCTGGTTTAGATCCCTAATCACCTCATTGGATTGGTGACGATTAACCCTGCTCAGACAGATTGTTTTGGCCTATGAAAACACAAGTTTGTTGAATGTAAATTTACTTACCATTTTGTCCAGAGACAATAAAAGCATCCACATATTCATGGACTGTTAACCACATCGCAAGAATCACAAACCCGATGACGAGACCACCAACGATATCAATTAAGCTGTGCATGCCGAGGTAGATCCTTCCTACCAATGAAACAGAACTCGACTGAATATTGCAAAAAGCAAAGCCAAGAGCAACACCAAGAACTTCTAAAGAAAATCAACCTACCAAAACCAATGAGGCCCACAAGCATACAACCAAGGGTGACCGCACCAAATTTCACACAAGCATCTTCACTCTGTATGTAGGATAGAACGTAGCATACAAGAAATCTGGAAAATACCAGCTGATAAGTTGACAAGTAAACATAGTAGAGTGCTTACTTTATTGTAAAGGACTGACAAACTATCAGACCTCTAAAGCTTTTATTTTAGTTTCCTCTTGTTTCCCCATCCTACCGACACATAAGAACTATGAGGTTTCCATATATATATATATATATATATATATATATATTCTGTTCTAGGTGTTTCAAAAAATATTGAATGACAATAAGCAACACAATCGCCCACTTACTACACCATTTAATAGTGTCTACATAACCATTTACAGAACAACTTATTGATAAAATGCAAACCGCAAATGCTCGCACAGCTGCCAAATCAAAAGGTTTATGTAAATATGGAACCTCCATACCCAGATAAGCATACTGTGTTGAGAGTATGCGAAGAAGGCAACCCGTATTCCAAAGCATTGTCTTCTTCATCTTTTGTGGCCGTTAATCTTCTAACAGGCGGACAACTCGGTCTAGGAGCTGATACCACATCCTAAAAACACAGACCATCAAGCAAAAAGCAAATCAATATTAAAATTTACTTCGTTCAACACATTATCATAAAAGAATTGATAAAACCATGTAAGGAAAAACAAAACCTTTATGCAGTTTCCTAGATAATCACAGAAAGCCATCAACAGTGTCATTTGTCTGGCCAATTTCCCATGCCCACTCTGGTAACATAAAAAAGGAATCAGCCAGAGAGAAAAATTACAAATCAAAATTATCCAAAAAGTGAAAGTAAAATAGAAAACATACCCAGAAAAGCAACGGAAGAAATGCGGTGTAAAAGGGCACAGAAACCACACAGGACAACCCAGAAAAGAAAGCATCAAAGAATCTATGCTGATGTTTCTGAAAAAAAAAACCCATCAAACAAAAAACACAAATGATCGAACCATAAGTAAAACGACAATCTGGGTATTGTTTGTTTTGGTCAAAACCTGGATCTTGAGTATGGTAGAAGTTCCTCCAACAACATGGTGAGAGACCCAAGGTTGCAGCAGAGATCTAAACTTTTTAGTTACATCGAAATAACAAGCTATTACAATCCATGAAAAAATTGCAGATAACACCAACCCTTGGCAAACAACACTCTCCATTCAATCTCTTATTTTCTCTGTGTTTTCCCTTCTTTTCCCTCCTGCAAACGGGGGATCAGAAGAACTAAACGAAATAAAAGAAAACTACCACAACTGAACAATTTCAAATTGATTATAGGAGTTTGGGAGGAAAGTTTGAGGAAATTGGCTTCGTTGTTTTGGATTTTCCGTACATAAAAAAATCTTTGAGCTGTTAATAATTTTTTTGGTTTAAAAAATTCAAGATCTTTTAGGTCCATGACTTTAGTGGACTTTGGCTGGCAGTCAAACGGTCTTAAGGGTCAGCAAAGACACAAGGTATTGAAAGTGAGAACATTCTAAATTGATTAGAACCATAATAGAGTTTGTTTTGCATCAACTTGCTTCTTCTACTACTACTGCTACTTTTAGGTTCCCATTTAATGAACCAACCTAACCTCAATCTCCACCACCCATATGCTTTGTGTTGAACTTCATTAGACTTAAGTGCTCACGCGGTTGAAAACTATTGTTTTTAATTCTTTTAAGGTTAAACTATAATTTTATCACTCAATTTTGATCTCACTTTTATTTTGGTCATTAAACTTCAAAACTTCTCAATTTTATCATTCAACTTTGTCACTGTTCATGCCTTGGTCACTTCATAATTAAATCACAATTAGAGGGATGACATGACATATTTTTTTTTTATGACATATTATTTTCTAATGGTGTACGAAGTCATATGTTGTTCACCTCATTTTTTCTATATTTTATTTTATAATCTTTTAAACAATTTTAGTATCTCCACCAATTATTCATGTTTACATGTCATCCTTATTTCTCATTATGTCATCTATCATCTCAAAATAACCATTAATCGAATATTCTCCAACATCTTTGCTTAAACTATTTAATTGAACCAATCATCAAGTCAAACACATAATTATCCATGCTTATCCATACAAAAACGAAGATAATGACTTGTTAAGCCACCTAATAATTGGACTAATCTAGGGGTGTTCGCGGTCGGTTTATCGTACCGTTTAGTCTAAACAGTCTGGTTAACTGTTATAACGGTTACTGAATTTTATTAATCATAACCTAACCATTAAGAAATGGTTAACCGATAACGGTAACCGTTACTAATGGTTCGGTTACATAGGCTAACATATAACCTATTACAATTTTTTCACATTTTTACTCCTTAATTTAAAAAAAATACATATTGACACCACATAGTACTTAATACACATACATACCACATTTGCATATTTTTATATTAGTTTTTCCAACACACACACAAAATACGTAATTAATTGTACTATAAATTTAAACACATATCAATTAACAATAGTCCAAAACACCATCAAAGTTTCAAAAATAAATCTTTATTAAACATCAAATAAATATGATAACTCAAAGTCTCTAATAACTCCAACATAAGGTGATGAAACTTCCATGATGTAGTATCGCAAGCCACAAAAATTTAACTCTAATATCAAATCATGAATACCCAAGTCTTCATTGGTTTCCTCCAAAATGGAATTTGTCTCACCAATCTTGAAGCTATTTTTTTCTTTTTAATATATTTTATTATTTTTCTTATCAATTGAAATGTAACCCCTTAGACCCAGTCTATCCGTTACGACTAGATCTAGCAAATTACAATGAAATTTCCAAAAACATTTTCGATAATTTAAAACTGTATTATAAACAATATCTAATAAAAAGAATACATAGTTAAAAAGGATAAAAATTTCATCGAGTAAATATCAATTCGTCAGTGACTGAATAAAATAAAATACATTATAGTTCTTATCACAGTGAAAATCATAAGCATAAGAATTTCAAAATAAGGGCACATTTCACCGTAAATAAAGTAGTTCGAAAGATAGAAACATTACAATAAAAAGTTCTGTAAGAATGTGTAAATTGTCCAAGTGCCTGGTTCGGGGTGCCTATCCAAAAGTATCTAAAAGGGGGGGGAAACAGTTTGAAAATGGTGAGTTAGGTAGCTCAGTGTGTCCCAATAGTGAAAATAACATGGTAGGTAAAATAATCCAGAGTGTTTCAGTAAGGTATCATAAAAAATCATCGATAAATTAAATTTAAAACTCATAATTACCCTCCTTCCATGCACCAAAATGCAATTCCCTCAGAACTGCATCCATAAGTGCTACCTTATACCCATTGGGTATAGGAGCTATCCTAAGGGAGTACATTGGGGCTTGAGAGCCTACCCAAGAAAGTTCTCGAGGCCTCGGAGCCTACCCAAGGGTCGCCTTAGGTCCGTAAGGTATTACAAGCTTGATCAGAACTGAACCTCCATACTCCAGTATCCTACCCAAAACAATATCTCAATAAAACAATATCTCAATAAAACAATTCACATAGTAAGAAGAAATTTCCATGAATTCGTAATCAGCATATTCTCATTTCCAATGTAAATAAATAATCATATAACATATATCAAATTGTCATAGTTCATAAACGATAGTATAGTAAATCAATAAATCAGTAATTTCGAAAAATCACATTTTAAAGTAAGTAAAACAATTATATGACACATAAGGAACACACCTCACAAAATGGAGTTGGCCAATGAGTCTACTGAGCACCTGATTCACTACGCTCTGCAGCGGTGCTCGAATAAAAAAATTATTGAGTTAATATTGAGGCAAGATTTTAATCTAGTTATTCATAAGGTTCATGATTCATACGAGTAACCACTGGCTCACGGGGTCGGACTGATCGAGAGGAGTTGGGTCAAGCTATCAAATGATCGGGAGAGTCTCGTGTACCTTCAAATAACAATATATGATCAGTCTCTAACGTTAATTTAATTATTTGTAAATAAAATACTTAAGTACATATGCATGCTTGAGTTTGACAGTCAATGCAGAGGCTTTTGGGTTTGAATTTGGCAAAACAAACTTTAGAATCGGACTCAGGATGTCGAAAAACATAAAATATAATTTTTTGAAAAATTTGACTTTTTGGTCAATGACAATGTCAACAGTCAAAGTCAATGGTCAACTCTGGTCAAAGTTAACGGCCAGGTCAATTATCAGTCAAAGTCAATGGGTTAACTTTATTCGGGTTGACTCAATGAGTTGACTTAGTGAGTTAACTCAGCGAGTTAACTAGTGAGTTGATCGGTTCGTCTAACTTGACCACTTCCATAAAACTCCTCGACCGGCAAGAGATCACCACGTGCACTGTTGGCACGTGGCGGCGTATGCGGCGGTGATAGGGCTCATTTTGACCAGCCGATCTTCCCTGGAGCATCTACACACTCTAATTAATCAGATTTCAACCCAAAATTGACCAAAACCAAACCAACATATTCTGAAACACCACCGAGACTTACCCAAAACGGTTAGCATCGAAAACGGAAATGACACGATGGTTCGCTGATTGGGTTTCAAGTACCTAGGGACGACGAGCAAAGCTACAATAACGGTGAGGTAAAAGGATTATGGTGGCTGCCAGATTTCACAATTAACTGAGGCGATGAGAGGGGTTTCTCCGGCGAAGCTTCTTTGGTTTTTTCGTGAAGATTGGCGACCAATTACAATAAGGGGTAAGGGGTCTTTTGGTCATCGGATATGGATGAGTCGGATGGAGGTGGAAGTGGTGATCATAGAGATCGGACGACGGGGAATCGGGGTGGAGAGGGCGATGACACTAGGGATTTTGTGGGTTTTGATTTGGGGATTTTAGGGTTCAATTTGGGGTATATCCCGACTTAAAACAAATAAAATATATATTTAATATAAATATCACCAACAGTACCCTAGCCTAAACAGCTAGGGCATAGACGACCTTAATCCGTGAAATAAGGGTTCGAACTCTGCGGCCAACAACTCATTTCTATTATTTTTCACTATCGATATAAAATGAGGAAATTTAGTGTTAAGTCCCTGAACTTCCTACAGATGCTAAAACGGGTTGCAAGTTATAAAATCTTACAATTTGGTCCCTAATTTACTAAAATTAATTTATATTTTTAAATTTTTAAATTTATTTTTATTTATTTATCTTAAATTAGAGTTGTGACAATTCTCCCCTAAAAGAAATTTCATCCTCAAAATTTGCCTGGAGTAAACAAATGCGGGAATTGAGTCTTTATGGATTCCTCTATCTCCCAGGTGGCTTTTGCAAGATCACGATTACTCCACTGAACCTGTAATACCCTAAATATCGGGTCAATGACTATATGGAAAGAATTTAAAATTTAGAGGTTTAAGTTGAATTAATTGAATAGTTCAAGGATCGATTTTGGAAATTTATGAATAGGAATTTTTAGCAAAGAGGGAAGAATGGAAGGGCAAAGAAGTCTTTTAGTATTAAATGAATTTAAAATTAATTTAATAGGATATTTAACATGTGGGAAAGGGAGAAGGAAAGGAAAATTCTGGAATCTTGGGTTATATTCTCTCTTATTCTTCTCTTCCACTATAACCTCTATTTCTAAGGTGAGATATGTTTCTAGTTGGTTGTTTCTTTAATTTATGGGTTGGTTTTGAAGCTTTGAGTGGTATATAAGATTAAGGAAGCTAACAGTTGAAGAGAAACTAAGTGATTAAGGAATTAATGGTGAAATAGTAAAATAGAGTTTTAAGTTAATTTATGAAATATGGTTAGTAATTGGATTCTAAATGCATATTTGACTTGTAAACTGTCAAATTAAGGTGTTTGAAATATTATAAATGATTAAGAACATGTTTGAAGAATATGTATGATTTTTAGTTTTATGTATTCTATGGAGAAATTAGATGTTATAAAGGGATTAATGAAGGTAAATTAGCTAGGATTAGTGATAATGAGTTTGAGAGTATAAATAGATCCAAAAGCATGAGATTTAGGTTAACTGTGGGAAAAATTCGAAGTGAAAAAAGTGAAATCTGGCTAAGGGAATCGGTACTGGAAGAACAATACTAATACTATAAGGTTAAAATTGAAAGAAAGAGTATGAATTCGATGAACAGTATCGATACTGATTTAAGAAGTATTGATACTAATGTGGAGGTATTGATATCATGAGTAAGGTATCGATATTATAATTGAAAATTGAATTCCAGAATGCCAAAATGGTATCAGTACTGAAGTGGGTATAGGTACCATAGAAGAGAAGTATTGGTACTGTAGGAGGGTACCGATACTATTCAGTCTGAAATTTAAATTAGGAGATTTATTTTGTCATTGTAGGTGCTAATTGGTTAATAGTGATTAGAAATTCGGTATTGATCTTGGACATATTGATATGTAGATCGAAAGAGTATCGAAAGAATTGATATAATACGAGATTGATCGCAAGGAAAAAATGATTCCATTTAGGTCTTACGTGAGGCAAAGGTGAGTGCAACTCATTTGTTTTATATTAGATATGAAGGTGAGTGTAACTCATTTGTTTTATATTAGATATGAGGACGGCTTGCGATAAGCTAACCTCAAATTTTTCGATTGAAAATAATTTATTTATTTTATGTAATTATTTTTATGATGTTTTATTTAAAGTTTATTTTTAAATTAATGTTTTGATTTTATTACTATATGAAAATGTTTATATGCGAGTATGTTCCATATGAAAATGTGGTAAGTGAAAAATATGCTACGTGAAAATACCCTATGTGAATGTACTCTACGTGAATAAAATACACTTGAAATAATGAAATGTTAAATAATTATATGGTTAAAGCCTAAGGTATATGTATGAGAATTAGAGGTATAGTTGGCATGCCAAGAGTCGAGGGTTCTACACGGTCCTTCGGGATAAATATGTGTGGTTCTTCGGGACAATTCTACGTGGTCCTTCGGGATAAAGTCTACACGGTCCTTCGGGAAAAATTCTACGTGGCACTTTGGTGCAAATTATATGAGCAATGGTGACTGCATTAGTGCACAACCTCAATGTACTCAGATGCATAGAGTTCTTAGTATATGCATTGGGCTAAAATAACAAAGTAATATAAATTGAATAATTAGTACCAATACACATTAAGTTTATGAACTGTATCTTGATTTTAGTATGAACCGTTTTATATGGATTGAATAAGAAAATACGTTTAAATGTTTTGCTATACTCATTATTGCCTCACTAAGTTGACGACTTAGCGTGTGATTGTTTCACACGTAGGTTCAAAGAGATCGGAAGAGCAAAGCTATGAAATGACACCATACACTGAAGAAGATCAGATCAGAATAAATTGAATAGTAGGTTCTTATCATTTTGTATATATGTTGGCATGTATCACAAAGTTTTAAATTGTTATACTCTTATCCATTTTGTAAACATACTATATGCATTTATGTAAATTATTAAGTAATTATTTCCAATGTGAGTTTGACTTTTTAATATTAACTTTGATTTGAGGGTTTCACTACTTTAATACAAATAAAAGATTAAATTTTCAACCACTTTTCAAGAGTTAAATATTTGAAAAGTCAATGCGACACCTCAGATTCGTATCCGGGTCAGATACGGGTGGGGGTGTTACATTTATTGGTATCAGAGCAAAGGTTTAACTGATTTTAAGTTCAAAATGAAGCAGTTTTTTATATTAAAAAGTGTACATGCCAACTAAAAGTTAAAAATCTCTGATCTGATAAGGTAATTAGTACGTTGTCCTTATTAATAAAATAGTGATTTTATCTTAATAGATGTCAGATTTCGAGGGCTCCCGAAGTGAACCGTGAGATGGATATGAGGGAAGTAGTAATTCACGTGCCCCAGTTGGGCATGGTGAAGAGCATCAAGGAGTGACTGTACAAGATCAAGAGATATTTTTTAGGATGTTGGATGCGATTCTGACGCGTTTCCAACCGTATGCTCCCTCAGCTCCAAAGATGAATGTCGCTAAAGAGCTCAGAAGTTTAGGAGCATCTGAATTAAAGGGAGAAGATGAGGAAAGCCTTGTTTCTACGGACCTTTGGTTAAATGTTGTGAATATAATGCTAGACGGTCTCCATTTTTCTGAAATAGAGAAGCTGGATAGAGTAATCTCATTGCTACGAGGACAAGCACGAATATGGTGGACCAATGTGACAATGAGAGCATCCAGATATCAAGTGTGTGGTCGTTCTTTTTAGAAGAGTTCAAGAACAAGTATATCGGTGATCCGTTCATTCATCAAATGAAACAAGAATTCATGAGTTTAAAACAAGGGAAAAACACTGTGTATGAGTACAAGTACGAATTTAATAAGTTGAGCATATTTGCAGTAGAATTGGTTCCTATGGAAAAAGACTCATGTGACTGGTTTATAGAGGGTTTACGCCCTATATTGAAGGAACTACTATTAGCATTGAACCTTTCCACATTTCAAGAGGTGGTGAATCGAGCTAAAGCTTTAGAGTGAGCTTAAAATGAAAGATATGGGGAGTATAAGATTCAGTGGAAGAAGAGAACGGGTGCCTCGTCGAGTGTATCATAATCAAAGAAAAGTCAAGGTTTAGGTTTTCGGCCTCAATCTAGATCGGAGTCACCTGCATCCTCAGGTAGAAGATCCAATCCTATGATAGCTAAACAGACTCAATCAGTTGAATCAGGAGCAGGAAAGTCAACTTGATGTCAACATTGTGGAAAAAATCATAGTGGATTATGTCGGATGGTCTCCTGAGCATGTTTTAGATATGGGGACACTGGATATTTTATCTGAGATTGCCCATTGATGACCATAGAACCTGCACAGTCTGATAGATCTGCTGCTGTACCTCAGAGAGATAGAGGACGAGGTTGAGAAAGGAATCAGTCTGAGTCAGCCACTCAACCTGAAATAGACTCAATCGCTCGGGTCTACAACATTAAGACTAATAAAGATTGCGATGATCCAGAGATCATTGTAGGTACTTTTCAGTTATGTGATAAACCTGTTTTGGTTTTGATTGACACGTGATCAACTTATTCTTATATTAGTAGTAGTTGAATATTCAATTAGAAGCTATAAGTGATGAAGTGATCGTTATTAACCCGTTAGGGCATAGTGCTCGGGTGAATCAATTGTGTTGAGGGTGTCCGATAAGGATTCAGGGAATTAAATTCCTTGCTAATCTAATAGAATTACCCTTTAACGAGTTTGAAGTTATTTTGGGAATGGATTGTTATCATGCTAATGTAGATTGTCGATTGAAGCGAGTAGTTTTGATAAGTTCTGATGGATTAGAAGTAATCGTAGCTAGTGAAAGATTTAATCCATTAGTTAATGTAATATTGGTTATGTTGGCTAAGAAGTTAATGCTAAAAGGATATCAAGCTTTTATTGTTAATGTGATTGATACTTGAGCCATTGAGAGGAGATTGGAGGAAATCCCAACAGTCTGAGAATTTCCAGACGTGTTTCCAGATGGTTGTCGGGATTACCTCTCAATAGAGAGGTTGAGTTTCAAATTGAGGTAATACCTGGAACGACACCAATTTTGATGACTCCTTACAGAATGGCCCCAAAGTAACTGAATGAGTTAAAGGATCAATTGCAAGATGTATTGGATAAAGGATTATTTGTAAAGAAGAAAGATGGTTCGATACGTTTATGCATTGATTTTTGACAACTCAACAAGGTGACAATAAAGAACAAGTATCCTCTCCCAATAATTGATGATTTGTTTGATCAACTTAAGGTAGTTTCGGTATTTTCCCTGATTGATTTGCATTCTGGCTATCACCAATTAAAGATTCAAGAAAGAGATGTTCCAAAAATGGCTTTTAGGACTCGGTATGGCCAATATGAATTCGTAGTTATGCCAATTGGTTTAACAAATGCACCTGCATGATTTATGGACCTCATGAATAGAGTATTCCAACCCTATCTTGATCAGTTCATGATCGTCTTCATTGACGATATCTTGGTGCATTCAAAGACAAATGAGGAACATGATGCCCATCTTCGGGCGATTCTTCAAATACTACGAGACAATAATCTTTATTCTAAGTTGTCTAAGTGCGAGTTTTAGTTAAACGAAGTGCCATTCCTCAAACATGTAGTTTTTGCATAGGGGATTCGATTAGATCCTCAAAAAATAAAAGCTATATTAGATTGGGAAGTCCTAAGAAATGTTTCTGAAGTACGGAGTTTCTTGGGATTGGCGGGATATTATCAAATGTTCGTAAAGGACTTTTCGATGATTTCCTCCCCATTGACAAAGCTGTTAAAGAAAGATGTGATTTAATTGGATGAATAAATAAAAGGAAATTTTTGAATCTTTGAAGAAGGTATTAACGGAAGCTCCAATGCTAGTGCAACCAGAATTGGACAATGACTATAGAATTTACAGTGACGCTTCCCATAATGGTTTGGGATGTATTTCAATAAAATATGGAAAAGTAGTAGCCTATGCGTTGAGACAACTTAAGCCACATAAGAAGAATTATCTGATGCATGATCTTGAGTTAGCAGTGATGGTGTTTGCACTGAAGATATGGTGCCACTATTTATATGGTGAGTGTTGTTATATTTACACAGATCACAAAAGTTTGAAGTACTTGTTGACTCAAAAAGAGCTTAATATGAGACAAAGGAGATGGATTTAGCTACTTAAAGATTATGATAAAATCATATATTATTACCTCGTGAAAGCTAACGTAGTAGTTGATGCGCTTAGCCGAAAGACTTTTACAACTTTGCGCATGTTAAATGCTCAACTTGCATTAAAGGACAATGATGCTTTGATGGCTGAATTGAAGTTAAGATCGCTATTGTTAGAGCGAATAAATGAGTCACAAAAAAGGGATGATAAGTGTTTAGCAAGGATAGAACAAGTGGGAGAAGTTGAAATCAAGGACTTTGAAGTAAAGTCAAATGGATGCTTATACTACCGATATCAAGTTTGTGTTCCAAATGATGAAGAATTGAAAAGAGATATACTTTATGAAGCACATTGTAGTCCATTGACTATGCATCCAAGAGGGAACAAGATATACCAAGACTTAAAATGAAGATATTGGTGGTCAGGCTGGAAAAGATCCATTAAAGAGTTTGTTGCAAAGTGTCTAACATGCCAACAAGTGAAAGTTAAACATCAAGTACCTTCAGGACTATTACAACCAATCTCTATTCCTCAGTGAAAATAGAAGAGAATTACAATGGATTTCGTAACTGGATTACCATTGACACCAAATAAAAAAGATTATATTTGGGTTATTGTGGATAGATTGACGAAACCCATGCAATTCATTCCTATTTGAACTGATTATTCAATGGATAAGTATGTTGATCTATACATCAATGAGATAGTTCGATTACATGGAGTACCAATTTCTATAGTATCTGACAGAGATCAAAGATTCACTTCTAGATTTTTGAAAGTCTTTACATAGAGCATTCGGTACCCGATTGAACTTTAGCACGACTTTTCACCCACAGACAAATGGTCAATCGGAGCAGACAATTCAGGTTCTGGAAGATATGCTAAGAGCGTGTGTGATTGATTTCCATGGATCATGGGAAAAATATTTACCGCTTGCAGAGTTTGTGTACAATAACAGTTATCAATCGAACATTAAAATGCACCATATGAAGCGTTTTATGGAAGAAAATGAAGAATGCCACTTAATTGGTATGAATTAAAAGATCGGGACGTTCATGATCCTAATTTGATTAAAGAAGTAGAAGAAAAAGTTCAGGTGATTCAGTATAACCTTAAAGTGGCAACAAATAGACAGAAGTCCTACGCGGATTTGAAGAGAAAGGAAACTGAGTTCCAAGTAGGTGACAAATTATTTCTCAAAGTATCGTCTTGGAAGAAGATTCTCTATTTTGGACAAAAAGGAAAGCTCAGTCTTAGGTTTATTAGACCTTATGAGATATAAAAAGAATTGGACCAGTGACATATCAATTAGCATTACCACCAGAAATGGAAAAGATCCACAATGCCTTTCATGTGTCAATGCTCAGAAGATAACGATCAGATCCATCACACATCATAACACCGGAACAAATAGAAGTAAACCTGCCCTAACCTATGAGAAAGAACCATTACAAATTTTAGCATATGAATTCAAATAGTTAAGGAACAAGAAAATTCCCTTAGTTAAAGTTCTCTGGAGAAATCAAAAAGTGGAAGAATCGACATGGTAACATGAAGAGGATATGAGAAGATAGCTTCTTCATATCTTTGTATAGTGGAAAATTCTAGGACGAATTTTCTTAAGGGGGAGAATTATAATACCCCAAACATCAGGTCAGTGACTATATGGTAAGAATTTAAAATTTGGTGGTTTAAGTTGAATTAATTGAATAGTTCAAGGATTGATTTTGGAAGTTTATGTATAGGACTTTTTAGCAAAGAGGGAATAATGGAAGGGCAAAGAAGTCTTTTAGTATTAAATTAATTTAAAATTCATTTAATAGGATATTTAACATGTGGGAAAGAGAGAATGAATGAAAAATCTAGAATCTTAGGTTATTTTTTCTCTTCTTCTTCTCTTCCACCGTAACCTATATTGCTAAGGTGAGATATGTTTCTAGTTGGCTGTTTCTTTAATTTGTGGGTTGGTTTTGAAGCTTTGAGTGGTATATAAGATAAGGAAGCTAAAAGTTGAACAGAAACTAAGTAATTAAGGAATCAATGGTAAAATAGTAAAATGAGTTTTTAAGTGAATTTATGAAATATGGTTAGTAATTGATTCTTAATGCATATTTGACTTGTCAAAGGTTAAATTAAGGTGTTTGAAATATTATAAATGACTAAGAACATGTTTGAAGAATAGGTATGATTTTTAGTTTTATGATTTTTATGGAGAAATTGGATGTTATAAAGGGATTAAAGAAGGTAAATTAGATAGGATTAGTGATAATGAGTTTGAGAGTATGAATGGAGCTAAAAGGATGAGATTTAGGTGAAGTGTGGGTAAAATTCGAAGTGAAATATATGAAATATGGGTAAAGGTATCGGTACAGGATGAATAGTACTGATACTATAATATTAAAACTGAAAGGAATAATATAAATTCGATGAACAATATCGATATTAATATAAGAAGTATCGATACTGATGTGGAGGTATCGATACCATGTGTAACATCCTCAATACTGGTTAGTGACCAAATTGTAAAATTTCAGAATTTGGTGATAAAAGTTGAATACTTGAATAGTTCAATGATTTATTTGGAAATATTTCCTAAAAATTATTAGTAATTATCCAAGGAATTAAATGGCAAAATGGTTATTTGATAAGAAAGATATTTTTCTTTCTTTAATAAATATGAATCACGTGGTGGTGGGGGAGAGTTATCTGAAAACTCTCTTCTTCTTCTTTCTTCTTCTTCCTCTCCTCCCGTATCTCCAAGATCAAAGGTGAGTTTTCTATTTAGTTAATTTCTAGTTAAAGTTTAGGTTGGGTTATGATCATTAGATGATAATTAAGCTTAAGGAAAGCTTAATTTGTTCTAAAACAACAAGATGAAAGGTATATAACATATTAAAGAAAATGGCTTTTTAGATGAATTTCTGGAAAAGTGTTAATAAGTGAATTTTGAGAAGAAATTTGACTTGTCATCACTAAGAATAAGAGATTTATGAAGTTAGAAAGGATTAACAACAAAGTTGAAAGTTTAGTAAGATTCTTAATTTTAAGAATCATTATGAGATATGGAAGATAAAGATGAGTTATATAGATAGAAGTTGGTTTAAGTAATGGTAGTTGAGTTTAATGGCATGATAGGGGATTAAAATAAAAGAATTGAGTGAAGAGTTGATGATTTTCGGACTTAAAAAGTGATTTTCTGGGCAAGGGGTATCGGTACCCATTCAATAGGTACTGATAAACTCTTAAACGAAATTTACAGATTGTAATAGGGGTACCGATACCCTAGGGTGAGGTACCGATACCACCCTAAGAGAAAATAGAATTAATCTTTTCGTTTAGTCCAAGAAATAAAAGTAACACTTTCTTTAGTTCAAGAAATGAAAGATTAGAGTATATCAATTGGAATATTGATATGAATATATGTATTGTTATGTAGATATAAAACGTAATCCCGTTCCGGAACAATCAATTAATTAGGATCAAGTCAAAGCAAGCAAGGCTAAGGTGAGTGCATTTTATTTTGATATATAATTATATGGAAATTGGACTTGCGATAAGTCTATTTCCTATAATTATAGTACATGAAGTCATAAATGTAAGCATGTGAATGATATGATTTGTATGATGTATGAATTCATGAGTAAAGGCATGTGTGAATATGATTTGTATGCATTATATGTCATGTGAACATAAGAGGATAGAACATAAATTATATGATATGAGATAAGTGAAGGTATGCATATATGATATATGTATGAAATAAGATATATATGATTATATGAGATATATGAGAAAATGTACATGTGACATGTGAATTATATGGAAATGATCTACTTGTAATTGAACTACGTGACTGTGTGATTCGTATGTGTGCATGAATACATGAAAACGGGTATATGTTATTATATATGACATGAACTACATGAATATGCGATATATGATACATGTTATATGATATGAGATCGATGGTTACACATACATGTGGTATGTGATAGAAGAAAAGAAATATGTGATCATAAGAGTAATGATATGAATCATAATGATAGTGCCCATGTTATGTGATATGAGAGCTAAGGGTATAATTGGTATGCCAAGAGTCGAGGGATTACCTATGTCTTTCGGGACATATGGACAGTATTACCTATGTCTTTCAGGATATATGGACAATATTACATATGTCTTTCGGGACATATGAACAGAATTGCCTATGTCTTTCGGGACATATGGACAGTTACCTATGTTCTTAGGAACATATGGATAGGTCCTTCGGGATATTTATACGAGCTGTGGTGACAGCATATGTGTGCACAACCTCAGTGTACTCACATACCTTGAGTTCTCCATAATGTACATGGGCTTATAAAAGATATCAAAAGTGTTTGCATTATTATATGATATACTGTTATTATTGTTTACAATGACTGACATGTGTACATAGGCTAATAAAGAGATAATAACAAATAGAATATATGTGATGTATATGCTTTCGATGATATGAAATGTTATAAGAATTATATGATGATGTATGTATTGTTTGGTTAAGAATGTTAGATACAAGAGCATATGACTAAGGGATTAAGGATAGTGCTAAGAAGGTAAATGATGATATATGTGTAGGTATGTAGTGGTTCTATGATAGGAGATATGTTTTTATATGATATGATAGTATCAATTATTTATGCATTGATATGAGTAAAGTAATGTTACATGTTTTCATGCCTCACTAAGTCATCGACTTAGCATGTGATTATTTCACACGTAGGTTTGGAAAGTGAAAAAGAGAAGTAAATAGGAACAAGACATGTCAGTTCTCCTTACCGAATATCAGATCAGAAATATAGTTGAATTACATGTATTTTGTTACATAGAATTTAGTTGGCATGTAATATAAAAGATTTGAATCCAATATGCTCTGATCGAGTTTTTGTAATGTTTTAAACGTATTTATGTAAATGGTAAATGTATAGTTATGGAAGTTTAAGTATTTTGTGAGTTTTATATGTTTGGCCGAAGTTACTGTAGCAAGGGTATCGGTACACTATAACAGGGTATCGGTATCATTGTTTAATTCTATAAAATTTTAACATTCGGTACTGTTCATTACTATTCACAGTATTGTTCATACAATATAATACTGTTTATACCGTATAATACTGTTCATAAAAATGGTTTGACTTAAATTTTTTATAATGAAACATAATTTAATCGTATATTATTGTATTTTCTTTATATAAGTCTAAATGATATGTTATTTTGTAAAAGTAAAGGTTTTAAAATGTCAATGTGACAACTCAGACTCGTATCCGGGTCGGATACGGGTTGGGGTGTTACACCATGAGTAAGGTATCGATACTGTAATTGAAAATGGAATTCCAGAATGCCAAAATGGTATAGGTACTGAAGTGGGTATCGGTACCATAGAAGAGAAATCTGGTACTGTAGGAGGGGTACCAATACTATTCAATATGAAATTAAAATTAGGAGTTTTTATTCTGTCATTGTAGGTGCTAATTGGTTAATGTTATTAGAAATTCGATATTGATCTTAGACATATTGATTTGTAGATTTGGATCGAAAAAGTATCGAAAGAATTGATATAGTGTGAGATTGATAACAAGGGAAAAAAGGATTACATTTAGGAATTACGTGAGGCAAAGGTGAGTGCAACTCATTTGTTTTATATTAGATATGAGGACGGCTTGCGATAAGCCAACCTCAAAGTTTTTTATCGAAAATGGTTTATTTATTTTATGCAATTATTTTTATGATGTTTTATTTAAAATATATTTTTAAATTATTGTTTTGATTTTATTGCTATATGAAAATGTTTATATGTGAGTATGTTCCATATGAAAATGTGGTAAGTGAAAAATATGTTACGTGAAAATACCCTATGTGAATGTACTCTACGTGAATAAAATATACATGAAATAATGAAATGTTAAATAATTATATGGTTAAAGCCCAAAGTATATGTATGAGAATTATAGGTATAGTTGGCATGCCAACAGTCGAGGGTTCTACACGGTCCTATGGGACAAATCTATGTGGTCCTTCGGGACAAATCTATGTGGTCCTTCGGAACAATTCTACGTTGTCCTTCGGGACAAATTCTACGCGATCCTTTGGAACAAATTCTACATGACACTTCGGTGCAAATTATATAAGCAGTGGTGATTGTATTAGTGCACAACCTCAATATACTCAGATACCTATAGTTCTCAGTAATATGCATTGGGCTAAAATAACAAAGTAATATAAATTGAATAATGAGTAATAGTACACATTAAGTTTATAAACCGTTTTATATGGATTGAATAAGCAAATGTGTTTAAATGTTTTGTTATACTCATTATTGTCTCACTAAGTTGACGACTTAGCGTGTGATTGTTTCATACAAAGAGATTGGAAGAGCAAAGCTAGCAAAGGAAAACATACACTGAAGAAGATCAGATCAGAACAAATTGAATAGTAGATTCTTATCATTTTGTATATTTGTTGGCATGTATCACAAAGTTTTAAATTGAAATGCTCTGATCAATTTTATAAATATATTGTGTGCATTTATGTAAATTATTAAGTAATTATTTCCAATGTGTGTTTGACTTTTCAATATTAACTTTGATTTAAGGGTTTCACCACTTTAATACAAATAAAAGATTAAATTTTCAACCACTTTTCAAGAGTCAAAGATTTGAAAAGTCAATGTGACACCTCGGATTCGTATCCGGGTCGGATACGGGTTGGGGATGTAAGAGAACCTTTACCATTGAAATACATTTACTCCTCAACACTCTCTCATCTCGATCTAAAATCTAAACAGGCTCCTTTTCATAAGATAGAGCCGGCCTCAACTCAACATCCTCTAACTGAATAATGTGACTAGGGTCTAGACGATAGAGCCTCAACATTGACACGTGAAAGACATCATGAATAAGGCTGAGATGGGGAGGCAACGCGAGCTGATATGAAAATGGTCCTACTTTCTTCAGGATACGATATGGCCCAATAAATCTCGGGCTCAATTTACCTTTGCGCCCAATTCTCAGCACTTTCTTCCATGGAGATACCTTAAAAAAGACCTGATCTCCAACCTCAAACTCGATGTCTTTCCTTCTCTGGTTAGCATAAGACTTCTGCCTGTCAAATGCCTCAGGCGGTCACGGATCAACCTAAAGGTGTCCTCAGTCTCACGCACTAACTCAGGTCCCAAAGTCTTTCTATCATGTAATTCAGTTCAACAAATCGGGGTGTGACATCTACACCCATAAAGTGCTTCATATGGTGCCGTACGAATATTAGCCTGATAGATGTTATTATAGGCAAACTCAGCCAAGGGCAAAATGTTCTCCCAATTATCACGAAAGTCAATCACAATACCCCGCAACATATCCTCAAGAACCTGAATCACTCGCTCAGATTGACCATCAGTCTATGGGTGGAAAGCTGTATTGAAATTTAGTTTAGTACCTAGAGCCTCATGCAGAGTTTCCCAGAATCACGAAGTAAATCTTAGATCTCGATCAGAAATGATAGATAGTGAAACACCATGCAATCTAATGATCTCTAAGATATACAATCTAGCCAACTTGTCCAAAGAAAAATTTACCCATACCGGAATAAAATAAACCGACTTTGTAAGTCTATCGACAATCACCCAGATAGAGTCCTTTTTCATATGAGTTAAAGGTAGACCAGTAACAAAATCCATAGTAATATGTTCTCATTTCCATTCGGGAATCTTGATAGGCTGTAACAGACACGACGAATGTTGGTGTTCTGCCTTAACTTGTTGACAAGTCAAACATCTAGCCACAAAATCATAGACGTCCTTCTTCATACTGACCCAATGGTACCTCTATTAGATTTCGGTACAACTTATCTCCGCCGGGGCGTATAGCATATGCACTACTGTGAGCCTCACTGAAGACATTCTGTCTCAACTCTACATCATCATGCACACAATATCAACTTTCAAAGTATAGAATTCCATCCTAATAAAAACCATAACCTGAGGTCATTCCTTGCTCCACTTGTTCAAAGATGGGGAGCAAGGAGCTATCAAGAAACTACTTGGCCTTGATCTCCTCGCCCAAGATTGGCTTAACTTGCAATTCTGCTAACAAGATTCAATTATCATATAACTTCATCCTGGTAAACAAATACCTCAGATTAGCTATCACCTTCTGGCTCAAAGCATCCGTAATGACATTAGATTTACCTGGGTGATAATCACGTTGTCTCGGATTAAGTTCCTTCTGGTTTAGAAGATACTTCAGACTCTTGTGATCAGTAAAAATATAACACTTCTCTCCATAGAGATAGTTTCTCCAGATCTTTAAAGAAAAGATTACAACTGCTAACTCCAAATGATGGGTCGGGTAATTACACTGATGCGACCTCAGCTGACAGGACGCATAAGTGACTACCCTCCCCTCTTGCATCAGAACACAGCCAAGTCTAGAGTGTGAAGCATCACTATACACCATAAAATCCTTCTCGGGATCAGGTTGAGTAAAAACTAGAGCTTGAGTCAAGATCATCTTCAATTTCTCAAAACTCTCATATTGTGCATCACTCAGTCAAATGAAACATTCTTCCTCAACAGTTTCATCAAAGGGGGCGGCACTGATCGAAAAGCCCTCAACAAAACGTTGCTAATACAAGGCTAAGCCTAAGAAACTACGAATCTTGGAGATATTCTTAGGTCGCTTCCAACTCACAATGGCCTTAATTTTACTTGGATCGATCTGAATACCCTTTGTCCAAACAATATGCCCAAGAAACGACACATCTCGAAGCCAAAATTCACACTTGCGTAGCTTAGCATACAGACAATGCTCTCTCAGAGTGCAGATCAATATTTAAATGCTCATCATGTTCTGCCTCAATCCGAGAATAGACCAGAATATCATCAATGAAAACCACCATAAAATGATCTAAATAGGGTCAGAACACACAGTCATCAAATCCATGAAAGTTATGGGAGTATTTTTCAGACCAAAATGCATCACCAGAAACACATAATGCCCATATCTAGTACGGATGGCAGTCTTCGCAACATCCGAATCCTTTACCTTTAATTGATAGTAACTAGAACGAAGATCAATCTTTGAGAATACAATAGCTCCCCACAATTGATCGAATAAGTCATCAATCATGGGCAGTGGGTACTTATTCTTAACCGTTAACTTATTCAACATCCAATAATCAATACAAAGCCTAAGTGATCCGTCCTTCTTTTTCATGAACAATACCATAGCTCCCCAGGGTGAAGTACTATGCCTGATAAAACCTCGATCAAGTAATTCCTGCAATTGGATCTTCAACTCCTTAAGTTCCTTTGGGGCCATACAATATAGTTCCATAGAAATAGGTGCAAAATCGGGATAAGTTTCAATCTCAAACTCTACCTCTCTATCTAGCGTTAACCCTGGCAACTCCTCAGAGAAGACATCGGGAAACTTGCTAAATGTACGAATCTCCTCAATCTTGGACAAGGAGCCTTTAGTATTCAAGATACAAGCAATAAAAGTCTCATATCCTTTCTGAATCATTCGATCGAGAACCAAAGATGATAATATATTAGAAAGATAGCCTCGACGCTCCCCAACTAGCACAAAAGACCAACTATTAGAAGTCTCAGAGTAGCTCTCTTGTACTCGTAATCCAGATTGACCAGATGTTCATTCAATCAATCTATTCCCAGAATTAGGTCGAACTCCTCTTAATAAGGTAGTCGAGGAAAATTTCACCTTGAATCTTCAGAGGCCAGCGTCGAAATACCTTATTCACAACCACTGACTGTCATACTGGAGTCATTATAGTAACAAAACTCTCGGTGTCCTCTATCAAATTTTTAAGGTCTCGGGATACCGAACTCGAAACGTAGGAGTGGGTGGAGCCATTTTCTAGAAATGAAAAGTATGGAACATAATAAATAGTAAATGTACCTACGATAACCTCTGGATCGTCTCTATCATCCCGATGTCTGGTGGCATACACCAGAGCTGGTTATCTGGCCTCTGGTACTGTTGACCTTCTGCTTTGTTGGGACCGGGCTCTACTGTCTACCCTGGACACTGTTCTGAGAGTCTTTCTCTGGCTATGACCTCTAGATGGGGTCTGAACTAAAGCATGAGAACGTGCAGGAGTCTGGGTAGTTGCCTTCTCTGTCGAAGCTAGCTGTGGACAATCCCTCTAGAAATGACCACTGAATCCACAATGGAAGCAAGCACCCATCTTTTCACAACACTCTCCTCCGTGTTGATTTCTATAGAAGTCACAAATGGGCACCTGGGGTAGACTCAATGAACTATCATGACTAATAGCTGGGGGTGGAGGTACTATAGGCCTGGAATTGGTATTACTCCTATGAGGGGCCAAAGTACGAGTCCTCTTCTCATGACGTGCTGAAGACTCGGTCGGGCCAGAAGATCTCCTAGGTCATTCTCGGCCTACTCGATCTCTGATTGGAGACAAGGCCTCCACCTCATCAGCATCTTTCGCTCTACCCACCAAAACATCAAAAATCTTATCCTGATGGGTCACAACCTGCCTACGTAACTCATATC
Source organism: Hibiscus syriacus (assembly GCF_006381635.1). Taxonomy (NCBI): domain Eukaryota; kingdom Viridiplantae; phylum Streptophyta; class Magnoliopsida; order Malvales; family Malvaceae; genus Hibiscus; species Hibiscus syriacus. Next base: position 1,040,277 of record NW_024062153.1, on the reverse strand, counting down.
TGAGTCATAAGGAAAACTTGCAGCATCTGTCTCTCTCAGTGGGAACCAAGCTAGCACCATACTTCAACAGCTTTAAGAATTCCATCTCATACTCAGAGAATTACATATCTCCTTGGACCAAGTCCTAGAACAATTGTCGCCTCTCAGTCAAATAACGCTCTCAAAGGAAACACTTTCTGAAGTGCTCTTTGAAGAAATCCCACATCAGACGATCAGCTAGAACACTACTCAGAACCGACTCCCACCAGGTGTGGGCATTTTCGTTTAACATCGAAACATCTCCAAGATACCTCTTTGATGGATCCAAACCCAGTTAATCTTACGTTTCTTTGTATCACATAGCCACTCTTCAGCTTCTGTAGGAGCTCTTCCAGTCAAACCTCTAAAAGTCTTGACCCTATTGATAATCAGGGTTTAAGTAATAGAGACTTCAGGTACAACACCAGTAGCTCTGACCACACCCTAAATTAGCTATAGAAACTCTCTACCAAGATTCTCATCTAACACCACTCTCGTAGGCGCAGCACTAGCAGCTGGTGCTCCCCTGACCAGTGTTGTCATATCATTCCAAGAGCATACGATGAATTTATATTAAAATCATATACGGGGTCCGTAAACCTAGCAGACTGACCTTACCCGCGGCCAGGCCGACGACCTCGTGTGAAACTCATAGAGAAGGATCTCAGAGCTCACTACATAAGAGTTTAAACTTAGGGTCAATTAGGCACTCGGAGTACCGAACACAGTTAAACTTGTAAAAACAGGTGATATGACCTTATATGAAGTTGTAAAACATTTTCAAAATAGTATTTTTATTAATTTAGGACTCATTCACACTCCATGGTTTAAAAACCAAAAGTACTGATACTAATTAAATGTAACCTACTAGACCCAGCCTATATCTTACAACTAGATCTAGCAGATTACAATAAAATTTCCAAAAATATTTTCAATAATTTAAAACCGTATTATAAACAATATCAAGAACACATAGTTAAAAATGATAAAAATTTCATCTAGTAAATATCAATTCGTCGGTGACTGAATAAAATAAAATACATCACAATCCGTATCGTAGTGAAAATCATAAGCATAAGTATTTCAAAATAAGGGCTCATGTCACCGTAAATAAAGCAGTTCAAAAGATATAAACAATACAACAAAAAGTTCTGCAAGAATGTGTCGATCCTCCAAGTGCCTCGTTCGGAGTGCCTATCCAAAAGTATCTGAAAGGTGGAAAATAGTTTGAAAAGGTATCATAAAAAGTCATAATTAAGTTATCATAAAAAGTCATCGATAAGTTGAATTTAAAACTCATAATTACCCTTCTGTCGTACACCAAAATGCAGTTCCCTCATAACTAGATCTATAAGGGCTACCTTATACCCATTGGGTATAAGAACCATCCTAAAGGAGTACCTCGGGGCCTCAGAGCCTACCCAAGAAAGTTCTCGGGGCCTCATAGCCTACCAAGGTTCACCTTAGGTCTGTAAGGTATTACCAGCTTGATCAGAGTTGAACCTCCATACTCTAGTATCCTACCCAAAACAATATCTCAATAAAACAGTTCACATAGTAAGCAGAAATTCCCATGAATGCATAATCAGGATAATCATATTTCTAGTGTTAACAAGTAACAAGATAACAAATATCAAACAGTCATAGTTCATAAACAATAGTCCAGTAAATCAGTAATTTCTGAAAATCACATTTTAAAGCAAGTAAAACAATTATATGACACATAAGGAACACACCTCACAAAATGGGGTCGATCATGAAGTCTACTAAGCACCTAATTCACCACTCTCTGTAGCAGTGCTCGAACCTAATTCATAAATTACTAAGTTAATATCGAAGCAAGATTTTAATCTAGGTATTCATAAGGTTCATGGGTCACACGAGTAACCACTGGCTCATGGGGTCGGACTGATCGAGAGGATTTAGGCCAAGCTGTCGAATAATCAGGAGAGTCTCGTGTATATTTAAATAACAATATCTGATCAGTCTCTAACCTTAATTTAATTATTCGTAATAAAACACTTAAGTACATATGTATACTCAAGTTTGATGATTAATTTAGAGGCTTTCGGGTTTGAATTTGGCAAAACAGAATTCAGATTCGGACTCAGGACGTCGAAAAACATTAAATATGAATTTTCAGAAAATTTGACTTTTTGGTCAAAGTTAAAGTCAACGGTTAACTCTGGTCAAAGTCAACGATCAGGTCAATGGTCTGTCAAAGTCAATAGGTTGACTCTATCCGAGTTCACTTTGTGAGTTGACTCAGCGAGTTGACCAGTTCGGTCTGACTCGACCAGTTCCAGAAGACTCCTGGACCGGCAGGAGGTCCCCACGTGCACTGTCAGCACGTGTCGGCACGTGCTGCAGCGAGGGGACTTATTTTGACCGGTCGATCTTCCTTGAATCATTTACACAATCCAATTAATCATATTTCAACCCAAAATTGATAAAAACAAAGCCAACATATTCTGAAACACCACCGAGACTTACCTAAAAGGGTTAGTATAAAAACGGCGATGACACGATGGCTCATCAGTTGGGTTTCGATTTCCCAGCAACAGCGAGTAGAGCTACGATGGCGGTGAAGTGAAAGGACGATGGTGGTTGCCAGATTTTACAATTAACTGAGGCGACGAGAGGGGTTTCTCTGGCGAAGCTTCTTTGACTTTTTCGTGAAGATTGGCGGCCGATTTCGGTGAGGGGTATGGGTTTTTGGTCGCTTGATGGGGACAAGTTGGATGGAGGTAGAGTGCCTATTATGGAGGTTGGACGATGGGGAATCGAGGTATAGAGGGCGAAGACACTAGGGATTTTGAGGGGTTTCATTTGGGAATTTTAGGGTTTAATTTGGGGTATATTCCGACTTACAACAAATAAAATATATTTAATATAAATATCACCAACATTACCCTAGCTTAAACGGTTAGGGCATGGGCGACCTTAACCTGAGGATCAGGTGCTCGAAGCCCGCGACTAACAACTCCTTTATATTATTTTTTTCACCACCAACAAAAAATGAGGAAATTCAGGGTTAAATCCCTGAACTTCCTATATATGTTAAAACGGACTGCAAGTTTCAAAATCTTACAATTTGGTCCCTTTACTAAAATTGATTTATAAATTTAAATTTGTAAAATTTTAAATATATGTTTCTAAAGTTAAATAAATAATTAAAAATAGAACATCGATAATAATGAAGTAGTTTGAAATCTTTAACTTACCTTTTCGTAGCAGTCGTAACTCGATTTGCATCACTTATAATCAATTTGCAACAGTCGTAACTCAATTTATAATAGTTATAACTCAATTTATAATAGTTATAACTCAATTTGCAGCACCTTAATTCATTTTGCAGCTCTCAATTTGCAAGTTGAAAATGTCGGTATAAATAATTAGGATGATAATTGTTATATATATATATATAACAAATCAAGAAAGAAAATAAAAATAAAAAGAACGAGTCTCCTAAATTAATTTGAAATAGAATTGGTTTAAAGAAAATATTGTTAATTATAAAATCAACCTTCAATTTTTACTAGGATTTGTTGTGCGATCTTTAAAAATTATATTTATAATTTAATAACGATTAACCATCGGTTAACCATTTTATCAAAATCTATAATCATAATTGTAATCATTAACCTTTAATTTTAACAGTTTGATTAACCGAAACCATTTAATCTTAACAATTCGGTTAATTAACCTGTAAAATGTGACATTACACCGGTTAACGATTACGGTTAACAGTTACAGATTAATTTGCACACTCGTAGTCTAATCTCCCATCTTGTCTTATAGTTTTTATTGGTAACACACTTAAAAATTCTAATCAAGTAAATTTAAATCAAAAGAAAAAGAAAAAAGACAAAATAAACAATGTCTTCGATTTTAATGGACCTCTAATATTTAGAGTTTCGATTTGAAAATCACAATAGTAGAAAGGCCGCTGTTAGAGTACCATATTTTTATTTAGCATAAATTACACGCTTATTTACTCAATTTTATTCTCTTTTTTATTTTATTTATTGTACTTTTAATTTTTTTAATTTAACCATTAAACTTCATACATTGAATTTTTAATCATTCTACTGTTAATCTTCCAAGGCACCGTTAACTTTCGAACGATCTTATGAGGTGGATTAAATAAATATTATTTTAATCATTAAAAAATAGTAAAAAAATAAAATATCCAAAATAATATTATCCAACTTCAATTCCCCAAATAAAAAATTTTCCAATCCCACGACCAAATTTTACCGCCACACTCCGATAGCCTTCTGACGAGGGCTAACCACGTCAGTAACCACCACTTAACGGTGACTATAATTATCCCGACAGCAGACAAACGACTATGGCATTTCCATGGTAACGATAACCATTAACCTTTAATCCTCCAAACCATTCTCCACTTCCTCAAAACCAAACTCTGCCACCACTCCACTTTCACCCATTACAATTTTCAACTATTCTCTTGGGCTCCCAACGTAATCGAAGAATAAAAAATAAAGTATTTAGTATTATATTCATGAATTTTGTACAAAACATGTGATTTACGTTGGAATTTAAGATTTTTCGTGAATGTAAAGTGCCTCCGAAGTTTTTAAATTCATCGACAAAAGTGTAGATAATAGTTTCTCTCTCTTCCCTAATTGTCTCTTTTATTTTCCACGCCAACTTAACTTGAACTGTGGAAATCAAACATGGCAACCACAGAACAACGTTAGCTTTGGCAATATTTGTTTCCGCCCCCGCTCTATCGTGATTCTCAATTGCATTTGCTAAACCTAAAGTTAAATCTCTAATATCTGAATTTTACCTTTAATTTTCTGTAATAAATGAAAGAAAAAAAAAGGAACTATTAGTAGTGGTGGATTCATACATATTTTTTAAGATGAGCACATGTATATTAACTATGTAAAATTTGTGTACAAGGTAAACATAAATAGATTTTTAAATAAACACAATCAATAGAGTAAATAACATAAAAAATTAATTTTGAAGTGAACAAGTCGTAAATCCGTTGTTAGATTCAATTTCGGAACATTAACATGTTAATCAATGTGGAAGAAAACATTGAACATCTAAAGTATAACAATATATGACACAATTAGCGATAACCTTGATTTTGACATATATTTTTAAAATGGGCATTATTTAGTGTGGCCGTTTCTTCACCATCTCTGTAGAGCTGGCGAGGATAAAATGTAGGGATTGCTTTAGATGCAAAAAAAATGAAAATTTTGGATGGATAAACATGGACTTTACTTCATAAAACCCTCGAGAGAGTTAAATTACATCCAAATAAGAAGGCTGAACTTCTCTGCCTTGCTTGGTTTTCTATAACATAAAGAAAACGTATAAAAATTCCATTTCTTTCATACATAATTATGGTAAAATCTAGGTAATAGGTGAAGAACACATCCCTCTGCCCTTCATTACATGCCTCCTTAACCCAGGAATATGCTCATTCTTTATATAATCTTTCCATTCTATGCTTTCCACATCAAATCCAAAGCTCATCTTCTCTTCTTCAGACATCTTCTCCATTAGTCTCATGGTGTTGCTGTTGTCGAACCTAACAGTTGTTGCTGTGTTTCTCTTCTATGTCAGTTGACATGATTTCATGGCCATATGCAAACGTGCAATCCATGGCTGGACTGAGATTTAATGCAAATTATTTGCTTACCTTCCTCCGTAGAATGTGTACCGTTCGTTTATGTTGGCCAAGTACTTCGCCTGCTCCACCAATTTCCTGCATACTGCTTCGAGCTTCTGTGACAGCTTTCCACTCCAAGACGCTGTGAATCCAGTTCTGTGCATGGCGTCTCACCAGAGGTGGGCCAAGAAATCATCCATGGAACTAAACAGCTTCATCAACGGGACGTGGATCGGGGTGCCTTCGAGTCGTGAAAAGGCCACGAGTTGTAGTGATCATGGAGCATCCTGGCTAGATCTTGGAAAACCAGTGGATTTACAGCTGATGATGCAATGTGGTAGATGTTAATATCTGGTTTTGGGGTCATCCCATGTCTTGCAATAGCTGCCAAGTTTGCATTCACAACCATATCGGCCGGAACCTACAACGTTTTACCTTTGTTTTAATTCATCAAACACAATAGTATCAGAAATGATGAATGAATTAGAGACAGCAAGAACTTACAACAACAAGAACGCCAATGGGATCAATAAGGAAACCTGTTAGCTGCCCTTTCCCATAGCATAAAACTATAGGATCCATCATCCTATATAGAAACAAAAGGCTAGTCTCATCTTTTCTTCGAAACCTTTGCGTTATATATATATGTGAACTTAAACAAGAGATACCTATTTCCTTCCATCCATCCAGGAAATGGTTCTCTGCAGGTGTTCTCGATGACACTCGGTCGGATTATCACCACCTGTATTTCACTTCTCATGTTATTGATCATCATTTCTCCCATAGCCTTTGTGAACACATACGTGTCTTGCCATCCGTGTTTTCTAGCCCTAATCGTGTGTTAATCATCAATTCGAATCGTAAACAAAACAGAAAAGTTGCATCAATCATAGAGGAACAGATAAGAAATGATTTGTACACTACTGTTTCTAAGTCGTGAGTAAGATTCTAAATGTTCATAACACATTCTGCACCTTTCTAAACCCAATTCTTTCATTTTCTGAGCCGCTTCATTTTCATGACAACCTTCCTTGGTATCTCAAGCCAATTCGAACTCTTCCTCGATATCTAACTCGGGTACCGATCTCTGTGTGGTTTCCGAAATCAAATTTTCCCTTGCAATGCAATCTCCCATGTGAAATGCCTTTTCCATAACTCTTGTCTTTGGCCATTAACATATGCTGCACATAAAAACATTATGTTTATATATCCATGAGATTTCTATGTATTGATTTTGGTTACTTGCCTGTTGAAACTTGCAAAAAGAGTTAATTTTCCTGCACTTCTTGGCAAAACCAATGAGATGGCATACTCCTCTTGTATTTATATCCATGGCAACATCATATCTGCAATTCAACAACATCTGCAATTTTCAATTAAATTTCACAATGATCTTGATCTCAACAGTTAACAATCTTAAAGAACGGATACGAAAAGAAGAAGAAAAGATTAAAACCTTTCATCAAAAGTTGTATTAGCTGCATGATTCACGATATTTCGCAGTCGAATCAGAAACATCAGCATCCAATCCAAGATCAGATTCACAAACATTTCCTACCACAGGGACAAGTTTACTCAACATTGAAACTTGGGTAACTATTCCCATATGTTTGTTGTAGACACTTGAAAAGCTCAGCATTTATGATCTAAACACACAGAAAGAAGAAGCAAAAAGAAACTAAAATTTGATTCAATAGCAGGAAGAAAAATCATTCAAACTTGCGATAATCAAGCAATAAAAAAGACAGAATCATATACATAACATACTTCAGTTTTCAATCTGTCCATTGCTTCTTCTTTGCTTTTAGCCTTCACCAACACAAATATGTTCCCAACATCGGGCACGGCTCGTAAAATCTTCTCAATAAGAACTGCAAATTATTAATATAAGAAAATTATCGAAAATTATTATATAGCATATACTTTCTTGGTGAGTCAAAAAACCTATTGGAAACAATGTATACAACAACTTAGAAATATTTTTAACATATTTGTACTGGACATAGACATATCTATTCTAGGCCTGGACCAATAGAAAATTATAATTCGGGTACGTAGTTCGAATCTCGAGCCCGAAGGAACCAAACATACCTTTGGCAAGAAAACCGGTTGAGCCAGTAATGAAAAACTCCTTCCCTCTAAGAAACTTAACAATGCCAATGCCCTCTTGGAACTCCACCAAGCCAGTTGTTCCTCCATAAGGCACCAAATCTTTAACTGCAATATCTGCCTGAGTATTTGGATTCGGATTAGGCGACATTATTAAACTCCCGGCATCCATAACCGCCGCACCACAATCAGCACCTTTAACGATTCTCGACGTTTGTCTCACAGCCGAAGACTCCCCTCTGCAATGCGCGAGATTACAGTCGGTGGTGGTGGTGCTGTGGTTCAAGGAGTGACGTTTATTGAAAAGTTTGTTTGGTGAAACAGAGAAACAATTGAGGAACAAGGCCCCCATCAAGAAAAAGGAGAAGTTGAGAGGAAAGAAAAGTATGAACCAACAAATCAAACCATTTTTGTTTAGTTCAAAAGAAAATGGTTGGCTTAACAACTTTACACTAGTAAAATAACCCTGCCCTATAATATAAGAAACAACAACAAATTATTTGAAAAATAGTGGGGTCTGGGATCATAAAATTGAGAGACGTCATAAAAGAGAAAGCAGAATGAGGTGAATTTAAGGGAAGAATGATATGAGAATAGGTATAGTTTAAAGTTAAATTTCATGCAAAGGCTCACTTAAAGCCATTTCTTTGAAATAAATTCATGCTTCCTTCAATTTAGTTCTCGAGTTCGACTGGAGTTGAAATTTCGAAATTTCGAATTACTCAAAAAAAATTTAAAAAAATTGACTAGGTATTTTGATTGTTTTATGATTTAGTCCATGATTTTATTATTCTTCAATTCCTCCATCATTTTTAGTCTATTTTTTTACTAAATTTGAACCACATGCTCTAAACCATCGTAGAATACATACGTACTTTCAATTCCGCTTTTTATAACAATTTTTCTATTTTTCTATTTAGTCCCTCAATTTTTCATAATTTCATTATTTATTCAATTCATCATTTATTTTAAATCCCTTTTTTTTACAAAATTTAAACCACATGCTCATATACCACAATAGAATGCCTATATAACTTCAATTCTTAATTTTTTTTTACTAAAAACGTACTCTCTTTTTTATTTACTCCCTTAACTTTGCATTTTACTCAATTTAGTCTTTTAACTACAATTATTTGCAAATTATTTCTTCCAATCAATTTCTTGACTCCTTTATAATCTCATCAATATTTTACCCTCAAAATATTTTCTTTAAAATATAATATTATGAATATATTTATAATTTTAGATTGTATTTGATATATTAAATAACATTATAATGTGAAAAGAATATAATATATATATATATATATATATATATATATTATGGTTAGAGAAAATCAAAAAAATTAGAACAAATCATTGTCATAATACTATGAATAATTACAATAAAATTAGTATAGAAACTCGAATAACTCGACTCGAATTTCTTTAACTTGAATAAACTTGAAAAATTTCAAGTTAAATTCGAGTTGTAAAATACGACTCATCAAAACGAATAACTCAAAATTTTTTTACTCTAATCGATTTAATCGAATTTTCACCCCTAATTAGATGTTTATTATATTTGTTTGATTTATTTAACGAGATATAAGAATATAATAAACATATATTTTTTAACAATTTAAACTTTCAATAATAGACTAAAATGTTTGCATAAAAAATTACGAAATTATTTTTATTATCTTATCTATATTTATCAAAATATTTATATTTAACGTATTATTAATATGATTTATATATTAAAAAATATTTAAAAAAATATATAAAAGTAAATACTTGTATTTACTTTTATCATCGTGATATGATAAGACTTTAAGTTAATTTTTTTAAATGGTTAAAAATAAATGTTTAAATTATTAAAAAAATGAGTTGGAAATTCACCCTTAGATGATGGTAAAGCTTTCAAGCAAGTATCAATAATGATGTTGTTTCTTTATCATTGAAAACTTTAAAGTAAGATAATTCCAGCATTTTGAATTTTAACACGTTTATTATTCAATCAAATCCGAGTGTATTTCAGTAATTTATGACAACTTCGTTATCATAAACTTGTAAGTCAGACTTTCATATAAAAAAAAATAAAGCTAAAACTAGAATAAAATTTATATTATCTTAATCAAATTTATATATAAACTAGATATTTTAGAAAATATGTTTAGAAAACAATATTAGAGATACAATATTAACAAAAACACATTAAATATAAAATAACTATCTAAATATACATAATACTATTTAAATATTAAACTAATTAAAAATAATAAATAATAAATAAATTTACACCAAATAATTAATCATCTAGTTAAAAAATATAAATAAATTGACTAATACGAAGAATACTCATCATTTTAAGGATATTTTTTTCGAGAATCTAAATCGACAAATAATTAAGAAATCGGTGGTAATAAGATTTTCAAAATCTTGCAAAAATACTTTATTATTAGTAATATTCTTTTTTTATCGATGAAAACAAGGATAAACTAAATATGGTATGTGAAACTATAAAAACTTACTAAATCGGTTGATAATCATTTTGTGAACCAAACACACTCCATAATGATCTGAATTTTCACCTAGGACATTTATGGATCGAGTAGAGAGCATAAGTAAACTCGTTAAATCGAGTATTGTTGGGTTTGAAACGATCAACCGAATAACATCAAGAGGGGTGAATTGGCCTTTTAAGAAATTTGTGGAAGCAATCAAAAAATAAAACTTTTTGCACAATGATTTAGAGTGATTCAACTTTCTAAGTCAAAGTCTACATCCACTATCTTAATATCCACACTAAGGATTTCTCAAATCCACTAGATTTGCTTACCTTTAAGGACAATGTGTAACCTTACAAGCACTTCATGGTTTATACCCCAAAACCCTGAATACAAACTCTCCCAAGAGTAAATACAAATTAAGCAAACAAAAGAAAACCTCACAAAGGCAAATTAGATTGCAACAATTAAGCACTCACCCAATACACAATTGAGCAAAAATAAACAATATATAGCTCACAAGTGTGTTTACAATGAAAAGATTGAAAAGTAAGCACAAAACACTTCTTTGATGTTGGTGGGTTGGTTCAATATGATTCTTGTTGGTCTAGGGAAGCTTTGACCTTCAATTTATATATTCTCCATTAATTCTAGCCATTTATAGCCGTTGGAGATCACTATAGTCATTACCTAGAACCAAAAACAACATTTAATGCACAAGGGGTTGATCACATGGTGAAAGGGGTCGATCAATTTTTTCAAATAATTCAACTGTTACATGAAAGGGATCGATCCTTTTCATCAAGGGATCAATCTTTTTGGTGAAGGGATCAATCTTTTTGGTGAAGGGATCGATCAATTTGGTAAAGGGATCGATCCCAAACATATTGGAATCCAATGGATCAATCATTTTGCTAAAAGATCGATCCTTTGAGCCAGAAAAGCTTGAAAACTCGACTTTAAAGCGCGAAAACGGATGAGTATGTTTTTGAAAATGTTCGACTAAGTTGGAAAACATTTAAAACATATTTTTCAAGTTAATTTGGACTTTGAATTATTTTTTATAAACTTTTGATAAATTCAATTAAGTCCAAAATCAATTTTGCAATTTATTGCTATATCAAAATCTTAATTCAACAATCTCCCCTTTTTGATATAATAAAAATCTTTGAAAATGCCCCTTTAATTCATAATAAAAGGATTTATGAATTAAAACAAATTTTAAGCTTCAATTTTAATTTGAAAAATCATTTTTTATTTTACACTTAGTTCTCTCCCTTTTTTATATAAAAAATAATTCACAATGTTAGTACAATATAACAAGGAGATAAAGTAATTAAAATAAGCTAGAATCGAGAATAAACATATTAAGGTACCAAAAGCATGAATATCTCAAAATATCATATGTATATAAGTTCAAATATCGAATATAAAAATCAACCAAATATCAAATCAACATAGGTTCATAATGTCAAACATCCAAAGTCAAATATTCAAATGTAGCAAAGTCTAATAATCCAATAATGAAAATGAAATGATATGCATGCATGATCTAAGATGACGATGAAAGAGGGGATGCAAAACCATCAAGCTGACGCTAGATCACTCAAATCTCTTCGATCATACAAGCCTCAAAAGCATCCTGATGACACTTGATCGCATCAAAGTGGGGGTTGACATGGGCTCAAAGATAATCAAAAGAATGAAGCATCATCTCCTCAAAATCTTGAAAGAAATTCGCGGGAGGTGCCAGGTCTACATAAGCCGCTCTCTCGGGCTCCTCGCCAGCGTTGTCACCATGTGTATCATCCATAGACTCATCTTCATCATGGTCATCATCCATATGCTATCTGTGATGACTATGGAACCAAAGCATGGATCCCTTAGGAAGGGAACGTGTTGGGCTCGTAAGATATGTCAATATCAAGAAGCTCGAACAAGTGACTAAGATACATTCCATATACAAGGTTCGGTCGAGCCTTCGATTTGATGACACTCACAACATCGTTGAAGATCATACTAACAAGGTGAAGTTTGTGACTATTTTAAATGCAAAACATCCACCAATAGTCGTTCTCGCGAACGGTAGAGAATTTTGTGCCACGAGCACGGATATAATGAGAGACAATGAGATGGAGCAAACGATCATTAAGGGAGAAAAGGGTGGATCTATTGTTTAGAAGGCGTATCTCGGGAGGAAAATGGCCTTTTTCATTGGCATCACCAGTAAGAGGAAGGTCAAAGGATTGGAAGATGAAGTCAACGGTAAGGGTGATGGTCTGACCCATAAGATATGAGACAATGGTATGATAGGTGGTGCCATCATGAGAAGCGAATGACACACGAGCATTCGAGTAAAAATCTCAAACCAAAGAGTGAAAAGTAGGACCATGAAAGTTGAGAAACGTGAAAAGTTTCATATCCTTTAAATTTTGCTCGTAAGAAAACCCCAAATTATTAAAAAAAATCAAAATCAAATTTTTAGGTTCTTTAATAGGTCGATATGCAAGAAACGAATCAAAAATGCTCACGAGCTTTGGAGTTTCGAAAACATTAGTCAATCTAAGAATCAATTTGAGTGTTGCTCGTAAATTGTCCCTTTGAAGCCATTGATTTTCTTTTTGGCATTTTGAACGAAGTTTGTGAAAAATATGAATTTAGGCCAAAATAGATGTTTAAAGGATATTAAAAGATAATTTAGGAAGAACTAAAACAACCTTTTGTGCTAGAAAAGTGGCTATGGTCGAATGGTTTTGAAGGTGGTTTTAGTTGGGGACTTTTATCAAACACCTTGTAGGTATAGAATAAAATTTGGGATTTTTGAAAAAATAGGTTATGTGTAAAGCTCCTTGCAACAAAATAAGTAATAAACAATTTTAAATTTATTCTCTAACCACATAATTCAACCCAATTTGTTCGAATTGGTTTTAAAAAATTCTTACCCAAATGTGATGATTCCTTCAAATTGATGCAATAAATCGTTGAAAGTACAAAAAAGGATGATTTTCGCACAAAACCCACTTGAAAATGATTCGAATTGAAGATTTTGGTGAAATTTGGAGTTTGGGAGGTTTTTGGGATTTTTGCTTCAAAATATAGGTGAAAATGGTGAAATACGCCCAAGTAGCCTTAAAATAGCATATCCCTCAATTTTAACCTAAAGGGATTGATCCTTTGCAAAAAGGGATCGATCTTTTTGAAAAAAGGGATAGTAAATATTATTATGCTATACTTGAATTTGATGCAACCTTAGTCATATTATTAATAGAAAATTAATTTTAATGACTTAAAGGATACTAAATGTGCATGAATGTCAACTTCATATATCAAATTATGCAAATTTTTATTATTGATCAATTTAGTCCATAATTTGCACCAATAAAGCCAAATCAAGTCACACAAACATACAATGACTCTAAAGATCCTAAACATGCATATTGTTTTATTTATTTTTACTACATTTAAACATCATATTCTCAAAATCAACATATATGATCAATATAAAGCATGGAGAACATGATTTCACAATAACAATCAATATTGTAAATTTAAGGTCAAAATCATCATCGTAAGCATATAAAGCCATAAAATTGCAACTCATGCAATAATAACTCCCCCTAACTAATTGCAATTAAGCACTATGTGGGGACACACAATCATGCATATAAACATATAAAATCATATAAAACACAAAATTGCATGAAATTAAAACTTGTTACCACTTGAATTATGGTTGATTTCTTAGGTCTCCCTTTCTTCAAGTGTCATTCCTTAGTGTGTTTTAGAGCTCCAAAATAACTTGACTTTGCTTGCAATAGCTCCAACACACCTACAAGAGACATTTACTTGATTTTTGGTACCCAAATTGTTTTGGGCCCTTGATTGTTAGTTTAAATGCCTCTAGTTCCATTAGGAACGCATACTTGTCTTACTTTATAAAATTTTCTTTTCTTTATAGGACAAGTATTAGAATTATGACCATGATAATGACAATTTAAACATTTTCCCATTATTGACTTTGATGAATTACTAGAAATAATTTCTTTTTCTTTTATTAAGCTGTCAAGCTTAATTTTCAAATCAAAAAAAAAAATTCTTCAAAATTTTTATTTTTCAATTTTGAAAGCTCCAAATCCTATTTCAAACTTTTATTTTTGCTTTCAAAATCCAAATTAGTTTTCAAAAAAGAGAATCATTTTTTTTAATTTAGAAATTATTTTCTTATATTTGGAATTCATGGTCTCAAAATCCAAAATCAATTCATTAGAAGTATCTTGTAACTCATCAAAAGAATATGAATTTAATTCATTTGAGTTAGAATATACCTTTGAATCTCCTTGGATGGCCAAAAGGCAAAGATTGGCTACTTCATCATCTTCATCATCGGTGATGTCATCATCACTCCATGTAGCCATAAAAGCCTTCTTATTTGGCTTACTTGATTCAGTTTTCTTCAATTAGGGAACATTATACTTAACATGCCATGGTCTTTGGCAATTGTAGCATATGATGGGATCATTCTCCTTCTTCGATTCATGCTTCATCTCTTTATATTTGGATGGCATGAATCATTTGAATATCTTGAAGAGCTTGGCCATCTCTTCATCTTCTTTATCTCTCTTCATCAGAATTGCATTCTTTGAGTGTAAAGGATCTTAAAGCAACACCAACTTGCTTTTTTGTTTTCTTTCTTCTCTTATTTCTTTTATTGTTCTTGCTCATTTTCTTTTACCATCAACTCATGAGTGAGCAATGAACCAATAATCTTATCAAGATTGAGAGACTTTAGGTTTTTTGCTTCGATGATCGTTGTATTCTTCGATTGCCAAGAATTTGAAAGAGAGTAAATCATCTTCATCACAGACTTTTCATTAGGGATGATTTCTCTATATCCCTTGAGCCCATTGAAAATCATGGAAAATCTATTTGTCATAGCTTTGATTTCTTCATCCAGTTTCATCTTGAAATTCTCATAACTATGGTTGATAAGACTGATTTTCATTTCCCTCACTTCATCGATTCCTTCATGAGTGACTTGGAGCTTGTCCCAAATCTTCTTGGCATTAGAACAAGATGAGAATCTTCCATATTCATCTGCCTAATGCATAAATTAGAATGTGCACGGCCTTGGCATTTTTTTTGAACTTCTTCTTTTCTTCTTCACTCCAATCTTCCATCCCATTGGTTGGAGTAAAGTTACCTTTCAATATTGAGTTCCAAGCTCCTAGATCATTGGCTTGAATGAAAATCATATCTTATTCTTCTAATAACCATTATTTGCTTCACTGAAATATGGTGGCTTGTTGACCGGTTGTGAATCTTTAATGCAATAGGAATAAAAGGTTGAAGTCATCGAGGAATCGACCCTTTCAGTGAAGGGATAGATCCTTTTGGTAAAGGGATTGATCCCAAACATATTGGAATCTAAGGAATCGATCATTTGGTTGAAGGGATTGATCCTTTGAGTCAGAAAAGCTTGGAAACTTGACTTTAAAGCGCGAAAATAATCGAATATGTTTTTGAAATGGTTTGGCTAAGTTGGAAAACATTTAAAACACATTTTTCAAGTTAATTCGAACTTTGATTTTTTTATAAACTTTTGATAAATTCGATTAAGTCAAAAATCAATTATGCAATTTATTGTTATATCAAAATCTTATTTCAACAGGTATGAGTCTAATAAAATGAGAATTTGGTCTAATTAATCATAAAAAGGTGATTTAAATTTGAGAATAAATTAGGGAAGACTAAAAAGATAATTAGAATATTGAGGAAAATCATGACCAAATTTCATTGATTTTATCTTCTTCTTCTTCTTCTTTGAAATATTCTGGTGTGATTACAAGATAGTATTTGTCCATAATCTTTCTTAGTCATTGACAGCGTACATACATTGTAGACGCAACTGTACAAACCCATGATTTATAGGAAAAAAACAACATTCCTCTTAACCATTAAAGTCACTTGATGGATTCATTAAATTTATCTTAACTTTATACTGTAGAAGTGAGGATCTAAATAATGATATCATTTCCTCTTCCTCATTCGTCTTTTCGCTCTCCTCTACCTCATTTTTTTTCATCAAAACGTTAAGGCTTTTTCATTCAAAATAACATTTTTTTGGTAATTTTGAATGATTTGAGATAAAATGAGATAAGAATCATCTCAATAACTTTATAGCTTTAAGAAAAGTTCAACATCTTTCTTAAAAGATGGCGTATAGGTAATTCGAAATTTTGTGAGGGTTTAAGTGATAGAAAGTTTCATTCATAATATTTTTATGATTTTAAATTCATATTATTTCATCCTTTGATCTTGTGTTTGATTAGAAATTCATTTTGATGATTTTTTATTAGTAAAAGAGATAGAAAACCTTCAAGTGTAATAGATAAGGAAAAAGTCTATGCACTTTAAAGAAGTTCACCAATCGACGCCAACATTTTAAATGTTGAAAAGTTAGCCCTCATTTTAGGTGTGACAACTGAGATACCTCCGCTCATTCTGCAATATCTCTATAAGGGCATTGAGTACCTCTACCCTGGCTTACAGAATCCACCAAAGGGTCAAATTGTCTCTACTCCAATAATAAGAGTTCATCTGTTGTATCTTGAAGAGTGTCAAGATGACTTTGCCCTAGAGAGGGGAATCAACTCATTACTTCTACTAAGGCGAAGATGTCTTTGTCCGTTCTACATTTTTGGATAGTAGATATTATCCGATCCGAAAATTTGGATATCTAAAAATTTAGATCACCAAAATTGTGATTCGCATCTAATCCAAAAAAATTGGTAATCTAAACTTTCGGATATCTAGATTTTTTTTATCAAATATCCATATATCCAAATCTGAATATAAACTTTAATTTATTGAATAATAAAAATATTTTATAACTTTATACAATATATTTTATACCTATACTATATATTTATCAAAACATACTTGAATAATTATAAAATAAATATTTAATATCTTATTTAAAGGTTTGAAACATAAATAATTTAAAAGTTTAAATGATTTAAAAGTTGAAAAAAAAACAGGTTGATTGGGTAGAGGCATTGGGACTGGGGTGAGGGCTAGGGCTAGAGGTTGGGGGTTAGAATTATTGAGCCTGAATAAAATCATTTAAAGTTCCATTTTTTTTTTGAATTTTCAAATTATCTAAAACTGAAATTTCATCGATTCATTTTTGATCTGATTACCCAGTTTTTTTCTCAAATGACTGGTTTAAATTATCTGAAAATTAAAAAAAACGAATCAAATATCCAAATTTTAGATCATATCAACGAATCAAATCGGTCGGATCAGATTTTTTTTTTGTATACCCTTATTTTGTTGTGTTTTTCTAGAGTGTAGAAATGCCTCTGCTCATTTTGTAGTTTCTCTCGAAGGGCGTCGAGTTACCTCCTCTTTGGTCTGGCCCAGAGCATTGAGATACATTCGCTTCACTCTAATTAAAGAAACTTTCATAATATCTCTTTATTGTCTGGATAAGAGAGAGTTAAAATGTCATCGTTCTAACAATAGGAGTCTCTCATTTGTTGCTCAGAAAAAGTTAAGATGACTCTACCCCTTTTTATATAATTTCTCTAGAGAACATCGAGATCTTTCGATATATATTTAGTATTGACATGCCTCTGTTTCTCATGCAATATTTCTCTGAGGATGTCAAGTTGTTTCCCACTCTAACTACTCTAGCTTAAGAAACCCTTCAAAAAATGTTGAGATGTCTCTACTCTAATGAAATTAATTTTTCATTGATTTGCATCGAGATGCTTTTGTCCTAGCAAGGGGAAGTCTTTCATTGCTTCTGCTCATTCTTTATTGTTTCTATATGAGCGTAGAGATGCCCCCACTAGAGCTGTAAACGAGTCAAGTTGATCTAGTATTACTAAGTTTGACTCAACTTGAAAACGTTAGAATGAAGTTAGACTAGGCTCAAAAGCTTATGAGCCTAAAATATTCGAGCTCGACTCGAAATCGAAATCATGAATTAAAGCTCGAAAAATCTTGAAAAGACTTGAAATAAAAAAATCTTAAATTTAACTCGGGTGAAGCTCAAACTCAAACTTGAACCTTAAATACATGAAAACCTTATACTACAATTTTTTTAAAACACATAAATGTTAATATTATTAAGGCTTAAGTATACAAAAGGTGTCCAACCTATGCCATTTTTTCCAGTTTAGTGCCTAACGTTTATTTATTTCCTAACGTTTGTTTCGTTACAGGTTGGTGTCTAACATTTCATCCTGTTACTTAAATTAGGTCAAGCTTTGACATACCATTAATTTTGGTCGTTAACACATTAAAAATATCAGCTGGCATATTTTTTAATATTAAAAAATGATATTACCCACCAAAAAAACACCAAACCCATTTAACCCCAAAAACACCTACTAATTTCAAAAACCTCCTCCTTCACTACCACCACCATAATGCACAACAACAAACACCAACTATCGCCAACACCACTTCCATATACCTCCAATGACTCCGCAGCAACCACTGCCTCAAAAGATAACACCAAAACCATTCTTTACATAATATTATCCACCGCCATCTTTTCCCTCCTCTTCATTTTCTCCCTCCCTTCCCTTACCTCCTCCCAAGCAAATGGAATCACTTTTTACTGCTGTTTTTTGCCTTGATTTGATCTGAATTGGCATAGTCTTCGTTGATTTACAAAGAATAAAAAGATTGCATAGTGAAGAAAAAGAACATTGCATGGTCGTTATTGTGTTGAGTTAAGATCAAAGGAGTGGAACAAAGGAAGAAGAGGAAGAATAGTTGGTATGGTTTAAAAACAAAATGTCCAAGACTAATTTAAGGTTCTTGAATTCAATTTTTTTTTAAAAAAAAGTGGGGAAGGGAAAGAGAGAGAAAGAAACATTATGCACCATACTGGAACGAAATAATTTCTTCTTTTCAGAAATCATTTTTTAATATTAAAATATATGGCAGGCGGCATTTTTAATGGGTTAACGACCAAACTTAACGTTCCGTCTCTGCTTGACCCATTTTGAGTAATAAAATGAAACGTTAGGCACCAAACTGGAACGAAATAAACGTTAGGCACTAAACTGGAAAAACAGGGCATAGATTGGGCACCTTTTGTATACTTAAGACATTATTATTGATTTATTTTTTAAAAAAATCAATATAATATTTTTTAGTTGCTCGCGAGCTTTCCGATTCAAGTATCAAGTAGTTTATTTCGTCTCATTAAGAACTTGAGTCGAGTCCGATTAAATAAAATATTTTATCAAGTTTTGATCTAGTCGAGTTCGAGTAGCTCACGATATCTCTCGTCTCATTTACAATAATAGCCCCCACTCATTCTTCAGTTTATCTTCAAGGGCGTGGAGTTGTCTTCTCTCTAGCCAAGAGCATTGAGATGTTTCTGCCAGGGTTTTAAAAAACGGTCTGCGACCGCAATTTCGGTCGCGATATAGCAGTTTCGCCGCCGTTCGAGTTACCCGCGACGAATGCAATCACGATAAATTCGTAATAGCCGAAAATGCGACCGCGATTTGAAACCCTGGTCTCTACTATACTCTAATTAAAGAAATTCCCCGCTGTCTTTCTATCATCCAGCCAAAGAAAGTTGTGATTCATTCGTTATAGCTATAGGAATTTATCTATTGCTCCTACAAAGTATCGAGATGTTTCCGCTCTCTATTACCTCTTCAAGAGTGTCTAGACCCTCTGCTACATCTCTAGAATTTAGATGTCTCCTCTCAATTTCTCTCATTGTCTCGTCAAAGCATCGAGAATTCTCTGGTCTGTTGAAACAACTTTGCTCAATATATTTTAACAGTAAAAGTCCTCTTACGTAATTCTCAGTGAAAGTCACTTTATGACATTCCTTTGATCAATGGAGGACAAGCGTTATACCTCCTTCGGACCTACTCCACAAGTCTTACCTCTGTTACTATTCTTTCGAAGTTCATCAAAGCCTCTAGAATTTTATATACTCTGACCAACTACGATCCCTTGACATGATTATTGATAGGTCCACATGATGTATTGACAATCATATCTATTTGTCCTGTCAACCTATAAATAGTTTTCATCACCTTAAGTGTAACATCAACATTAAAGATTTCTATATAAACCATCATGCAAGATTGTGATAGGTATAGATTCTCTCTCTATATATAAGGATCCCATTGTCCACCCATCATTTTTTTTCTCATCCATTTTCATTTTTTCCTCCATAAAATCATTGGTTGTGTCGCTACGATTTTCATCCAAAATAAAAGGATAAATCGTTAAAATCTGTCACAATCTCATATATTTTTTTTCTCAACAGACACTTTAAGGAAAAAAATAGTTTAGATATTTATTTTATAAATAAGTCAAAAATATTTTAATAAGGATTATGAAACTCGTCTTAGTGATAATTGTGAGTCTGCAAATGCTTTGGGTGGGAGCATGTGCTTTTTCCGAAGTTTTCAATGAGAGAAGACATCAGCTTATCTGGAAGCATCAACATTCAGACCGCTTTTCATACTGTTACAGAACTTAAATCATTTTTATATTGACATTAGAGGTTGTTAGGCAGTGGATTTGTCAGTGGATTCACCTAACGCATGTTAAAATTTTCAATGCAGAAATCATTCTTACCTACTCTTTAAGTAAATTATCAGAAAACAATGTCGGATCTTATTTCGATTCTTTTATGCGATCTGCTGCTTTTTCCAACTCCCAATACAAAATTACACACACAGTTAAATGGCCAGTAACAAAGTATACACAACACACACATGCATGTTCCTTTATAGACTTTAAGCATACAAAACAGTTTGCAAAGATCTGAAGATCAGCAAAGCTGCTATGAATTGCTGAAATATACTCTCTTTTTTTATCTTTTTCAAGGTGATACAAAATGATCCCATAATCAGTTAAAGCAAAATGAAAGCCTACTATAGTTCTAAACACTGGGACCCAAAAATATATATAATGTGATTCTATATACACATGCTTATAGACGAGTGCCAGGCCTACTCCAGTCAAAAGTTAAAATAGCATCGAAATCAAATGCCTTTATATTGAAAGCAATTAGCAACCAAGTAGTGTTTAGTCTTTATCATCGATGCAAAGGTGTTTAGTCTTTATAATGTGATTCTATATACATATGGAGGTCTCTCACGGAAGCTGCTCTCAACCTGGCGTTGGTACAGCCTACTATCCTACCTCCCCCTTACCTCATTACATATGTGAATAAGGGTCATCTAATTTTTTAGTGTTTAGTCTTTATCATCGATGCAAAGGCGATTGCCAATCTAAGTTCTCGTCCGGGAAATCTCTCTGAACTTCTTTGGGAGGGATGAAGCAATCGATGGAGAGTCCGGGTACATTGAATGCAACGTCATCGATGGTCCATATCTCTTCCATGCGAGTGACTGAGAGGCCTGCCTTTAAATTATCGCCAAATCTCGTGATGATAACATTAGACTGACCAGAATGTGCAACCACGACACCTTCCACTAACCTATAGTCTTCAATTTTGGTAGCCATTGTTGTTTCCCAATATGTAGGGTGTGTTCCAGGTGATTGAATCCTGGTCAGGTAAGAGTCTTCTAGAAACACCAGGAGCCCACTTCTTTGGCTGAAGTAGCCGAATATGACGTGCTTGATCATCTCAGCAGTGTTATCACTTCGATCAGCCAAGTCCACTTGATCAGCAGATAGTTTCAACACGAAGCAATCGGTTCCGGAGATCCGTTTCTCTCCCATGTACTGAGCTGAGGAAAATACAGATGATATTGCCATGGGATCCAGTCCCTACAAGAATTATTTGATACTTTTTATCATAAAATGCAAACATCAACAAATGAAAATTTTAGGTAGTGGTTATTGATGGTCAAAACTGAAAACTACTTTTTTCTACTTCCAAAGCAAAATGTGTTATGATTTTCATAGTCCGGAATATCATATATTTGGGGATCATACCCCCACATCAGAATGTGTGTCGAACACGAACACTTAAAGGAAACTGAAAAGTCCGGATAACATAGGTTCAAAAGTTTCACTCCACAATTAGTCAAGTTAAAAGGAAATTTGGCAACCTACCATAGAAATGTTCTCACACCTAGTACTATCTTCAATCATGTATAATGATGTAGAATAATACAATTAAGTTCTCCACTCTAAAAAATGAGACAATTTAAATCCTAGAATGTGTCAGGGAAACCACATCCAATATTTTGGGTTGCTGGATCTGGTTTAGGGTAAGATCAATTACAGAATAAAGAGGTTTAGACTGGCTTTTTTATGTTGTAAGAAGGGGGGGGGGAGTTTACACAAGCTAACATCCTAGTGAACAGGAACACAAACATCTTATATATGCATATGAGAGAATGATTCCAACACTCATATTTTGCACGGAAATCTATGATATTGGACTTTCAGCTCAGTGCAAACATTTTAAGTCATCCAAGTATCATCAAAAAATTGATCTTATACACATTAATCCTCAAAAGAAAAAAAATAAACGATTCCAAATGGTTCCTTTTTTGAAGCTGATCGGACGATTACATGTAAAGCAGTTGTCATGCTGGACCTAAAAAATACAAGTCAAGATCTCATAGATTTAATTCAGAAATTATTAAAAAGTAAAGAAAAGCGCCCCAATAATTGTTTATACCAACAAATGGGACCACAGTAATAGTTTTAAGCTAACAAAAGGGACCACTAATTGCTATAGCAATGGGAAACCAATGAGAAAATGAACATGAAATTATAACAATGATTCCCATATAACTAAATCAAACAAAGATCACTTGCCTGAAGAGCTCGGCGTAGGGGACGAACACCGCCTTTGGCTGCATGTGCTCCTAGCCATGGTGTGCGGCGCCAAGCCATATTGCCATCGCTACCCGCTATAACCTTGTGACCTCCCACAACCAATTCAATTAGCCATTTATTAGGTACCATTTGCCACATAACAAAACAGCCTTTTTGGGCAACTCCGGCAGCTCCAGCCACCGAACCTACTGTGGCACCTAGCTCATCTACCATCGCCATTGTTACTTTTCCAGTCACAAAAATGTTCTTCACCATCCCTTCCAATTTCCGGCATCCAGTTGCTGCTGTAAAATGTTGTATAATGTATTGAGCTGAGGATGATACCTGTTATGCACAAGAGTTTTGATTCTTAATTGAATAATGACTGCTTTGAGTTGAATCCAAAAATTCCTTCAACAATTCCAATTTCAAGTTATTGAAAAACATGAAGCATTTGCTGTATGGAGTATAGGATTGAATTAAAACCAACCAAAAAGGGAAACAGATCAAAGTTAGGCATGGTCAGCACACTATTGTTTTTCATTTTCATTTGCCCTACAAATTTGGATTCTTATTTTTCACCATATCTTCAACAAAATATACTTGAAATCTAACAATGACAGCTCAAGGGGTCCACCCATAAAAAGAAAGCACTTAATTAGAGCAAGTAAAAGGCCTTTGGATGCTGTTTAACACTGATTCTAAGGAAAAGGATCAAGATCCAAGCAATTGATAAGTAAATTCCATCTTGAAAGTGTTCATTTTGAGGAAAATAAAATCTAAAAAAAATAAGGGGAGGATGACTTTTTAATTAATTAAATCTCACCTAGCTTTTTACACAAACTCAACTTGATAAATAAAAAAGGACCCACAAAAAAAATTATTTTTTTATTTTGGATGCTTTCATGGTGATAAGCCGGTGGGGACTTGAGGCCGTATAAGTGGAGAGGCACTATTAACTATAGAAGCCAGCCCAACCAATAACACTTTATTACCAAGCCATTTGTTACTTTCAACAGATTCCAAATTAAAAAAAAAAATGAACATAATCTCTGGTTACAAAGAATAAGGGAAAGTCCCAGAAAAACAAGCTCCAATAAGACTAAAAAACCTTAAAACATGAATCTAATATCAAGTGATCCGCATACCAATAAACCTCATGCACAAGAAATATTTAGGAAACAAAACGAAGGAGATATCGATCAGCATTTCATGAAATTGAAAAAATTGTTAAAATAAAAGAGAAAAAGATATTGGTTTACCTCATTGATGGGTGGTTTAGAAAGGGCGGACACTGGGAAAAGAGGACAACCCAAAACGCTTAAGAGGATTTTAAGATCAGACTTCCTGTTGAAGACGAGAGAGAGATGGGTTTTGAGCCAGGTTTTCCATGACAAGCCTCTCTTCGAATTGTTTGCAGAGTCTTCTTCGTTTATGGGTTCTTCTGATAACGGTGCCAAACGACTCATCTGCCTGCGTTTTGGTCTCTGTTTCCAGACAAAGAAAGAGAGAAGAAGAAGAAAAGAAGGAAGTGAAGTAATGATATTAAAGAAGGCAGGCAGAGAGAAGAAAACCGGTACTTAAAGGACGTTGCTTTTGGTTTATCATATTCCTGCACACGCAGTTTCAGTGCGTGCAGTTCAGCTTTCCTTTTCCTTTCTTTCTTTCTTTCTTTCTTTCTATATATATATATATATTACTTTTTTCCCCTTTTTTATGGATTCAGTTGAATTTTTGTCTTATAATATATAAATAATTTTATAGTAAATTACTTTTTTTAGTATCCAACTATCACTTTTATTTTGTTTTGATCACCTAATTATTTTTGTTTTCAAAATATACTAATGTTACGTTTTGGTTTTATTTTAGTCACTCATTATTAAAAAGATTAACGGTGATGATGATATGTTACCATAAGATGATATCATGTCATCATTGTTTTTTTTAAATGTCACGTCAATAATTCTATTAATTTTTTAACAATGAGTAATCAAAATAAAAATAAAATGTAAAATTAAGTATGATTTTAAAAAAATAATCGTTGAGTAATCAAAAGAAACAAAAGTGAACGTTGAGGTACTAAATGTATAGTTTACGTATATTTTTATTATTTGTTTCCTTTTCTGGATTTGATTCTCAATTGAGGGATAATTGGATAAAGGAAACTAAAATATGTGGTTTGCTAATTTATCATTTGATATATTTTATAGCTTTAAAAAATGGTTTAGCTCACCTATTTATAGTTTTCTTCTGCCTGTGCGTTTCATTATGTTTATCTTTATTATTTAATATTCATTTTTAAATCATACAAAGATAATTTAAACTATCAATAGAAAATTATCAAAAAATAAATAAAAAATCACTTTTAAAAATACTTTCAATCAAACTTAATGGTTTCAAATATGAAGATCCTTACCTTAATATTTCAAATTTTGAATAGGCTAAATGGCTTACTATTAATAGTTCAAAATTTAGTTGGTACAAAATTCGAATTTAGACATAAGAGTTTTCAACATCAAAGTTTAACCTTTAAATTATACTAGTATTTCAGTTTGATGTTTAATTAAATAAATTTTAATATTGTCTTAAATTTTAAATCTATTATATAATTTTTAAAAGTTTAGTATCTAAAAATATGTTTTTGACATAGTATCGAGTAGTACCGATTTTCTAGATATATTTTACTTTCTATATTTATTCTAATTTTCACATTATGTATTTTTAGAAGTTTTACTATTCTAATAATCTAGATATATTTTTTATATTTTATAATATTTTATTTTAAAAAAATGAAATAATTGATGTTAATATTGACAAAAGATAAAATGATTTAAGGGAAAACTACACATTTAGTATTTTAATTATCATTTTGTTCTATTTTGGTCACTCAAGTATTATTATTTTTTCCAAAAATCATATATAATATCACGTTTTAGTTTCATTTTGGCCACCCATCGTTAAAATGTATAGAAGTGCTAATGTGTATTTTTTTTATAAAAAAAAAAAGCAATGATGACATGATATTATCTTATGGTGACACATCAACATACCTTTAATTTTTTTAACAATAGGTGACCAAAATAAAACAAACACGTCAACATAAACATCACGTTTTAATTTTTTAACAATAAGGATGAGTGCATAATGGCTTTGGATTTTGGATTTAAGTGATTAGCACAACTTTTAGAAGGTTGTGACAGGCAGCACTTGAAGTTGCATAGGTAAATTAGTTGTGCTATCAAATGTTTTATGTTCCTTGTAAACTACTCTTGATTAGATATAGAGGTGGAGCCTTAAGTTAATGACGTGGTTCCAAGTCTTTCTTAATTATTTTGTAAACTTTGTTGATGAATTTTCTTTAATACCATTTGTTGATGTAAGTGGAATCTTCCACGATTATTGGTTCAAACTATTCATCTAAAATATTCGATCACAACTTTCTATAATTATTTTCTTATCATATTTTATTTAGATTGAGATGTGATTATAGGGGTTTACTTGTTGTAGTCGTATTTTTTTTTTAATTTTATTTGAACAAATTCATTATTTAACAATATGTGGATAATTTTACAAGATATTTTTAAGATTTTAATAAAAAGTTATTAATAAACAAGTTAATCAAATTATTACCAAATTGATTTCAAATCGATTTAATAAATGGTAATGGAGGGAAGGATCACCATGCGCAGTCTGCTGCAATGAAATATCACCCTGCAATGCATAAGGAATTTTATTTTTATTTTTATTTTTATTAATGTAGGGTAAGTATAAGGCAATATATGTTTATATATAACTCTTCATCATTTTCATCATTTGACATTAAACGTTCACATACCTGATATTCCTAGTGCTCGAATCCAGGACCTTAAGAAACATCAACAATTCATTTACTACCAAAATCATTTGATTCGTACTACTTATATAATTTAAACCAACAACGAGCACCCTAAAAACCAGAGTCTTTATGAAGAGTGATGGAACTTAATGATAGAGATTGGAGGGTCAACTTAAAACTTTAAAAGATTTAGAAGTTTAAATTAAAATTTTCAAAAATTTTAAAGGTTTAGTTTATATTTTTCTAAATATATTAGGGCTTAACTAAAATTTTTGAAAATTTGAGAGGCTGAATAAGAATTTTCTTTAAATAATGAGACGATATTTAATTAAAAAACATTTAAAGTTTAATTTGAAATTTTAAAAATTTAAGAACTACCAAATTAATTTTTTTTTAAATTTAAAAAATTGAAACTATGATTTTTAAAATTTTGGGAGGCATAGCTCCCACTAGCTTTGCTTATGTTCCACCTATGTTTTGAAGTACGATAAGTACCTCATTATCCTCCTTAGTGTCAGTTTGACACAACTTTATAAAAGTGAATTTAAAATTACTGAAGAAATCAAATTTTAAAATTATTGTATAAAAGTGTAATTTAAATTTTAATTGTTTGAGATTATTATTAAAAAGTACATTTAAAAGGATAAAATATTCATTATAGACATTATGTTATAAATTAAAAATATAATATTTAAATTATATTTACACTTATTAATACTATAATGTATAAAAATATAAAAAATATACTAAGATTACTCATTAATAATTTTTCTATATATAAAGTATTTTATTAAGAAACGATATATTATCAATGCTTTTTAACACGTGGACATAAAATTATTTTGAAATAATAATTTAAATACTTATTTTGTCAAAAAGAATATTACAAAAAATATTAGTAATTAAAATAAATTTTTAAGGATGTTAATATTAAATTATTAAAATTAAATGTATATATGTAATTAAGTGAAATACATGCATTATTAAGAGTAAAATTATAATTTGTTTTCAAATGTAAAGTTGAAGCTGAAAAAACTAGAAATCTTAGTTTTTGCGGTTGGTTTAATATCATTGTTTCCACTATATTTTTTTATCCGTTTAACATTGATTTTACGATTAAAATATACTTTTTATAAAATAAACTTTTAGATAGTCATGCCAGACTGGACCGTAATCATAATTTAATTATATTTTAAATTTAATTAAAACAATGCAATATAATATTGATTTAGATAAAAAAAAGTGAGGTAATGTATTTTCCTCACCAACAAGACAAGTTGTAAGCGGTAATTATAAGATGGTAACCTCGTAGCAGATTTTGCTTCATTTTCCTATTTAGTACCTCTACAATTTCCACGAAAAACACATACATGAAGTAAAATTAATCATAATTTCTATTTTAAAAAATGTTTCAGTGCACGATATGATAATTTCGAAAAGACGTTCGGACAACGTAACGAATTCTTTTAAATTGTATGCATATCTACAAAATAATAACATTATAGTATTGTCAAAATTTGTTAGTGATTCGTGCAATTTTTCAAAGTTACCATATCGCCCAACCGTCTTTCGTTGTGTACTATAACATTCGCACTATATAAAAAATATTTTATTCAGGCACCTTATATAAAATAATTTTTTACCACATTATGTAATCAATTTTAGCCGCCACAGATTCATAAATAATAAACTTGTTCAGTTTTTTTATTTAAATGTGTAGTGTATTAAAAATAAATACTAGTATTTTAATTTTATTTAAAATTAAACCTCCTCTCTTATAAAACATAAATTGAAAAAATAAATGTATTTGGGTAAAAGAAAACGTGAAAATTAGGGGGATTGGCGCGTGGAGGGGAGACAGTAGAATGTGGTAACAAAGGGTTGGAAAAGAAGGAGCTTTTAAGGGAGGCAAGGCTGCTGGTGACGTGTCCACGTCTCTTCTCATCAGCACTTATGGCTTTGCTTCTGGTAGTTTGGTTGCATTTGCATTCCTACACTCCTCTTTTTTTTCTTTTTTCTTTTTTTTTTTTTGCTTCATTGCTTTCCATTTTAGTTATCAATTTCTGGCACAAGCCACTTATTAATTCACATACCAATTTTCCTAACAACTTATTTCTCCCCCTTTTAAATTTATTAATATTTTAAAAAATATGTTTAATATATAAGAAAATTCTAAAACGCTCGACGAGCACCGATGGACATCACTAACAACAATGAACATAATTAATTTAATAACATTTAAAATTATAAAAGAGATAAACGTATAATTATAAATTAATTAAATTTAAAGATAAATTATTTAAAATAAAGGATAAATTATATCAGTGACCAACTAACTATTGCCCATTTTCATCTTGATCACCATTTTTGAAATTTTATCAATTAGATCACTCAACTATTTAAATGCATTTGGTTAAATTATTTGATATAATTAAACATTTAGTCAATGTTACTTATGTATTCTATCAATTGGGTCTTAATTTTAATAAATTAAAATAAACTTAACCCTCAACTCAAATCAAATGGTGCCATGTGCACTAGTGCCAAGTGTAATAACATGCGTGTCACCATCTGATTGAACGATTAATTCATTTTAATTTAATACATTTCTCACCAATCATAGGGTGACATGTGTCACCCTTTAGAGGAAAGAAAATTTTGAGCGCTTAAATGATGTTAGGGGGAATCAAACCTAGGGTTCTTGGTTAAAGAAGCAAAGCTCAACCATTTAAACCAAAGTAGTTATTTAATTCAAAATTGACTACATATATTATATATGTTGTATATTAGGGTAAAGTTAAATTCTTAATATTTTATATATCTTAATTTAAATTCACATATTAAATTAATTTTACATCTTAACATTAAAAAATATTTTTTATCTTAACTTATTAAATATATTTTATTCTTATTTTAATTTTAAAAATATATTTTAATTTACCTTAAATTAAAAAAATATAATTTATTCTTATCTTAATTTATATATATATATATTATTTTGATAATATTTTAAATTTAAAAAAAATATGATAGATTTTTTTGTAGTTAAGATATAAAATTAATTTAATATGTGAATTTAATTTAAGATATATAAAATATTAAGAATTTAAGTGTACATTAATATATCATAAATAACATATGTAGTTAAATTTGAACTAATTAACTACTTTGACTTAATGGTTGAGCTTGCTTCTTCAACTCAGGAATCCCATGTTTGATTTTCTTCAGACGGTGACACGTATCACCCTCTGATTGATGAGAAAAATATATTAAATTAAAATAAATTTAATCATCCAATCGGATGGTGACACATGTTATTATAATTAATAGTGATCAAATGTGTAATTATACCAAATATTTTAATTGTCACATCATCTTCTCCGTTAAATATTAACGAAAAATAACTTAATTGAATGTATTTAAATAATTGAGTGACATAATTGATAAAATTTTAAAAATGGTGATCAAAATGAAAAGAGACAATAATTAAGTGAACACATATATAATTTATCCTTTATTTTAAATAATTTAACTTTAAATTATAATTATATTTCGAGTCCTATATAAATTTAAACTTTTATAAATTAAATTAATGAAGCTCATAGTTAATGATGCCCTTCTATTCTCGTAGAAGGTAACAACCTTATTAATAGATATAAAAATAATCCAGCATATACCATCCATGATTAAGATTTTGAAATGTTTCTTTTTAAATTGAGTATTTTTATTTAAAAAATTACTTTTTATATTTGATTTTATTATTAAATGTAATTATAAATAAATAAAATATTCTTTTTATCTTTTTTTTTTCTTTACAGTTTTATTAATTTGACTTTTAATCTTTAAAAACAAATAAAAAAACATCATCAATTTAACAATGGGTAAACTACATTTCATTTGTGTTTTATCACTTTGATTAAAAAAATATAATATATGGTTTTATTTGTTTTATTTTAATTAAGATATAGTCACTGAAATATTAATTATCGTGAATTGAATGACGTGATTCGTTATTAAAAAATTAATTTTTATTTAAACCCTTTAATTTTAAATAAATTATTAATAAGAGGTCTTTTTCTAAACTCAAAATAATTTAAGAATAAAATTTCAATTTATCCTCTCTCTCTCTTTCATCTTTCCCAAACTTATCTTCTCCGCCGCTTCCGAAGTAATATGGTTGAGTTTGGTGGCCATTCAAGCCTTTTTCATAACTCGATAAATTTCAATGGCACTGAAATCATAATCCTTGAAAAATCATCTCTCTTTACATCATTCAACTGATCAGCATCATCAACAACATGAGATTCATATCTTTTAACACATTTAGAACGTAACCAACGACAACACTGTCAAGGGTATCTATGAGACAATTCATCAGCAAACTTCACATAACATTCTGAACAACACAGTTTTGGGCAAGCGCCGTTTTTAAACATTCCAAATTCTTCACCAACGAAACAGGAAAGATCACTTGCTTCCAAAGAAATCCAAGACCCAGATTTTTGTATTAGATCTAATGGTGAACAATAAGCTACTCCCATAAGAATCCCAAACAATCCCCCAGTAATTCCTATCACCCTCTTTCCCCCTTTCTGTTTTCTTTCTTTCGAAACAGAGTTAAAAATATATGAAAACCCACAATAAATACGGTGGTTCTAACCGACTTTTCTGGTTTGAGTGTTTTGATGATCTAGACTTTTATGTACACATTAAAATCAGTAAAACAAACACAACAAATCAAGAATTCAACAACAATACAAACCCTCATTCAAAAATCACACTTTGAATGGCCATTGAAATTTACCGATAAAGTACACCATTCAGAATCCCAAACAACCCCCTGCAGTGGTCTAGAGATGAAGCAGGGGAAGCGGAGAAGATGATAAGTTTGGGAAAGAAAACATATGGAAAAAGAAGAAGATAAATTGATATTTTATCCCTAAATTATCTTGCGTGTAGATGCTCGATTTGTCCGATTTATCCGGGATGTTATTTAAGTTTTATTTAGACTTTTATATTTTAGTAATTATATTTATATTAGTTAGACTTATTAATTAATATTGTTTAATTGAATAAATTGTTAGGGTATTTATATGTTATACATAATATAATTATATAGAGTATAAATAAATGATTAATATTAAATATATACATGTATCGATTGGGTTTTAACAAAATCTAATTAAATATTATATATTTTACAAGCCCATATCAGTTACAAACAATCCAACATGTGCCCAATTAGTGGGAGCCCAAAACACACCAGCAGCTAGGGCTATAAATGAGATGAGACAGATCGCGAGCTACTCAAGATCGACTTGATCAAGGCTCGATAAATACTCGGATCGAATGGACTTGTAACACCCCAATTTAGGGGCTAAATTTAAGAAAATATAAATTGGTGAATTTAATTGATATTTTTGGAAGAAATCAGGGATTAAATTATAAGATTTCAAAGTTGGCAGACCGTTTTAAGAAGTGTAGGAAATTCAGTGGCTAAACCCATGATTTAGCCATTTTTATTTTGGAGAGAATTATAAATCTCTCCCCGTATGTTTTCTGGAAATTTTTCCATATTTTTCTCTTCATCAACCCCTCTTTGAACTCCGATCTACTCGCC
Source organism: Hibiscus syriacus (assembly GCF_006381635.1). NCBI lineage: Eukaryota > Viridiplantae > Streptophyta > Magnoliopsida > Malvales > Malvaceae > Hibiscus > Hibiscus syriacus. The sequence continues at coordinate 1,007,758 of NW_024062153.1, read as the reverse complement.
GTCTGACGAGCCGAAACCACCATCGTGTTCGTTGTCGAGCGAGGAACAAAACCCCTCAAACATTTTGTAGTGAATCGTCATCGTTCGTCGTTAATTTCAGTCGGAAGTATAGTCGGTAATAACTCGGTTTTAGTTGGTTTTTCATCGATTCACGACGATCGGGTCATCCGTTTACGACACCTCCCGCACCATCGTGTTCGTTGCATCGTTCCGAGTTCGCCGGTTTCATTCTTGGTCTCCGTCGACGACGGCGCGTGAGGAGGTGAAGCGGTCAAAGTTTCCGATTCGTTGAAATCGAGCTCTCCGCCGTTCAAAAATTTGAACCGAGCTTTGCAAGTATCTTGAAATCGCTCAAAATAATTTTTAAGAATTTTTCCGTGATTTTTAGGCAGCCGGAAAGGGCCCCACGCGCCCCCACCGGCCGCCACTGTGCGTGGGGATGGTCCAAATGACCGGTTTGACCGGTCATAACCCGACCGACCCGTTTACCCGACCTGTTGACCCGACCCGTTGACCCGTTGACTGTTAACCGGCGTTGACCACCGTTGACCAAAACTTTGACCGGCTTTGACCGGGCATTAAACGACCTTTGACTTCGACCGAGTATACCTATCCTGACATTTTTCGACGTTCCAAATCCGATTCCGCTGTCCGTTTTTCGAAATTCAAACCCGAAGGCCTCGAAATTGCCGGTCAAACCCGTTGACTTTATTTTGACCAAAAATTCCAAATTTCCAAAAAGTCATATTTTATGCTTTTGACGTCTTGAATCCGAATCCGAAGTCCGTTTCGCCAAATTCGAACCCGGTAAGCTTTTTTTCACTGATTTATCACCCGATTCGATCTGTTTATCGCAATTAAGCTCCGTTTATGATATAATTTATGTTGATATGTATCTGAGGAATTATTGGAAGTTGAATTGAAGATCAAAGGCATTCGAATGGAATTTTTATGGTCGATCAGTATTGCACGAAAATCGAGGCAATACTTTACTACCTCTTTATGCTTTTTGGAACATATGAATATTTGTAAATGCATGATTAAGACAATGTTGGTCTCATTTGTGTAGTTAATTAGTTTCTACACTCGATATGAATGTGGTAGAAATTCAGTATCTGAATACGGATCGAATGATTAATATAAGAGATTGAAAGATTGTTAGAATTAAATTACAAGTTTGTGATTAGTGATAAAGAAATCAGACATGGATTTGTAAATTATATTTTATATCATCAAAGGTTAAATGTTAAAGGTACTTGGATGGAAAATTATGAGAATACTTCGGTAGGGTAAAAATACGAAATTACCCTTATATTGGAAAATGATAAGAATTGTCCCTGGAAGTGGATTAATAAATCTGAAAAGATATATTGATCTGATAAATATATTGATGTGCATAAGAAATGTTAGTTGTACTTGGAAGTTATGGATAACCGGTTTTTAACCCCAAGAGGGCTTATGCAAGATACTAGAAGTCTGTTCAGGGAATTATTTCAAGATCAGAGAGTGTTCAAGAAAGCAATTAATCATAGGATCTCTAAATTATATTATTTTCGTTAAGAGATAATATCGAAATTATCTGGTTAAGAAATTACAAAAATGCCCTTGAGAGATAAAATAGTCTGAGTTAACCCTGAATGAGAAAGTACTTTGAGGATTTGTACTTAACTCGATTAAGTACGAATTTAATTGTTAAGATCCTATCTTTGTACAGAAAAATTCATGATATTCCGTTTGTAAAATCTGAGAAGGCACTTGACCCGAAAATATTCGAGTAATGAGTAAATATCTAAAGAATAATTTATCAGGGGTATTCTACTGTCAGAATTATTCGAAAGGACTGAAGGAAATGATAAGATTGGATTAAATAATAAGACCGGATAGAGGAAAAAGATTGAAATACCGTGGATCTGTAAAATGACCAAAATACCCCTGTAATGGAAATGACCCAAAAATATCACCAAGCTCAGGAATGATGAGATATCCTTGAGCTCTGTTATGATTGGAATAAAACTAAAAACCAAAATGACCAAAATACCCCTGTAATGGAAATGACCCAAAAATTTCACCAAGCTTAGGAATAATGGGATATCCTTGAGCTCTGTTATGATTGGAATAAAACTAAAAACCAAAATGACCAAAATACCCTTATGGTCTATATTAAGTAAATTTCTTGGATTAATTAAGGAATCCAAGTAAGCATAGGTATTGGACTACCTTTAAAGGTAATGGAAAATAATTTTAGTGAGTAGATCAACCCTAAAGCTATGTCAATACCTGAATGGCATAAATATTACTGGAATATATGTTCGTATTCTCAAGTTTGGCTCGATGATAAATTTTGGAAGTATTCAGCTCAGCTCAGCTCTAGATCTAGATCGTATTCAGTACTAAGAATTGGACGTTTGTTCGACAAATCAACCACGAATACCAAATTGAATGGAATGAAAGTACAACATGTATCTGAAATTCAGGAACATTTGAATTACTCTGGAAAATCCTGAAGTAACTGGAATGGACATGACTGCTAAATGAACTAGGTAACCTCAATGACTGAGGATTTAATAAGTAATTTGGATAAGTCTGGAAACTCTGATGAGTTTACGTAGTGTACAATTACAATGGGTTATGAACAAATTAATCAAGTACGTCAGCATTTCATGATATTGTGGAAGTGTGGAAATGAAATAAAGACATTGGAAGATTTATTCAACGATGATTCCGAAAATGGTCTATGGACAAGAATTGTGGTATTAAATAGTAAATACCCTGGAAGAACAATGAATTGACCAATCGACAGGCATTAGTTCTGGGAACTATTCATCTAAGAGTTGTCTGATAATCCGATCAATCGGCATAGAATATAAATGTCCTGAACCTTCATTTCTTCCTTATCAGCTCAAGTCACATTCTGAATAACTGATGATTCTGTCAGTCATTGAACTCTTTCAATAGTGATTCTGAATTCTGATATTCTATCGGTATACTAAAGATCCATATTCCTCTACTTATTAAGATTATCCAATATCTTTGAATACTATCTGTAAATTCTGGTGTGTTCCCTACTCACATGAATATTTTATCTGATTTTCAATTTGAATTCTGATCTGATACTTGACATGGATTCTGATATGATATCTGACATAGATTCTGATCTGATACTTGACTTGGATTCTGATCTGATACTTGACCTGGAGTTTGATATGATACTTGACCTGATTTATGTTTTGATTTTTGATATATCCGTTTACGGACGGACATATTTACTTGGGGGTAATGTTGGAGGAAGTATACCTGGAGGCTCCTCGGCTGTGTGCTCAGGGCCTTATTTACCGGTTCCTCGGCTGTGTGCTCAGGGCCTACTGGACTTGATGGTGGGTGTATGGTTCTGGGGAACCTACACAATTTGGAATTGTTGGATGGGGGTATATATATATATATATTTATATGTTTTAAAATATCAATATTTGTTTACTGGTTTTATGGGAACACACTAGATAACCTATTCTGATCTCCTGAACTCAGTCATCCGAAATATTTCTCTGAACTGAAAGCTCATTGTCCGTTACCACCTGAAATATCAGTAGGATCTCTGCTCAGCATAAAAATCTGTAAATGTTCGGAAACAATAAGGAAATATATATTTATCTCTATCTGCACGTTCATCAGCATCATCTGGTAGTTCTGTATTATTGAGCTTTCCAAAGCTCACTCTATTACTCACCTTTTCAGGTTAAAAGAATTGTACCAGTGCATCTATCGACTTCAGTAAGGGAGTTCGTCCGGCGTTGTTGCAGAGTATGCGTTGTATTTTGATTTATATACGAGTTTGGAAATCTGTTTTATTTTTAAATAGTGAAAATTGATTTTATAAGTTTACATGTTCTGATAAAAAAATTTAAATTTTTCGCTATAATTACAGTGGGTCGCTCCGGTGGCCCAAATGTGACACCCCGGATTTATTTTGAGCGATTTCAAGATACTTACAAAGCTCGGTTCAAATTTTTGAACGGCGGAGAGCTCGATTTCAACGAATCGGAAACTTTGACCGCTTCACCTCCTCATGCGCCGCCATCGACGGAGACCAAGAATGACACCGGCGAACTCGGAACGATGCAACGAACACGATGGTGCGGGAGGTATCGTAAACGGATGACCCGATCGTCATGAATCGATGAAAAACCAACTAAAACCGAGTTATTACCGACTATACTTCCGATTGAAATTAACGACGAACGGAGACGATTCACTAAAAAAGGTTTGAGGGGTTTTGTTCCTCGCTCGACAACGAACACGATGGTGGTTTTGGCTCGTCGATCGGAGGTCAGACGGCAAGTAGATCGGAGTTCAAAGAGGGGTTGATGAAGAGGAAAGTCTGGAAAAATTTCCAGAAAACATACGGGGGAAGAGATTTATAATTCTCTCCAAAATAAAAATGGCTAAATCATGGGTTTAGCCACTGAATTTCCTACACTTCTTTAAACGGTCTGCCAACTTTGAAATCTTATAATTTGATCCCTGATTTCTTCCAAAAATACCAATTAAATTCACCAATTTATATTTTCTTAAATTTAGCCCCTCAATTGGGGTGTTAAAGGACTCGACTCGAGCTCAACTCGATTTATTAACGAGCCGAAATGAGCTACTCGATATTCGACTCGAAAAGCTCGTGAGCAGCTCGAAAAAATATTATATTATAATTTTAGATTTTTTAAAATTACATTATTAAAAGTACATTGCTGATAATTATAAAATTTTAAAAATATATTAAAATTTCTATAATACAACTAAATCATCTCATCCTTTATAATTATGTGATAGGGTTTAAGGTTTAGGGTTAGGGTTTAGGGTTAAGGGTTTATAGTTTAGGGTTTAAGTTATACACAACTACTTAAAGAAGACAATCCTAAACATGGACTAAATTATTACCTAAACTAAAGTGTGCTTACACGATACGTGCATGCATACGAATGAAATGCAAATGCACATACATTAAGATGAAACAATATAAGATTAAACCTACTATTAATAACTTAAACTCATATTTTAAAAATGCTATGAAGGACCAAAACAATATAAAATTGAAAATAGGCATACAAAGTAGAAATTACTCATTAAATTAAACAAGCCAACTAAGGGATTACAATGTCAAATAATTAAAATTACAAGACATAATTGAAAACAAGAACAAATTGAAGGAACACTAAAGCATGATATCTAGGGTAAAAACTCTTACCCTAATTCATTTCCCTCAAAACTTTCCATGGCTAAAACTTTCCCCCCTCGTCGTTCTTCTCTCAAACCTCGTCTACTCGCAGCCCTAACAGAAACCAACAGTCACCGTGGCCTAAACTCTCCCCCAATACTCCGACAAGAAACTTAGACCTCAAACCAAATCTTAACCCTAAGCCTCTCAAAACAACACCCACTCCCTCACTGCCGAACCATATGACCGCCGTAGGTTTGCCTTTTCGAAAGCTTCGCTGAGGAACCAAGATCCCAAATAACCCTCACTTTACCCTTTCTGTGGAGCGCACACGTTGGTGTAGGGTAAACATGATTGCTTTTATTTCTTCTTGTTTATTCTTTAAGTTCCAGTTCCTGCTTATCTATGGCTAGTTTGAACTGAAAACCATCTCTTTGGATTAATGATGTGTCTTTGGATTAATGAGTGTTAAAAGGAACATAAAATTGTTTTCTTTTCTACTTGATTGCTGAGTTCATTTGCTTAGAATTTTGTGCTTTGCGTGATTCTTTTACTGGTTTTATTGTTTGATTGATATACATTGCCAGTTTATTGCAAACTGATTATCGATTTCTCATCTCTAAAACCTGCCTTATCGATCATATTCTGATTGACCCTTGTTTAATCAAACGGATGCATAGCCTTGTGTACTTGTATTTATAATTTTAATGTTTTGCCCTGAATTTAATGTCATCCAACAAGTGTAAGTACCTCGAGGAGCCATATTGCAGCATCAGTGATGCAACACCGTCGACCAGTTGAAAGAAATGGCCGTGCTCTACAGTCTGTATCTCTAGCTAGTTACGGAAGCTCACTGGAGGTCAACATCCATCCCCAGTAATCTATTGATTGGTTTCTTTTCTTTAAAGCCATTTGTGAAGTACAACATCTATTATTATCTATCTCGTTAACCTCTGTCGTTGAGGACATTACCTTTTCTTTTCAGTAGAAGTAGATAATATACTGCAACGGTATCACTTACATGGATTCATAGTTGTTGTCATTGCAGGAAGAACCTTATACTTCTTTGGATTTTAAGGGAAGATCTGAGAGATCATGTTATAGCCTTAAGACATCAACAGAGTTGCCTATTCTCTGACACACGAATGTAATACTGTTTTGGTTTTTGAATAACTTTTTAATTTGTCCATGAAATGAACAAAAGAGAATAATAATGACTTTTCAATCTCATTTTGGAGCTCACTTTTGAAACTTGATATTATGGTATAGCGCAATATCTTTCCCTTGCAATAAAGGGCTAGATAAGAGACTATTAAGATTCCGGTAAATGTTAGAAGTAGGAAATATGAAAAACTTGTGTTTACTTGTTACCTTAGAATGTGTGGCTGACTACAGATAAGGAAGGGCACCAAAACTTTGATTTTTGTACTTTGAATTTCATTTGCTCCTGCAGATTTTCACTAGAAACCAATAGGGAATTTTGTGCAGATCTCTCTTTTGAACTTCAATTGACACTGTCATTACTTTCCTAAACCTTATGGCCTATTTTTCACTCTAAATCCTAAAATTCACTAATTGGATTCAACTAGAAGCTTCCTAGAAATGAGGTGTACTTTGATGGGTGGTGAACCAGTTTGGTTTATGTATAACTGAAAAATCTTTCGGTAGTTAGAGATTTTCTTGTAGAACTTTATTTTTTGGAGAGAAATAATTAAGTTCCTAATAAGCTTAATTCAATATGAAGATCCACTTTCTCCAAGTTCTAAGGATATCAATGTATTAAGGGATGAAGAGTAAGTATTATTGTCAGAGGGGAGACTTGGTGCTGAAATGCTAGAGGTAGGCTTGCTTGTTGTGGACGATAATACATCAAAATTTTGCAATCAATCACTCTTTCCCTTTTTTTTCCTTTTCATTGGAGAACATGTTTGATTCTGTGATATATTGCTTTTACCATAGGTTGGGACATCTATGGTCATCTCCAGTATAGTTGGATTTTTGGTCCAGAACTTCAAGCAATCAAGTTTATCATGCAATGCTATTGCTTTCTATTCACTGCTGGAAGCTCTGGAGTTCCTTAGTGCTGCGTTATTCTTATTTATGTGGGATTATTGTAGTTCTACTAATTTTGATGAATCCTTAACTTGGAGTAATGCTGATTGGAGCTTGAGTTCGAGCTTGAATCGAGCTCAAAATCGAGCTTCAATCGAGCTCCTGATTTTTTTTTGATTTCGAGCCTTTTCGAGTTCGAGTCGAGTTTCAATATTATCTTTCGAGTTCGAGTCGAGCTTGAAAATTTTAGGCTCGCGAGTTTTCGAGTCGAGTCGAGCCTACATTTAAAGTTTTCGAGTTCAAGTCGAGCTCGGCAATACTCGAGCTCGACTCAGCTCATTTACACCCCTACTAGCAGCCCAATACATTACAAAGGTGACTGAATATTATTTTCACATTTTTAAAATGTTGGAAAATAATATTTAATGGTTTAATTCCATGTTTAATTTGAACCGTTGGATTAAGGTGATTGAATTGTAATTTTTGGAAATTACAATGGCAAAACGGTAAAGTGGAAAACTATTTTGTTCATCTTTGACTATTGAAAGATGATAAGGCTGATATTTCTCTGATTGAAAGGTGATAAGGATAAGTATCTAGGATTTATGGTAATTATGAAGTTTCATTAAGGGTATATTGGTATTTTCCCAAGTTAATGAATTAAATATTAATTCAATGGATGATAAGCATGATATCAATCTAAAATATCATGCCAAGATGTTCATCTTCTCCAGCAAAGGACGTGAGATAGCTTGGAGGTAAGGAAAAATAGTTTTTTTTTTCAATTTTTGAGCTAATTCCTTTGGAATTCGAGTTATGTCGTGAAATAGGAAAGTGATCTACGCGAAAAACGCTATCATTTGATACCAATATTTCTTTCTAATATTATTGGAATTCAAAGATCCCAAATCTAAGGGTTTATGTTCATGATAAGGTTCATGAAATTGATGATGAATCTTGATGTTTTTGAGGTTGTATATTCATTTTCAAGTTTGATTTATGGTTATAACATGTTCAATCTTCCTAGTAATAATTCTATAAAATTCGACCAAGCTATAAGTTGGAGATACTTTGTGTTCTGATGATAATTGATAAAAGATTTGATTTTAGAGATGTTATAAGGTTGATTGAAAGTTAATTTCATGCTTGAATCGAATAAAAATCGAGCAAAATCATGAAAACATAGTTTTAAAGGATAAAGAATTCAGTTATGATGTATTTGAGTGAGAAAATTATGGAAAATTATATAAGGTCTGGAAATGATGTAGAAAGTATTCTACAAGCCTTAGAAAAATTCAAGGATCATTTTGTAATTTTTGAAAAGTTGGGTGACCAATTCAAAATTTTTGGAAAAGTTATGAATGGTTGTATAATTGTTTAATAGTTGATGTTCTATGCTGGAAAATGCTGTTTTGGAATTGAAATGAGTGTTTAGATGTGAAATATGACTATTTTGGAAGTTTGAAAAGATTGGTGATTTAAGTACAACATTAACATAGTTAGAGTACTTAAATGTAATTATGCCTTTGTAAAAGCATTTGAATGGTAATAATTTCAATGCTGGAATTTTTGGTATTAAGAATCTAAGTGATAAAAATATTGAAGGACCATTTTGTGTAAATTGGAAAAGTTGGTTCCAATGTTAAAAGGAATTATTAAGAGTTAAGTATTTTGATAGAAAACGAGTTTCAAGTATATTATGGAGTTATTTTGGGATTTTTTATGTTAGTACAATACTAGCATATGTATCGTTATGAATTTGGAATTTATACATATTGTGATTGATTTGTGATCGAAGCAAGTCAAATAGAAAAGGGTTTATTGTGGACAATAGTGAGGCACATATTTTGGATTATATAAAGTGTCAAGGTGAGTGCAATACATGCATGACATTGTACATAGATGTTTTATACATCATGTACATAAATGTTTTTATACATCATCAGGAAGACTTGCGATAAGTCGACCTTGTTTATATCAGCATGATATTATGTCATTTTTATAACTTCGATATGACAATGATATGTCATAGTCTGAAATTATAATGTATTGATCATGCATGATGTGATATTTTACCATGAATGTTATTTTGGGTATGAACTGCCCAATGTTAAATATTGATAATATACTTTTCCATGGATGGATCGAATAAAATAGACTATATGCCCAAGTAAGTCATTGAGGGACAGGGTATAGTTGGCATGCCATAAAGTATAGCAGCTGCAGATTTATAATAGCACTATAGTGTGTAAGGGCACTAAGTGTGGGAAAGTGGATACAACCTTATGTATCATGTCCAGATTAGCACTATAATGTAAGCTTAGTGTAGGTGGTGGGCACGACTTTATGTGTCATATACGGATTAGCACTATGGCGTAAGCTTAGTGCAGGTTTAGCACTACGGTGCAAGTATTTTACTCGAATACCCAGGGTCCTCAGGGTTTTATATTGGGTTGTGGACTATGGTTTATGGTTTATTGGTTAATAAATGGTAAGTATACAAATAAGCTTATGAGCTTATGGAATAAATGACAAGTATATTGGAAAGAATTTTTATATTCAGTTATAATATTTTGATCATGGTAAAATATTGGATATGCTGGTAACATGATTTTAAGTCATTTTGATTTTGACAATGAAATTCATGCATGAGTTGTATTTGTAACATCCTCAATACCGGGTTAGTGATAAAATTGTAAAACTTCAGAATTTGGTGACTAAATCAGAATAATTGAATAGTATTGTAATTTGGTATAAGGTTAAATTGCAAGGAAGATGGAATTGAAGGTAGAATAGTCATTTGCATGGAAAATAACTAAAGAAGAGATATATATATATATATATATTAGCTACACGTGGAAGAGAATGAAGCAAAACACAAGGTTCCAAAGTTCTCTTATTCTCTTCTTTCTCCACACGTGAAGGGGTCAAAACAAAGGTGAGATTTCTCATGAGCTAATTGTTTGCTGAAATTTAAGTTTTATTTTGATCATTAGATGCTAATTAAGCTTAAGGAAAGCTTAATTGGTTTTAAAACAACAAGATGATGGAATTAAGAAGGATTAAAGTAAGGGGGTGAATAAGTGAAATCTTGATAGAAAGGTATTAATTAGATTTCAAGACTAAATTTGACTTGTCATTAGTGGAATTAAGGAATATGAATGTTATAATGGGAATTAGAACATGTTGGAAATTGAGTATGATTTCTGAGTGTCATATAAAGGATAGGAATTTGGGTATAAAGAAGTGATTATTGAGTAGTAATGAGTGTAAGTATATGTATGCAAGTTTGGGATATTAAAGAATGTGAAATAAGAAGAGTTGGGTTGAAAAGAGAGTGAATTTCGTGCTTAAACTGGAATTTATGGGTTGTGTGCATCGGTACATCTTCAATGTGTACTGATGCACTCTCAAATAAATAAACATCGAATACAATTAGTGCATCGATGCACCCCCCTTAAGATGAAAACATCGAATGTGATTTTTGTACCGATGCATGGATAATGCATCGATGCACACGTTAAGGGATGCATCGATACACTGTATAGTGCATCGATACATACCTTCATTAAGAGATGAAAATAGTATTTCTTTTAGTGTAAGAAGTGATAGTTTGGAATATATCAATTAGTATACTATTATGTATCAATGTATTACTATGTAGATTTAAAGCGTAATCCTGTTCTGGAACAATCGAAGAATTAGGATCGAGTCAAATCAAATAAGGCTAAGGTGAGTGCATATTTTAGATAAAGTTTTATGGAGACAAGACTTGTGATAAGTCTATCTCTTATCGTTGAATCCATGATTTCTTATTCTTGTACATGTATATATATATATATATATATAGTTATATTGTTTATAGTGATTACATGCATAATTCATCCATGCTTTAATATGACATTATGTGTAATGAATGTTATTATCAAAGGATAATGCCAAGTTATATATGAAAGGATAAATTGATCATATGTGTGCATGTGAAGTGAATTATGTATTATATGAAAAGTGATAAAAGAAATATGAAAATGAGAAATGTATTCATATTTAAGCCCATGTTTTTTAATATGAGAGTTGTAGGTATAATTGGCATGCCAAGAGTCGAGGGATTATCAGTGGTCATTTGGGACATATCAGTGGTCCTTTGGGATAAATATTCAGTGCCTATAGTGGGATTTTATTCGAGCTGTGGTGATAGCATTGTGCACAACCTCAATGTACTCGCGTACCTTCTGTTCTCAATAATGTACATGGGTATCCAAAGATAAACTAAAGGAAATTCGTATGAAACAAAATTGTTTATTCATGCATATCATACTCATATGTCATAGTGTGATATCTACATGTGCATTGCAATGTCCTAGTGGATTGATAGTAGTGTATGTTCATGATATTATTGTTATATGTTTATTTTATGTCTCACTAAGTCTATGACTTAGCGTGTAAGTGATTTACACGTAGGTACCAAGAATCCAGAAGAGCAGAAATAGGGGTGGCAAGAACATCATCATTGCTAGAAGATCAGATCAGAAGTAACTGATAAGTATGTATTTTGTTGTGTATAGTGTGTTGGCATGTAAGTAAGGTGTTAGTTATGAATGCTCTGATTGATTTTGTTTTGTTTTGGGTCAACCTATGTAAAGTAACAATGTTATTTCAATGAAAATTTAAAATTTCTTTGGGTTTTCTTTAAGAGTCAAAGTTTGAAAAGTAAATGTGACACCTCAGACTCGTATTTGGGTCGGGTATGGGTTGGGGGTGTTACAATATTGCATTGTTTATTGTTTTTATTGCCTCACTAAATATATACTTAGCATGTGATGTTTTTCATGCGTAGGTAAAAAGCCAAGAATATAGTAAAGAGTACATGGCACTCTGAGCATCCAAGAATACACTATAATATTAGTATGATATCCTATGATGGAATTTTTGACTTTGTTAGTGGCATGTAATTATTAATGTTCTATTTTCTTTGTTGAACTAATTTAGAAAAAAATGATAACTTTATTGTGATGAAAGGTTAAGTTTTTATGAGTTTTATATATGTTTTGCTGAAATTACTGTAACAATGCATCGATAAACTGTAGCAGTGCATCGATACATATTTTAAATTCGATGTTTTTGTGCATCTGTACACTATTCACGGTACTGCAGTAGTGCATCGGCATACTGTTCACGGTACTGTTCAGTACTGTTTACGGTACTATTTAAACAGTATTGGTACTATTCATACAGTACAATACTATTCATAAAAACATATTTTGCAACTGGTTTGTAATGGTTAAACTAAATAGTTTTACTCAGTTTCAATATGGATAGCACAAATTCATATTAATATATATTTTAAATAGTATGTGATAATTTGATATGATATGATATTTTTACAATATCATTTACCATTTTAAGAAAATAAATTTTAAATCACTTTTGAATATATTAAATGGTTTAAAGAAAGTCAGGTGACATCTATAATCTGTATAGGTATAATTATACGAGTTATGGTGTTACATTTATTGGCATCAGAGCTATAGGTTTAGCCGATTCTAGGATTAAACCGAGTTTGTTTTGAGTTAAAAAGTTTATACATGCCATTAGGATGTCAAAAGTTACTGATAGTTGTATATATACTGTGATGAGGCTTATTGGGAGTAAAGTTACTCTTTACTAATTTATGATGATTCTAACTATGTTCAGATGTCGGAAATTAAAGACAAAGGTAAGAAAGTTGATAATGTTGAAAAGAAAGTCGAGATTTAAATCGACCCAAGAGAATCTGACATGACTTCAGTATCACGCATTAGAAGGGTGGATGTTGTTAGGGATTTTTCTCTATTCTGTGGAAGAAATGTCCCAACATTTAACGATGTTCTTGAATTGGAAGAATCCATTAAAAAGTTTAAATGTATTACAAGAAAAGTCGAATCGGATGAGGATCCAGAGGAGATTTTTGAATCTAATGATGATTCTGAGGTTCCTCCAGGTAAGCTTAAATAAGTGAGAAATATTTAAGGTAAGCAATAAATTGTTTAAAGCATTGTTGATTTGTGTAAGAGGAAATAAATAAGTGGTAATAAGTTGTCCACTAAAAGTTTAAAGAAAGTTGAGTTATTAGTGAATCAAATGGTTATAGGTTGGATTGAGAATAAATATCAAGTTCATAAAATTGGATAGAGTTACCTTGTGAAGGTAAATTTGTGAAAATAGATTGTATACCATTCCATGCTACAATTAATTATTGTTTAGATTGAGATGGATTCTCAAGAACTTGAAAATTATCAAGTTAGTAATGATAAGAAAAAGAGTAAATTTGTTTACTAGTGTGATTTTAGCATTAACTACTATAAAATTATTGCTACAAATTGTCAAATTTTCTTATTGAACGATGTGGATATTTAGACTATCATTTGAGATGGAAAATGTTTCAACTGCTCGAGAATACTTTCTTTGGATCTAGAAAAGATATATATATTTCCTTAAGAATGAAATAAGGAATTCCAAAGTAGAAATATTCAATTCTACTTGATATTGAGTGATATTATAGCGGAAGACCTATGGGTTATGATGCTAGTGTGAGTCGAACAGGTAGTAAATATCCGATAAAGATTCAGGAGCCTATGTTATAGGTGAATCTTATGGGATTATCATTAATGAGTTTTAGATCATTTTGATCATGAGTTGATTGTATCTGCTTTAAGGTTGGGTATCTGAAGTAAGATCATACGATATTTCCATAACTTGGGAATTTCCATATGTCTTTTTCGATTTATTATTTGGGTTACCTCCAGAGTGAGAGGTGGAAATTCAATATTTATAGTTATCAAGGCATTGATCCTGTATTTAAGGGTTCATATCGAATGGTTGCGATTGAGTTAAGAGAATAACGAACCAATTGCAAGAATTACTAGATTGAGGATGCATTAGACCGAATATTTTACCTTGGGGTGAACCAGTATTGTTTATAAAAAATGGATATATGTGATTATGCATATATTATCAATAGTTAAACAAAGTAACTATCAAGAACATGTATCATCTTCCAAGGATTAATGACTTGTTTGATTAGCTTAAGAAAGATGTTTTAAAGATAGTTTTCAGAACACGGTATAGACACTACGAGTTCGTAGTAATGCCGTTTGGTTTGAAAAATGCTATGGCAGCATTCATGGATTTGATGAATCGGGTATTTCAACCTTACTTAGATCAATTTAAGGTGATTTGTATTTATGACATTCTGGTATACTTGAATACAAAGATAGAACATGATGTTCATCTTCGTATTGTGCTCCGATACTTAAGGGTAAAAAAAATTATATACCAAACTGTCAATGTGTGAGTTTTGGCTGTCAGAAGTTGTTTTTCTTTGTCATGTTGTCTCGGAAAATGGCATAAGAGCTAAAGAAAAAAAAGAAACAGAAAAAGAAAAAGAAAAGAAGAAAACAAAAAGAAAGAAGAAAAAAAAAGAAAAAGAAAAAGAAAAAAAGGAAAAATAGAAAGAAGAAAAAGTAAAAAAATAGAAAAAAAGAAAAAAAAATGAGAGATGCTTAAAAAAATATTTCACTTGTGAAAAAAAATGCGAGACTAAAGACTTTGAAGTCAAGTCTGATGAATGTCTATTTTATCAAGGAAGAATTTGTATTCCTCATGATGATGAGTTTAAGAAAGATATTCTTTCTGAGGCACATTATAGTCCACTGACTATGCATCCAGGTGGGAACAAAATATATCAGGATGTATAGAGTCATTTTGGTGGCTAGGTATGAAAAGAAACATTACTGAGTTGTTGCTACATGTTTGACATGTCAATGAGTAAAAGCTTAGCATCAAGTGCCTTTGGGATTGTTGCAACTGATTTCTATTCCAAAGTGGAAGTGGTAAAGAGTCACTATGATTTTGTTACTGGACTACCTTTGACATCAAATAAAAAAGATTCCATTTGGGTGATAGTGACCGGTTAACTAAATCGACACATTTCATTTCGATGTGAATGGACTATGCATTGGATAAATATACAGAGTTATATATCAAGGAGATAGTTTAGCTACATGGAATGCTAATATCAATCATATCAGACAGGGATCCAAGGGTCACTTCAAGATTTTAGAAATATTTGCATAAAGTTTTGGGTACTTAATTAAATTTCAGTACAACCTTTCATCCACAGACGTATGGTAAGTCAGAGAGTGCTATTCAGATATTAGAATATATTCTGAGCGCATGCGTGATTGAGTTAAAGGAATCATGAGAAAAGAAAATTGTTTGTCTCTATAAGGATTGATCTACAATAACAGTTATAAATTGAGCATCAAGATGGCTCCGTATGAAGCTTTATATGGGAGAAAATGTCGAACACCATTGAATGAGTTCGAGTTAAAAGATCGAAATCTTGTTGGCCCAGATTTATTGAAAGAGGTTAAGGATAAAGTAAAGATAATTCAAAATAATCTCAAAATGGAATTTGATTGGTAAAAGTCTTATGCAAACTTGAAGTGAAACGAGATTGAATTTTATGAAGGCGATAAAGTTTTTATTAAAGTATCACCTTGGAAAAAGATTTTATATTTTGGGCGTAAAGGGAAACTAAGTCCAAGATTCATTGGACCTTATGAAATCTTAAAAAGAGTTGGACTGATGGCTTAACAGTTAGCATTAACTTCAAAGAAAATTGAGATCCAATCAGATTTGACTTATGAAGAATTACCAATTCAGATCTTAGCTCGAGAAATCAAAGAACTGCGTAACAAGACGATTCCTCTAGTCAAAGTGATTTAGCAAAATCATAATGTTGAAGACGTTACTTGAGAAAGAGAGGATGATATGAAGAAATAATATCTGCACATTTTTGTATCAGGTTGAAGATTTGGATTATACAGGTTCAAAATCTAATGATTAGCATGATCTTCACAAAATCCCCAAATTAAGGAGGAAATATCAGAATTCAAGAAGTTGGCAAGACAAGAAGAGGTTTTTGCATAAGGTGTAGGCACGACTTATTCATCTTGAACCAGTAAATATGGTGTTGAATCAATGTTACGATCAAGTGTTGTTTCCATTACCCAAGATGAAGGTTGTCTTCTACAACCCCAAGGTTAAAAATGAGAAATAGTGA
Source organism: Hibiscus syriacus (assembly GCF_006381635.1). NCBI lineage: Eukaryota > Viridiplantae > Streptophyta > Magnoliopsida > Malvales > Malvaceae > Hibiscus > Hibiscus syriacus. The sequence goes on along the minus strand of NW_024062153.1, from coordinate 991,394 downwards.
AGATTTCTTTCCACGGAAGAGGCGGTAGAATTTTAATAGTAAGACACTAGTGGAACCAACTAAGGTTGAATGATGGGCTATTATTAAACCTCTCGATAAGATAAGGTATAATTAAGCCTTATTTGATATCTAATTAGATGTGGTGATATGAAAAATTAGGATAGATCCTCCTTGTGATATGTTTCAAGAGTCAAATCAGAATAGACGTTGCTATCTCATTATTTTTGCGGAGTTTGGCATAGTCATATACATAGTCTCTAAAAATAGGACAACCAGATTATATTTCTGACCATAGCAAGAATTTGAGAGAGAAAACACTTTCTCCGAAATGAAGACAGAAAACAAAGACTACAAGATGATCGAGTAGATCTTCAGAAGGATACAAAGTTGCAAGCATTAATTGCTTCAATGATATCTAAAGCAAACCCTAGAAAAAATTCTCAAGTGGAAGAAGACTGAGTTCGCCACTTTGGAATCAAATTAATATAGAATCAACATTTATGCATTCATTATAATATCATTTGCATAAAAGAAAATGTATTACATTTAATTGCATTTGCATTTAAACACATGGTTTTGACAGATCTTCAAGTGAAAAGAGAAGATTCATGATGTCAAAAGCCTGAAAAGTTGAAAGGAATAATTCAAACCTCAAATATAGGGAATCATGTTTCTAGAGGTAGACCCTCAAGAACAGAGATGCCCAATCCATAGAAGAAGCATTACTTTGAAGTGGGGACCATCAGATGTAGGAGAAAAAACAAAGATTATCGGGTACGAAGAAACAGATCAATTGATTAAAATGACATACACACGTGAAATTGGGGCAAATCAAATAGGGAGTCATTAACCAATTTAAAGTCCCAAGAAGGGAGAGATTCAAATGGCACTTGAGTCAAGGCATATTCTCATATCTAGTGGTTGCGAGACAAGCTCACACAAAAGAAATAGATTCTCAGGGATTCTCTCAAATTCTAAATTTTTCGAGTATAACATTTCAAAATTTTCAAGCATACACTAATGATTGGTAACGTTTGATTTTCGGGTTTGACCTTCGAAGCAAATTAGTCTTAATCCTTCACATAAGAGTAGTGAAGCAAATCAATCTTAAGCCTCCACGTAAGAGTAGTGAAGCAAATCAATCTTAAGCCTTCACGTAAGAGTAATGAAGAAAATCATCTTAAGCCTTCACGTAAGAGCAGTGAAGTAAATCATCTATAAACATTCATGAAAGAGTAGTGAAGCAAATCATCTATAAGCCTTCACGGAAGAGTAGTGAATCAAATCAATTTTCAGTCTTCACGGAAGAGTACTGAAGCAAGCCATCAGTAAGCCTTCTGAGCATGATGATTAAATCCTCCGGGTCATCTGTCAGGCTTCCGAGCAAGATGATAAGTGCATCGGGACATCTATAAGACCTTCGGGCCGGATGTTTTCATGTGACTTTCAAAAAAATGAGAAAGCGATTTCCAAATTTTCTCATTTGATATTTTTAGAAAATGAAATTTTTGAAAAGTAAGAGAGCGATTTTTAAAGTTTCTTACCTAATAAATTATTTCCAAAATCGATAAGTCATTCGGGCCATTAGTAAACCTTCCAAGAATGATGATTAAATCTTCCGGGCCATCTTAAGCCTTCACGGAAGAGTAGTGAAGCAAATCATCTATAAGCCTTCATAGAAGAGTAGTGAAGGAAATCATCTATAAGCCTTAACGGAGGAGTAGTGAAGCAAATTAATCTTAAGCCTTCACGGATGAGTAGTGAAGCAAGCCATCAGTAAGCCTTCCGAGCATGATGATTAAATCCTTCGGGTTATTTGTCAGGCTTCCGAGCAAGATGATAAGTCCTCCTAGCCACCAAACAAATCAATCGCAAGTCTGATCTCCCCTAAATGAATAGTGGAACAGACACATTTTCCAAAGTTGACTTGTCTACCCAAAGAAGAGGCACAAATCGTGTCTGACCTCCTCTAAATGAATAGTGGAGCAGACACATTTTTCGAAGATTGTTTGAGTCCTATACTCCTTGAAAAAAGAAGGAGCGACCCGTTTGCCGAAGATTGTTCGAGTTCTATACTCCTTGAAAGAAGAAGGAGCTGACACGTTTACCGAAAATTATTCGAGTCTTATACTTCTTGAAGGAAGAAGAAGAGGACCCGTTTGCCGAAGATTGTTCATGTCATATACTCCTTGAAAGAAGAAGGAACGGGCACGTTTGTCGAAGATCGTTCGAGTCCTATACTCCTTAAAAGAATAGGGAGCAAACACGTTTTCCGAAGATTGTTCGAGTCCTATACTCCCTGAAAAAAGAGGGAGCAGACCCATTTTCCCAAGATTTTTCAAGTCTTATACTTCCTGAAAGAAGAGGGAGCGGACCCATTTTCCGAAGATTATTCAAGTTCTATACTCCCTCAAAGAAGAGGGAACGGACATGTCCTTCGAAGATTTTTCAAGTCTCACTTATTCTGAAGTTATAGTGGAGATGATTAATCTTTTGAATTTATCATGGCCAGACAAATTTGACCAACTTTTGATCTTTGCTCTATTCTCGTTACACGACAATGAGAAAAGAAGGGCAGCTGTAGATGCTCGATTTGTCCGGGGTGTTATTTGAGTTTTATTTGGGTTTTTATATTTTAGTAATTATATTTATATTAGTTAGATTTATTAATTAATATTGTTTAATTAAATAAATTGTTAGGGTATTATATGTTATATGTATTATAATTATATAGAGTATAAATAAATGATTAATATTAAATATATACATGTATCGATTGGGCTTTAACAAAATCTAATTAAATATTTTATATTTTACAGGCCCATATTAGTTATAAACAATCCAACCTGTGTCCAATTGGTGAGAGCCCAAAACACACCCGCAGCCCAATACATTACAAAGGCCCTCAGTAGCTTCTCTTCATCCAGCAGGGTAGCCACGTCAACCTCCACCATTACAACATCAGGCTCACTAGAGCCACGCTAGCAACCAATGAAGCTTTCGGCCAGATCACTTGGTGGTCCCTCCTCTGTTGGACCCATGCAACCTTGAATGAACCTGCAACAAACCAAGAGGAAGAAAACATATTCTTTGGGGCCACACAAAGATATCTAGCGATGCATTGCAAAAACAGAAAAAAGGAACAACAAGGCATAACAAAAATTAATTAGCAGATGCAGAGAGAGCATTACATTTTGAGGGGATTTCTCTGTAAAAAGGAGGGAATTATCTCTATAAAAACCAAGGCATAAAACCCGAATGAAAACAATTTGTAAGGGGGGATTTTTCTGCTACCCTATTCAAAAAGGAAATAGAGTGTAAAAAAACAGATGGGTTCTTCACCCATTTTCGCAGGAAATACAAAAAAAGGGTTTTCCCTTTCATTTTTTTATACAGAAAGAAATACTAATAGATTCATTTTTCCCCACTATTTGAACCAAGCAAGGCAAACACAACTTTTGAAAGAGCAAAGAGCATAGTCCATTTGGGTCTCTTAAACGATGACCAATACATGGAAGATGACTTGGTATTAAGAACTTCAATGCTCCCATGTGATGAAGATGATAAACAAATACATAGGTATTCAATTTTTTTTATGTTTTACATCCATTCGAAATAAACAGAATAAAGAGACAGGTTGAGTCGTTTACCTTAAATGTGGGTGTCAATCGTTGGAGTCAAGGTCTCTTGAGGTCACTGGAAAGAGCGAAGAGGAACAGTTGGGTTAGTTTTGGAGGTGTTTCATGTAGGTAGGGGTCTTATTTTTGAGTTTGAAGACTCGGTTTTGGGTTCAGTCGAAGGAGTGAGTAGGCTCGGTGAAAGAAATAATGGAGTTGGGTACTTCGGTCTTCAGTCATTTAGGTTTCTTCGGTGGTTCCTAAAGACGGTCATAGGGAAGAATCAGGCTTCATCGGGGCAAGATTGTCATGGATGCGCTGGGCTTTAAAGGAGGCGGTCGGAAGAGAAGGATTAAGGGGAAAAGAGTCATCGGTTTGGAGATTTTAGGAGAGATTAGGGTAAGTTCTAGTCGCATAGGGTTGTTGTTGGTTGTTTGGTGGCGGCCGATGATCGACTGGCATCGTTCGGTGGCCGGAATGCTCAGGTCCGGAGTTGTGAATGGTTTCCGTTGAGAGACAAGTCGAGAGAAAAGATTGCGGCTGATGTGGAAAAAGAGAGAAATGAAATTATGGTTTATTTTTTACCCTATATATTATATATGTATCATTATGGGAACGACGTCGTTTAAGGGTTAGGGAAACTCGACTGTCGGCGTGTGGGTTATTTACGTAATAGCGTCTCCCATGTTTCTGTTGAATGCAATTTGGTCCCTACTTTGATATTTTTATTTCTGTTTTTTCCATCAAATTCTCTGCGTATTCTACTTTAGTCATTAGGCTCAATTATCTTAAAATTTTATTTATCGCACATTCGGCATATTAGTTTTGAGACTTTTATTTTAATCCTATACATGTTTGGGGTTTATTCTAGTTCCAGTGCTTATAGTTTGTTTAAATTGCATTTTAATCCATCAGTGTATTAGCATAGATTAAGCTGTTTTTTGTACGTGCATTAGTATATATACGTGCATAGTATATTAGCATATGTATATATATACGTACTAGGCTGTTTTTTTTTAAATTTTATTTATTTATTTTATTATGGTAGTCTGTATACAATGCATTATAGTTTTTCAAATCTCCTAATTATTTTAATTAGTATAAAATCATGTAGATTTATTGTTAACTTATAATTTTAATTGCATGTAGTTTTAGATTCTAAAATAGAATACCTTCATAAGCATGTCTAAAATAACACGTAAGGTTCACACATACTAAGTTCTGGGATATGTATATATTTTTTTCAAATTAGCTGTAAACATTTGTTCTTGGATATTTGCATGTTTATGTACGTTTGAGTGTCCAATTGTTTCACTTCCAAGATTACATGGCATCAGTTTGCGTAATATGTATGATATCCTCATATGCATAACTTGACATTATTATATATTTGGATTAAGGGTAATACCATTTTAATTTAAAATTATTTTGAGTGGATTATCTTAATTTATTAGAGATCTACTTTTGACGATTTTAAATTAAAAGTGTATCTAATCAGTGTCACCTAAAAAATGGTTTGTCACCTTAAAATTTGGGAACGAAAGAAAAAGAAATGTTCGATTATTTAAATTTTTTGAGAAAAGATTGTTAGAATTTATCTAAGATCTGATCTCGATATTTTTTAAATAATCAAATATTTTTTATCTTTCTAAAAAGGCTTAGTAATTTTAATTTAATCTATTTTTTTGCATTTGAATATTATAATGAAATTTTAATATTTTTTTATTTCGATTGGAGTAAGAATTAATTACCTCAAGTTATGAGAGATTTATTTCTTCTCGATAGGAAATAATTTAATATTATTATATTTCATTTTAAAATATATGAAAACCCACAATAAATACGGTGGTTCTAACCGACTTTTGTGGTTTGAGTGTTTTGATGAACTAGACTTTTATGTACACATTAAAATCAGTAAAAAAAACACAACAAATCACGAAATCAACATCAACAACAATGCAAACCCTCATTCAAAAATCACACTTTGAATGGCCATTGAAATTTACCGATAAAGTACACCATTCAGAATCCCAAACAACCCCCCCTGCAGTGGTCTAGAGATGAAGCAGGGGAAGCGGAGAAGATGATAAGTTTGGGAAAGAAAACATATGGAAAAAGAAGAGATAAAGTGATATTTTATCCCTAAATTATCTTGGGTTTATAAAAAGACTCATGATCAATAATTTATCTAAAGTTTAAGGGTTTAAATAAAAATTTAACCTTTTTATCAACGTGTCACGCCATCAAACTCACAACAACTACCATCCCAATGATCACATCTTAATGAAAACGAAACGAAAGTGATCATATATATATATTTTTTAATCTATCTACCATAAGTTTATAAAACTCAAACGAGAGTGATCATTTGTATAATTTACCATTTGATAATATAATTTTTATTCATTTATATTTATAGTATTTTAAATATTAAATCGATAAAATTATAAATAAAGAGGGTTAAAATGTTATTTTACCTTTTTTATAGTTATTATATCAACACTTAACAATAACATATTTTTTTTTAAAATATGTTTAATGGGTTCAATGGTAAAAGAGTGTTATTTTATCTAAATATTGTTGGTTCAAGAAATTGCTTTTTTAATTTATGTATATTATCAATGACTAAAAAAGAATTTGAATAAATACTATCTTATAATCGTTTTAACTTATTTAAAAAATATATAACATATTTTTTTAGATTAATATAATATTATTGAATCTTAAGTAAATAACAATTACTAATTTTAGTAAAATATTATTATTAGGGATAAAGTTTATTCCAATCGAGTGATTGAAATTTAAGTTAGTAAATTTTATTTTGTTATTCTAATTTAATTTCAAATTTTATAAATTAAACTAAATTAAATAAAATTTGAGTCAATTTAGACACGACAAAACATGAGATGAATATATATCAATATCATGAAAACGACACGCATATATAATATGAAAATTGTTAGGCCTATTTTGACAAAGCCTAAAATGAATAAAAGAATGGAAGAAAAAATAAATAAATTTTCAATGTAAACTGGAAAGTAAAAAAAAGAAAGAAAAGAACTTCTCTAATATCCATAATCAGATAGCCGAGAAATAAAGTAATGGATAACTCTTTAATTTTGTTATAAATATATAAGGTTTGTTTGATATATTATAATTGATTTTTCTAAATAATTTATATAATTTTATAAAATTATTTTATGACATATAATTTACCTAAACAATTATGCCCAAAACTTATATATATAATACGGTAAACTACATATTTACCTAATTTTTTAATGTTTTCAAAATTATATCTAAGTTTTAGTTTTTATTTCATTTTAGAACACATTCGTTAAAAACATAACGTGTTTAGTATCTAATCTATTAGTTTTGGTCTATTCTAATACTTAGACTTTCATTTTTCAAAACTTAACGATAAATTTTGAACCGGGTATTAAAATGAAATAATGACTAAACTTTAAACATGGTTTTGAAAAAAATTAAAAATTTAGGTACTAAAACGGATCAAAATTGACAGTTTAAGTACTAAATATATAATTTATCTCTATATATATAGGCGAACATCCATACTCTGTTAAAAGAAATTCACAGACCCTAATTATCATGACTGGGTTCAAATAAAATAAAATAAAATAAAATAAAATAAAATGTTGCCTCCTAAATATTATCATGTCTGGGTTCAAGTATTAATGAGTAAAGAAAGATAGAAAAATGAGTTTTAACGATCTTTCGACAGAGTGGGTTTGGGAAAAATTGAAGCGTCAAGCATTTGCTATAACTATTTTTAATTTTTTGTTATTATATTTAACATTTAATACGTTCAAAAAAAAAACATTTAATACGTAGCCACTGTCTATTTCGTATTAAATTCTAACTGTTGGATTTGAAATTGAGATCTTTAATTCTTGAAATGCACATTAGCAATTTCTTACCCACAATAAGATTGGATTTGGCAACAATAATAAATTAAGGATATTAAACTAATTTTATAGATGGATTTAGGGGTAGATGAGGAAAGTTGTCCCTTAAAAATTTAAAATTATCATTTTGAAATATTTTTTTTATGAATTTTACATTGAAAACCTATGTTTGCTCTTTAAAATTTTATAAGTTCGTTATTTTTATTTAAACGTTTAGAAATTTATTCGTCTAACATAAAATTTTACATCTATCTTTATATAATTTTAAAAAGAGAGTTATGTTGGATATCAAACTTCAATGGGTCTTAATTCATATTAAAATATCATTTTTAATCTTAGTTAATTTTAGATTTTGATTAGATATTGAATAATTTTCTTTTTTTTCCCCAAAGGGAGGCCAAACCACCTAGACTATTTCTTCGTTCCTGATCATCATTGCTATTGCTCCTAGAGGTTCCCAAAATTTGTGCTTTCCTTTGGTGAGTTCCCATACATGCTTAGCTATCCTGTCAGCAACCCTATTCTCTCTTCGTTTGATACCCTTTATTTTCACTGATCAATCTCGTTTCATGTAAACTTCAATATGTTGTAGAATCGTTAAACCCTTGACTTTTCTTGATTCCACTTGGATAGTCTTAACCGCTTCATCACTGTCAGTTTCGACCTCTATCCATCTCATTCTCAATTTCCACAGTCTGGATCCCTTCATATATTCCTCAGAGCTTTGCCTCAAGCGCCGTACAGACTTCGATTTTTCTGGAAAAGCCCATCAACCATCGTCTTTCATGGTCTTTTCTTACTACATCGTTTCTTAAAGGAGGTGGTATGGCCTCAATATAAAGAAGAGCTTTATTAAATAGGAGTTGCCTTAGACTACTCCATTTCCAATTTCCCTCATCATCAATCATATCCTTGATTTTGCAAGTATGGTCCCTAATGTCATTCGGTCAGAGGCAATGATTCCTAAGTTGCCCCAATTCTGAAACCCAATCATCGTTTCAAAGTCTATCACACCTCCATTACCCAAATTCGAGGTAACATTGTCATTAAATTTCTCCCAAACATTATTGAGCCCTTGTTATAAAGACCTCCTTCACATTGTACTTGTTATGCAGAATCTTGACCCAAGTTTCCTCCGTTCTTGTTGCAAGTTGAAAGGTTACCTTCATGAGGACAATCTCATATTATTTTCTAAGATTTTTATCTCTAGACCCCATTCTCTTGTTGGCTTACATATTTGGCCTCATAAGGTGCAAGCCCCCTCATTCTTGGCTTTTCTCTAGATAAAATTACAAGTTAGTCTTTCCAACTCTTTGCAGATGCTCATCGGCAGGTTCGTTGTTTGCATGGTGTAGTAGGGGATGACAGAAAGAACCGCTTTCATAACGGTGATCCTGCCAACGAGGGACAGGGATTTTGCTTTCTAGTCGGTCAAGTAATCACGAACTTTTGTATCAGGTTTTGGTATAGCGCCTTATTGACTCTTTCGTGTATATGCGATACTCCAAGGTACTTTCCAAGGTTATCTACCTCTTGGAATCCAAGACAGTCGCTAATTTTTCTTTGTTCATTGGTTGGCACATTCATTGAGAATAATATGATGGTTTTAAGGAGACTCACGTTGTGTCCCGAACCATGACAGAAATCTTGGAGGACTTTTTGAATGATCTTTTGCTTGGTTCACGTCGGTTTCTGAAAATAAAATAAGGTCATCAGAAAATATAAGATGGGATAAAACAGGTCCATATTTAGATAATTTGATAGATTTCCAACTTCTCTTTTTTATTTATAGGTTGATAGCATGCACCAGTCTGTCTATCTGGAGGACAAATAGATACAATGATAGGGGGTCTCCATGACGGATGCCTTTAGAGAGATTGAAAGAGTCGGTTGGGGTACTATTCCATAGGATTTGAGTCGTGGTAGTTCTGACACATCCCATAATAACATCTCTTAATGAAGAAGGAATTCTACTATCCTTGAGAGTGTCCTCTATATAATGCCATTTGAGACGATCATACACTTTCTCCAAGTCAATCTTTATGGTCATCCAACCTTTTCTTCCTTTTCTTTTGATGCATCGAGTTAATAGTTTCTAGCATTAAAATTATCTTTTTCGTGATTGACTGTAATACCTTAAATATCTGATCAGTGACTATATTGAAAGGATTCAAAATTTTGAGAATTAAATTGAATAAATTATAAAGTATAAGAAATAATTTAGGAAATTGTGTTTAAGACCAATTAGTAAGAATGGAAGAATGAAAGGGTATTTTGATCCTTTAGAGGGAAATGAATTTAATTTTTAATTAGGGTATTTAAGAAGAGGAAAAAGGGGAAAGAGGAAAAAAAAAGCTAAGTTATTTTCTCTTCTCCTTCTTCCCGTGTGCCCATTCTCTCCATAGCCAAAAGTGAGTTTCCTCCAAGTTGGTTTTTGCTTTAGTTTAATGGATGGTATTGAAACCTTGAGTGTTATAGAGGCTTAAGGAATGGTTAAAGAGGACTAAAACTAAGAGACGAATGATTTATTTGAGATTGAAGAAAATAGGTTTATGAATATATGTTGAAATATGTTTTTATTGAGGTTTGCTAGTATATTTGACTTGTCAAATAAGTAAATAAGAGATTAGAAGCATTGGATGCAATTAAAAACGTGTATGAAAAAATAGTATGATTCTTGGTTTGGGATGTTCTTTGGAGAATTTAGATGTTATAAGAAGCTAAATAGAGGAAAGTTAGTTGGGTTAAGTGATGTTAAGTTTAAGGGTATTGTTTGAGGTAAAAGTAAGGCATTGAAACGAAAATTGGATAAACTCGAGCTGAAAAATGGAAAATCTGGGTAAGGTATCGGTATTGGAAGAATAGTACCGATACTATAGGTTTAAATTTGAAGAATTATGATGAACATTATCTATACTGATGCAATTAGTACCGATACTGATGTGGGTATCGATACTAAGAGAAAAGTATCGATACCATGAATTCTAAAATACAGAAATGGTATCGATACTGAAAGGGAGTATCAATACCAAAGTATAGAAGTATCGATACCATGGTAGGGGTACCAATACTATTGATCCTGGAAAATGTAAGATAAGAGGAATTTTGATAGAAATTGAATATAATAGTACTTTTGAGTATTATTAAAAGTATAAATGTTAGAGAGTATACTAACATTGGTATGATATGTGTACTTAATGGATGCTTGTGTAGATCATAACCAAGCCCTGGAGTCAAACAAGAAAAAGGGCAAGGATAAAGTTACCGAGTAGTTGAAAGTCATCACATCATACTAGGGAGGTATATCAGGTGAGTGCATTTATTGTACTTGTATGAAAGGAGGATGACTCGAGATGAGTCAACTTCGAATGTTTTGTTAAATAGATTTATTTACAGCATTTTGGTATATTTTCATAATGTATATATAAATGATATTATGAATAAGTTTTAGAGTATGAAATTCTCTAAAATGAATGGATGAATGTTAATGTTGTGCAATGGTTATCGATGTTACCAAAATCAATGTTTAAGTTTATGAAAATGCATAATGGTGCATTATCGGCATAAAAGATGCCACTAATGAAAATGCATAACGGTGCATTATCGGCATAAAAGATGCCACTAATGAAAATGTATAACGGTGCATTATCGACATAAAAGGTGCCATTAACGAAAATGCATAACGGTGCATTATCGGCATAAAAGGTGGCACACATGGTATTCATAAAAGGTGAATGACCATTTTGGCACTTCGGTGCAATGCATGTACTTTACATTCTCATTTAACATACATTGGGCAAAATAAAGGATAATTGGGAACAATATACAAAAAAAATATAGGTATGTCGGGCATACTAAGATTAGTTTTGTGACTATATGAAAGAAACTTGGTTTAACTGAGATGGTTATCTGATTGTTATGAAGTATAATATTTAGTTCGTATTTCAATAGCCATGGTATGCTTATGTATGAATTGTAGTTCATTTACATTATTATGCCTCATTAAGTAAATACTTAGTTTGTGTTGATTTCACGCGTAGGTAAAAACAAAGACTAGCAGAGTAAGGAGTGCAGCAGAGAATATCAATCCAAGGTTGACTCATCAGTAACTATAGGACAATCATGTCTTATTTTGATAAGATGTCATGGATATGAATTTAAAAAAAATGCTATGTAATGTATTTAAGTTATATCTTTGTAATAGGTTACAACGAATGTTTTATCTTATATTAAAATGTTTTGTTTTTATTTCCGAAACAAAATTTTATGGGTTTACAAATAAGAAAAATGTTTTTAAAAAGATCATGTAACACTTGTGACTTGTGTACGAGAACGTATACGGGAAATGAGTGTTACATTTATTGGTATCAGAGCTATATGTTTAGCCAATTCTCGGCCGAAACTGAATTTATTTGAATTTAGAAAAAGGGATTACATGCCATTAAGATTATCAAGGTTACTGATATGGTGTTATCAGAGTGTGATTGATGTCACTCCTTACTAACTTTAGTATTATTATTGTGTATCTCCTAGAAGATGTCGAAATCTTCGAACTCACGAAGAGTGCCTGAATAAGAAAATAGAGAGAGATCGGGTAACGAAAGCTATGAGGAAAATAATGAGCATCTGATTCTATCCGAGAACGCTAGCGCCCGACACCTCAAGGTATGCCCGTGCCAGAGTTTGGAGCTTTTGCAAGCTCTCAATGCCATATTTAACCGATTCCAACCTCATTCGCCTCCCCTTGCTCCTTTGGAACCGAGGATGTTGATCCCAAAAGAATTGAAGAGTTTAGGAGCTCCTGAGTTCCGAGGAGAAGAGGATGAAGGTCCTATGGAGCCTGACTTATGGCTGAATGATGTTATGGTAATGCTTGAAAGTCTTCACTGCTCGGATTCGAAAAAACTAGGTGGAGCTGTGCAACACCTATCTCCCGTATACCTTTCCATACTCGAGATACAAATGTCACATCATTATCTGTTTTAAAATATTCCTCAATTGAAAACTCGTAAAATTTTTGTTTCTAGATTTTCTTAAAACATAACATTTGTTTAATATACAACAAAACATTAATTGGAGTCTGTTACGAGGTTCTACTTAAATACAATTCAGAGCATTTTCATACTTTAATTACATGCCAACTTAGTTTTTCAAAATAAACCGGATTGTCCTATTGTTACTGACGAGTCAACCTTAATTGATGATAGATGTTGCTACTGATGCACTCCTTACTCGGCTAATTTATGCCTTCACATACGCGTGAAATCAACACACATTAAATATTTACTAGTGATACATAATATTATAAAGAAAAATTAATGTATACATAATTATATCATGATTTATTGGTTTCAAACTAATTCATATCATTCATAAGGATTTGATAAGTCCCTATTATCTAAACCAAATTTCTTTCATACTATTATCATAAACATTCTTAGTATGTCTAGCATACCTTTCTTTCTGTACATTTTTCCCATTATTCTTTAATAATTATTCATTATTAAATTTATGACATCCTTTCATGCCTTTAATGCATAATTATACATTTCATTTATAGCATCCTTTCATGCATTTAATACACCGTTATGCATTTCATTTATGGCATCGTTTCATGCCTTTAATGCATCGACATGCATTTCATTTATGGCATCCTTTCATGCCCTTAATGCACCGTTATGCATCTCATTTATGGCATCCTTTCATGCCTTTAATGCACCGTTATGAATTTCATTGATGGCATCCTTTCATGCCTTTAATGCACCGTTATGCATTTCATTTATGGCATCTTTTCATGCCTTTAATGCACCCTTATGCATTTCATTTATGGCATCATTTCATGCCTTTAATGCACCGTTATGCGTTTCATTTATGGTATTTTTTCATTCGTTTAATGCACCATTATGCATTTCATTTATGGCATCTTTTCATGCCTTTATTGCACCGTTATGCATTTCATTTATGGTATAAAAACATATTGAATACTATAAAACATACATTAGATTAAAACGTTATATTTTGAATCATTGTGAATCTTCTTCATCTTAAATAAATACAATAAATGTACTTACCTGATAATTCTCGCTAATAAAATGTAGTGATGTCTGGCTACTCAGCTACTTTATCTTTGCTCTTGTTCTTGCAAGATTCAGGAGCTTGGTTATGATCTACACAAGCATCCATTACAGACACATATACCATACCAAATGTTAGTATATTCCCTAACATTTATGTTGAAAACATTTTGATGTTTCGATATAACAAATTAAATTAAAAGAATTTTAATTTTGAAAATGATTTTCTAAGCATATCAGATATATTAAATCGGATATCAAAATATTACTCAAAGTATTTCAAAGTTCATTTTAAATCCTTACTCAAGTGTAAAATTAAGTTTTAATCTTAAAATAATTTCAAAACGATTTTACAAAATATTTCGAACCATTTCAAAGCAAAAAATTACAGATTGCTCAGAGGGAACCGATTCCCCCCCAAGGGGGTATCGATTCCCCCTGAATGGTTTGGCTCCGAGAATTCCAGTATGCTCCGAGAATTCCAGTATGCTCGGAGGGAACCGATTCCCCCCACTGGTCAACGGTAGAAATATTTGAATTTTACACTTAGGGAACCGATTCCCCATGAGGGGTACCGATTCCCCCCACGCTCTAAGAAGAAATATTAATTGTTTTCACACTTAAACGGCTCCAATAACTTCATTAATGATCCTAACGTTCAGAAGTGATTCAAGGTGTATTTAAGCAAGCTTAGAAGCCATTGATCAACAACAAGAAACATCAAGCAACTAGAATCAAGAGAGATTCGAAGAGAAAGCATCAAACCTCAAGTTTGAGCATTTCAAGCCAATTTTTCATTCAATATTCATTTTGCTTTCAAGAACACTTATTGTGCTCAATTGTATTATTCTTGAGTGTTCTTTTCTTTATTCTAGAATTGTGCAAACAATCTACCTTGTGAGGATTTTCTTGTAAGTTTGCAAATTTCTATTGTTCTCTTTGGGAGAGAGTGTTCTCAAGAATTTGGGGTATAATTATTGAGGGTTTGTAAGGTTACTCTTTGTTCTCAAAAGAAAGACAAATTAGTGAATTTGTGGAAAATCCTTAGTGTGGATAGCTAAGGTAGTGGACGTAGACTTTGGTTGAGAAAGTCAAACCACTCTAAATCGCTGTACAATTACTTTCAATTTTCTGCAAAAGCTTCCACCAAATTTTTAATTGCCAATTCACCCCCTCTTGGCCATATTCGTCGATCGATTAACTCAACATTTGACATCAGAGCCTAACTCATTTGAAGGTTTAATCGCCTCTTGAGTCGATTCGGGAAGAGTTACATCGATAATCAAAGTCATCAATGACCTCTACTTCAAACTTCGACTCCGGTCTCGATTCGATGCCCGTCAACAAGCCTCCTTTCTTCAATGGGGCTAACTATGCCTATTGAAAAAATAGGATGATGTACTTCATTCAAGCAAGTGACATGAGAGCATGGAATGTCGTAGAAGAATGATACATCAAGCCTCTCACTCATCCAAAATTGTGGAGTGAATGAGAGACAAAAATATTCCAGCTCAACTCCAAAGCCATCCATATCATATTTTATGCTCTTGGACCATATGAATACGGAAGAGTTTCATCTTGTACAACCGCCAAAGAAATATGGGACAAACTTCAAGTCACTCATTAAGGTATCGGTTAGGTAAATAAATCTAAAATTAGTATTCTAACACATAGCTATGAAAATTTTAGGATGAAACTAAATGAAGATATCAAAGCATGACAGATAGATTCTCAACAATTGTCAATGGTCTCAAATCATATGGAGAGATGATTTCAAATGAAAAGCTTGTGAGGAAGTTAGTTTACTCCCTTTCAAAATCATGGCAATCAAAGAAGACGACAATCATCGAGTCTAAGGACCTAACGTCCTTAACTCTTGAAGAACTAATCGGTTCCCTCCTCACTCATGAAATGATGCTTGAAGATGAGGTGGACCTCGATAAGATTGATGAGACACCAAAGGAGAAGGAGAAGAAGAAAAACATTGGAGTTGCTATTAAATCCACAAAAGATGAGAGTGATTCTAATGAAGGTGACGATGATGAGGAAATGGCATTGTTTGCCAAACGGTTCAGAAAAATGATGAGACCTTACCAAGAAAGAAAATTCAAACGAAGTGAAGGCCTAAAAAATGAACAAAAAGAGAAGGACCCGATCATTTGCTATGAATGCAAAAAGCTGGGGCATGTCAAATATGATTGCCCACAATTGAAGAGAAATGATCAATCAAAGAATAAGCACAAGCTCATGTGGCTACATGGAGCGATGAAGAAGGTTCCGATGAAGAGGAACAAGAAGTAGCAAACTTGTGCTTGATGGCAATTGGGGAAGATTCTAAGGTAATCTCTAACTCATCTGATTTTGATGATTTATCCTATGATGAGTTATGAGAGGAATATAATGGGTTAGCTTCGGATTATGAGAAATTGTTTTTAAAATATAAAAATGATGTTTCAAAATTGAAAAATGAAAATAAAATCATATCCAAAACCAACAACGATCTTTAAAGTAAAATCAAAGATTTACAAATCAAACTAGAAGAGTTTGAAAAGAAAATTTTGGATTTGCAAAATTTACTTTCAAAGGTCAATGATGATCATCAAAAGAAAATTGATGATCTTAAAGCTTCTTTTGATAAAGTTGGAACAAAACGTTTTGAAAATGGAGAAAATTCAAAATCCAACTTTGTTAGAAAAAGTTTTAAAAACTACAATCATAGAGGTTCCCGAAAAACCTCTAATGGAAAAATCATTAGAAGTATATGGGTTCCCAAAGAACTTATTACTACTAAAAATAAGGATATCCTACATCAATGGATACCTAAGGGGACTAAGATTTTGGAAACTAATGAATATGGACCCAAAAGAATTTGGGTACCAAAAATTAGAAATTAATCTATGTTTGTAGGAAAAGGAGAATTGCTACAAGGCACGGGAAATAAATTCAAATTCATGGTACCTTGATAGTGGATGCTCGAGACACATGACCGGAGACAAAAGTCGGTTCATAGAGCTTAACGCCAAAAATGGAGGAGAAGTGACTTTTGGTGATAATTCAAAAGGTCACATTGAAGGTATAAGTATAATAGGTAATACCTCTTCCATACAAATTAAAAATGTGTTATATGTGAATGGATTAAAGCATAATCTCTTGAGTATTAGTCAATTATGTGATAAGGGATTCAATGTCATATTTGAAACTATTGGTTGTAAAGTCATTGACATTGCATCTAATAGGATTATGCTTGTTGGTCATAGAATAGGAAACATATACATGGTGCATTTAGACTCTATAGAAATGACTAATTTATGCCTAGCTGCAAATGATGAGCATGATAGTTGGTTATGGCATAGGAGACTAGGACATGCTAGCATGAGTGTTTTGCAATGGTTAGTTCAAGGAGAATTGGTTCGAGGGTTGCCTAAACTAAAATTTGATAATGATAAAATCTGTGATGCTTGTGCTAAAGGAAAACAAAAGTGAGTTTCTTTTAAATCCATTAATGATGTTTCAACTAGTAGAGTATTACAATTGATCCATATAGATCTTTTTGGGCCAACTAGGACTACTAGCTTGGTTGGAAAACAATATGCATTTGTCTTGGTAGATGACTATTCTAGATATACTTGGGTTCTATTCTTAAGTACTAAAGATGAATCATTAGAAAATTTCATCACATTTCAAAAGTAATCCAAAACGAAAAAGGTTACTCTATCACTAGTGTTAGAAGTGATCATGGCACTGAATTTGAAAATCTTGGATTTAATGAGTTTTGTAATTCTAATGGTATTAGCCATAATTTTTCAGCACCTAGAACCCCTCAACAAAATGGAGTTGTTGAGAGGAAAAATCGAACTTTAGAAGAAATGGCTAGAACCATGCTTTGTGAAAATAATTTGCCAAAATATTTTTGGGCGAAAGCCACAAATACCGCTTGTTATGTTGTAAATCGAGTAATGATTAGGCCAATTTTAAATAAAACTCCATATGAAATTTTCAAAAATAAAAAGCCTAACAATAGCTATTTTCATCCTTTTGGATGTAAATGTTTTGTTTTAAACAACGATAAAGAAAACCTTGGCAAATTTGATGCTAAAAGTGATGAAGGAATTTTTCTGGGTTATTCCTTAAATTCTAAAGCTTATCGAGTATTTAATAAAAGAACTTTAGTTGTAGAAGAGTCTATACATGTTGTTTTTGATGATAATCTCATTCTGAGGAAGGATTCTTGTGTGAATGATGATGTAGGTATTATAAATGACATTAGACATGACGTTGGAGAACCATCATCAAAGGAAGAAACGAAAGATGAGGAAACTCATGGTCCTCTCGAGAATCCAACCATTGAAGAAATGGAAGTATCTTATCCAAGAGAGTACAACTATGTCAAGGATGGTGAGATTATAGGTGATCCATCCAAAGAGGTAACAACTCGATCTTCTCTTAGAAATATTTGTAATTATGTTGCATTTATTTCATGCATAGAGCCTAAGAATATTAAAGAAGCATTAAATGATGAACATTGGATTATGCCTATGCAAGAAGAATTAAATCAATTTGAGAGAAGTAAAGTATGAACATTAGTTGAAAGGCCTAGTAATAAATCTACTGTAGATACTAGATGGGTATTTAGGAATAAGCTTGATGAGAGTGGTAATATAGTGAGAAACAAGGCTAGACTTGTTGCTCAAGGGTATACTCAAGAAGAAGGCATAGACTATGATGAAACATACGCTCCCGTAGCTAGGATGGAAGCAATTAGAATATTATTAGCATTTGCATGTTTTCATGAATTTAAACTATATCAAATGGATGTTAAAAGTGCATTTTTAAATGGTTTTATAAAAGAAGAAGTGTATGTGGAACAACCTCCAGGTTTTGAAGATTCAAAATTTTTGGATCATGTTCTTAATTTGACAAAAGCACTTTATGGTTTAAAACAAGCTCCTAGAGCTTGGTATGAAAGATTGTCAAATTTTTTAATTGCAAAGGGTTTTTCAAAAGGGAAGGTTGACACTACATTGTTTTTAAAGCATAAAGGTAAAGATTTATTAGTAGTTCAAATATATGTTGATGATATAATATTTGGTTCTACTAATGATGTTCTTTACCAAGAATTTTCTAAGCTACTGCAAAGCGAATTCGAAATGAGCATGATGGGGGAGCTCTCATTTTTCTTGGGACTCCAAATCAAGCAAAGAAAAGATGACATCTTCATCAATCAAGCTAAGTACGTCAAAGATATGCTCAAGAAGTTTGGACTGGAAAATGGCAAACCTCATGACACTCTAATGAGCTCTTCAACAAAGCTTGACTTAGATGAAGGAGGTAAATGTATAGATGTTAAATTATATAGGTCAATGATTGGATCTCTACTTTATTTAACTGCAAGTAGACCGGACATTATGTTTAGTGTTTGCTTATGTGCTAGATTTCAATCATGCCCTAAGGAATCACATTTACTAGTTGTTAAGAGAATCTTTAGATACCTTAAGGACACTCCTAGTTTAGGACTTTGGTATCATAGAGACTATAGCTTTAGCTTGCATGCCTTTTCTGATGCGGATTATGGAGAATGCAAATTAGATAGGAAAAACACCTCTGATACTTGCCAATTCCTTAGAAATATGATGATTTCTTGGTTTTCAAAGAAACAAAATTGTGTTGCATTATCTACCACTGAAGCCGAATACATTTCAGCTGGTAGTTGTTGTGCACAAGTTTTATGGATGAAACAACAACTTTTTGATTATGGAATTGAAGTAGGTATCATTCCTATCAAGTGTGACAATACTAGTGCTATTTGTCTCACTAAAAATCTCATCCAACACTCTAGAACTAAGCACATTGAAATAAGACATCACTTCATTAGAGACAATGTCACTAAGGAAGATGTAGTTCTAGAATTTGTTGATACTTTGCATCAATTAGCAGATATCTTTACAAAACCTTTAGATAAGGAACCTTTTTGGACACTTAGGAGAGAATTAGGTTTAACTGACCTATCTTCACTTAGTGTTTAAAATAATTTTAGCACTTTTAAGACTAAATGAAAAAATACTTATAATAGTAATTTCTGATTACATTCATTGCTATTAGTTAGGGGGAGTTTATGATTCTTGATGAAAAATTAACTTTATGTTCAAATGTAGTTTAAGGATTAATTTGATTGATTGAACATAATTAATTTTTGATATATGAGTTGCCAATACCACTAGAGAAAATTAATTTAACATTTTGAGTGTTTAAAATCAGATTTTATCAGTTTTGGTGCAGAGGGAATCGATACTCCCTTGAAGGGGAACCGATTCCCCCTGTAGGGGAATCGATACCCCCCTGGGGTTCTAGTTTTTAACACGGGCAGAACACCCCAAACTCTCAAACCCTCTCTTCTTCTCTCTTAGCCATTTTTCCTCTCTACTCTCACCCTATCTCCATTCTTCATCAAAACAACATTTTTAATCGGAATTCTCTTCAAATATAAACTCCTAAACCTGTTGGAATCATCAAAATCGTGCAAACTTCATTCAATCTCACTCAAATCCGAAATTCTTCAAGGTATTTTTCTAAAACTTCTATTTTATCAATTTTTGAACATAGAACTAGTTTTAATTAGTTCTAGATTGAAATAGTGATTGAGCATTGATTGTTTAGTGTTTAGAAACTAGATTCTACAACTAATTTCATCAAAAAACATAAGAATTTTTCAAAATTTTTGAAAAGTTTTGAAATTAAAAAAAATTATTTTCAAATTGTTGTGTTTTGATTTAATTATGTTGTTATTATGAAAACTATGTGTATATTGATTTTCAAACCCTTATTTTTCAATAGTTTTCAAAAACTTTGCCCATTAGGATTGGTTTAGAGAACCTTGAAATATTAAGGACTCAATTGAGTTTTGGGTTTGATCATATTGCATACATGTGTTTTTTAAAATTGCAGGTTATTCCTTCCATTCCGATTACCTTAAATCATGTCTCACAAACGTTTTAGACCTTCCTCTAGTCATTCTTGCCAACCTCTAAACTCACCTCCAAATCCTCCACCTATCCAACAAATTCCTAATCCTAATCCCGATGATCCAAACATGACCATTCGCAATTCTTTCTCCAATGAACCCGGTCGTAGACAAAATCTCTACTTTAGGTTTTGTCAATACTTTGAGTCCTACAAAATCTGGGAAGAACGAATCTCATCTCTTCAAGCCATGTTAGACATCAATTTTCGATATCTTCCTACTCTTCAAGAGTGGAAATTTGATAAGCTCTTCGAGCTTGAACCTATAGTTTACCACCAACTCGTTCGTATCTTCTACTCTAATGCCGTTTTCATTAAAAACTGAGATAAAACCTTAACCATAGGAATCCGATCCTATCTTCTAGGACGATTCCTTCATCTTGACTAGGAATACATAGCCAAAGCATTAGGATTAGATAATGATGGGTTAGACAATGAAAAATTGACGGTAGGATCTCAGTATAAACGAAGGGATAGTGCAAATGTGTTAGATCTTCACGACCGTTTTCTTCATCTCATGATCTCTTGGTGGTTTCGACCATCCGGAGGCCGTTACTCTACTCTCCGAGCCATGGATTTATTTTGGCTACATTGTGTCCAAAATAATCTTAAAATCAACCTTCCACAGATTATCTTTTCTGAATTTGTCGAAACCGTAAATCTTGTTCCCAATAAAAAATTATGTTCTTCTTTAGTTTACGGTTGTATTCTTAGTAATCTGTTTAAAAAGGTTGGGCTTAGAGTTGGTCTTGATGCTTCCTTTCCCCTCAAAAACCAAATCAACCTCTTCTCTTTAACCAAATCGGGATGGAAGTTCAATGAAGTTACTGGTCTTTGGGTTCGTATTCATGAACAACCTCCGGAAGCCGATGACTCCGACGATGAGCAAGAACAACATGAGGAACAAGCTCCACCAGAGGAACAAGCACGACCAGAAGATTAAATGCCTCCATACTTTCAATCATTTATGGAGACATTTGATTTCTGGTATGCATCCATGGATTCTCGCTTCACTTCCATAGAGTCTCATTTATCCACAATGAGAGCTCAACAATTGGAGATTCTCCGGGAGATTCGCGCGAACAACGCTTCTATGAACATTAATGCACTCTCGCACGAGATGGCTACTATGCGAGCTTATTTTCCTCCTCTCGATCCTCCTACGGATGCTTGATTATTTGTCATGCTTTAGTACTTTGAAATAGAACATGGAGTTTATTGTTTCAACATTTTGAATGACTTTGGATTGTTTTTAATTTTGATTGTTGGATGTTTGAATTTGGTTGATGTTTTATGGATGGTTTGAACTTATATTTCTATATATTTGGTTTGGTTAAATTTATTCATTATTGCATCATTTACATCATGTTAGATATATGACCAATTTCACCATATCACATTGTTTATGAATATTGATTATGAAACTAATGGCTAATGTTTCTCTTGATTGTGATCTTAGCAGCTTAAGCTATATATATTTATAATCAATTGGCTAAATGATTTCAAAACCTTGTTTAAGATCTTTTAAAAGTCTTTTTGATTTAACAAAAAGGGGGAGAAATGTTAAAGTGTTTTAAAGGGGAGAAGTGTTAGAGTAAGGGGGAGTAATTTCAAAACTTGATTTCAAAATCTTAAAATTACTAAAATGTTTTGTTATATCAAAAAGGGGGAGATTGTTGAAAACATTTTGATATTTCGATATAACAAATTAAGTTAAATGAATTTTAAGATTTTCCAAAAGATTTTCTAAGTATATTCGATATAATTATTCGAATATCAAAATATTACTCCAAATCTTTCAAATGTCATTTTTAATCCTTACTCAAGTGTAAAATTAAGTTTAAAACTTAAAATAATTTCAAAATAATTTTACAAAATATTTCGAACCATTTCAAAGCCAAAAATTCCAGATTGCTCAGAGGGAACCGATTCCCCCTCAAGGGGTACCGATTCCCCTCTGAATGGTTTGGCTCCGAGAAAAACAGAATGCTCGGAGGGAACCGATTCCCCCTGTTTAACGGTCGAAATATTTGAATTTTACACTTAGGGAACCGATTCCCCCCACGCTCCAAGTTGTTTTATTAATTGATTTCACACTAAAACGGGTCTATTGACTCCACTAATCATCCCCAACATTCAGAATCATTTGAAGGTGTATTTAAACAAGCTTAGAAGCCATTGATCAACAATAAGAAACAACAATCAACAAGAATCAAGAGAGAATCAAAGAGAAAGCATCAAACCTCAAGTTTGAGCATTTTCAAGCCTATTTCATTCAATATTCACTTTTGCTTTCAATAACACTTATTGTGCTCAATTGTATTATTCTTGAGTGTTCTTTCTTTGTTCTAGAATTGTGCAAACATCTTGCCTTGTGAGGATTTTCTTGTAAGTTTGCAAAATTTGTATTATTCTCTTTGGGAGAGAGTGTTCTCAAGAATTTGGGGTATAATTCTTGAGGGATTTGTAAGGTTACTCTTTGTCCTCAAAAGAAAGACAAATTAGTGAATTTGTGAAAAATCCTTAGTATGGATAGCTAAGGTAGTAGACGTAGACTTTGGTTGAGAAAGTCGAACCACTCTAAATCGCTGTGCAAATCTTTTCAATTTTCTGCAAAGCTTCCACCGAAATTTTTATTTGTCAATTCACCCCCCTCTTGGCCAACTCCATCGATCGATTAACTCAACACAACCTATATTGGAAATTGAATTATTTGATCTATAATCTACTTGCCTCTAGTGGTAGTCCTATCTCTAAGATGGAGCAGATCGTGACCCTCCTCAATGGTCTTCCAATAAAGTTTCCGCCATTTGTTGTTGCTATCACGATGAGTCTTGAATCCTACACTTTTGATACTGTGACATTGGTTCTTATTGATGCAGAATCACGTATAAGAGATCCTATGCGAACGTCGATTAGCATCAACATAATTCTCGATGATCGAGAGTAGAATAGTGATAATAACAGCAGGTGTGGTGATAGTCGTTAGTACACTGAAGGGCGTGCTAAAGGTCAGTCAGTTGGTGGACTTAAAGCGCATCCCAAGCACCAATGTCAGTTATATGGTAAAATTGGGCATTTGGTTGAAAGATGTTGACATTATTTTGATCAAGAGTTCAAAGGAATTGGTTCTCAAATTACTAGGTCCATTGTTAAAGTTCAGACAAATGTTTGTAAATATGACGCTGAAACATCTAATGTTTGTAATCCATGTTAGTTGGGCAAATTTCATAAACTACCTTTTTCATAAATCTTCCTTTATGTATAGTCATTCATTTGAATTTGTTGAGGAGGATGTTAGGGTTCCTGCACCTATCAAATCCAATGGGTGGCAATACTATGTTTAACTTGTTGATATGTACGCCAGAAACTGATGGGTATACTTGTTGAAAAATAAAACTGAGGTCATTCATGCATTTACATTGTTTTATGCTCTTATGAAAAACCAATTTCAATCTATCATAATAACCTTCTAGACTAATGGTGGTTGTGATTCTCAGACGTTTCGAGGTTATCTAGCAACTTCTGATATCCAACATCGTGTTTTTTATCCTCACACTTCACATCAAAACATTATAGTTGAGCGTAAACAATGGCATATTATTGATATTACTTCGACTTTACTTGCTCAATCCTCTGTTCCCTTCAAGTTTTGGTCTTATGCAGTTCTTACAGTTATTTTCTTATAAACAGATTGCCTATATATGTGAATGATGGTGTAAACATGCATTCTCGTCCACACATAAATTTAATTATTCAACATTAAATTTCAAACATTTATTTCTTGTTGAATCTTTTTAGTTGTTTTACTTTTAATTAGCTTTAATATTAAATAGGTATTTGTAATAATAAATTAGATTATTAGGATAGTCTTAAGTCATAAATATATAAAGGTATTTATTTAATATTAAGACAATAAAATAAATACTAATTAAATTTTATTTCTTTTGGCAGGTTCTATTACAATGCCCATAACCCAATATAAATAGACCTAGTGTGTTAAATCCCGTTATATATCCTCACAAGGACCCAACAACATAAACCCTAATTTATCAGTTGTGTCGCCAACATTTGTTAACCATTGGATTAGATCAAATCCAACAGCCAGATTCTCTAAGGTAGACTCTCCAGGTTCTTCACGTGTGTTGTAACACCCTAAACCCGTATACATTCCGAATACGAGTCAAAGATGCCACATGACATTTACAAACATTCTACAATTGAAAACTAGTACAAATTTGAACCTTTAATTTTTTTTAATTTAATCCTTTCAATAAAATAATTTAATCACGTAACAAGAAAATATAATATTTAAACATCCAAAATGATATCAGTTTCAGGCTACAACTTTGCAGTTTGATGTTGTTTCATGTCATAAAGTAAACTGTCAAAAAACTGTCTAATTTTAAAATTCATTTCGATAGCATATAAAATATAATTTAATAAACCTTTATTGATGTAAAATATTATTTTACCTACAATCAGTTATACTAAGTCCATATTATTTATATTACAGACCAATTTAAAACCACGATAACCAAACAGTATCATAAAACACATAATATACATGCCACTAATAAGTCAAAAGAACAGAGAATGATCATACTGATACTGGATGAAAATCTGATTCTGCACAGTGATGTTCAAGATACTCCTCAATATGTAGACTTTTCCTTTCTCTTACATACATGTGGAACTATCACACGCTAAGTATAACTTAGTGAGTCGTTATAAATAAAATGAGGTAAGATAAAATATAAAAATAGCATAATATTTCAAAATAATACAATTTATTCAAATAAAACACGTGAATTTCCAAATCGACTTAAATAAGCAATTTAGTCATCGATAAACTTGTAAAATCAATATCTCATGATTTTATAAAATCATGTCAGCCAATATAAAATCACAGTAATCGTTAAATATTTATTTTCATTCGATCACATATTCAGCACATTCACATTCCAAATTTATAGCCCAATGTATATCTAAAGAGAATGCAAAGTATGTGAGTCATTCGAGTGTGCACAATATGCACCAATAAGTGCCCATATATCAATATCAATAATCCGCACTCAAAAGTACCCATATCAATCTGCACCATAGGTGCTACACGTGAAGTACATGAATGTACTATATCAATAACACTAAACAGTGATCACTCCATCTCATGACATGTTAATTGTACCTACGACTCTCCGTGCAACATACAATGGGTTTTACAATAAAATCATTTCATTCATATAACCATCATACCCATATCAATAAAATTTCCAAATATCATTTGTAAAGAATTTATATGTAATAAATCTTAAATCTTTTCAGTAAACATTATTGAAATATTCCATAATTTGATTCAAAACTTTTCTTTAAAAAATTATTTGATATTAACTTATCGCAAGTCTTCATCAATCAGTAATAATTAAATAAAATAAAAAGCACTCACATTTGCCTCACAATTAAACATTTTATAATTATATTATTTTAAATCATGTGCTTGTATTTTATGATTTATTTTAGAGAAAATTGCCTCAGTGACCAAAAATGCCTTATAATATACGATTTTAATCAACTTTTTTTGGATTTGCCAAAATGACCAACAAAATCGCAATGCGAAATAAAAATCGCAACGTGATCTCCAGAATCGCAAATCAGTTCCTATAATCGCAACGCGATTATGAAGAATCGCAATGCGATAGTACAAATTCGCATTGCGATTTTCCATAATCGCAACGCGAATATGAAAATCGCAACGCGAATATGAAAATCGCAACGCGAACATATAAATCGCAACACGATTCTGACTATTGCAACGAGTATCCGTAAAATCGCAACGAGTATCCGTAAATCGCAACGACAATACGTAAAATCGCAACGCGTATCCGTAAATCGCAACGAGAATACGTAAATCGCAACGCGTATCTGTAAATCGCAACGAGAATACGTAAATCGCAATGCGTATCCGTAAATCGCAATGCGAATACGTAAAATCGCAACGCGATTTTTAAAGCGCCATTATAATCGCTACGCGTATTTTATTTTCAAATTCCAAACACGAATATTAATTATCGGAACACTGAACCGTCCACAGTATATCCCGTAATCGCAACTCATAACCTAAAACCTAAAAAAAATCACAACTCAGTCCCATCTCCATCTCTCACTCTCTACGGCAAAATTCATCCCCATCTCCGAAGATTTCCGTCCCCATCTCCGACGAAATCCCTCACAACCTTTCACGGTCAGAAATCCCTCACAATCATTTAGAAATGGAAAATCAACCTCCGAGGGTTAGTTTTTTTTTAATTATTTTTATTTTGAAATTTTTGCATTATTTTAGGTTTTTCATATTGAAATTGATGATAAGTTTACTGGTAATTTCAATAATAGATTAACCATTTCACTTAGATTTCTTATTAAATTCATTCGATTGCTGCCAATACTGCTAAACTATTTAGTCTTTAACCCTGTGAAGTTAGTATTTGTCTTTGTTGTCTTTTGGTTGAAGTAATGCAATTCATTAAAGTTTCAATTTGCAGAAGAAGAATAGTTTCTAAACTTAAAATCGCAACATGAAAATGAAAATCGCAACACGAAATTGACTATCGCAACGAGAGAAATGAAAATCGCAACGAGGGAATCGCAACGCGAAATGAAAATTGCAACACGAAACCAAAACGCATTGCGATTTTCATTTCGCGTTGCGATTTTAATTTCGCGTTGCGATTCCCTCGTTGCGATTTTCATTTCGCGTTGCGATTCTCTCGTTGCGATAGTCATTTCCGCGTTGCAATTTTCATTCTCTCGTTGCGATTTTCATTTCAACCAAAAGACAAAACAGTGTTGCAAATTTTAGTTTCAAGAATAAACTACTACTCTTTATGTTTATTATTTTTGGTATATCTTCACAGTGTAGTTTTTGGTATATCTAACTTGGTATGTTTATTGTTTTTGTAGAAATTTTTTTCGGCTTCATTGACATTAAGGAATAAAGTTAGCCTAGCCACTACAATTGCTTCGAAGCTTTCACCTGCACAAAGAAAATTGTTTGAGGAAACCTGCTTCGGGCCATGGCTGAGAGTACAATATCCGGGTAGAGATGCTAATTTGACCCATTTGTGGCTTCAGACCATGACTAGCGATCTACCCGACAGTATACAACGTGGTGAGGAAGAGATATGGTTTTATTTTCCACCGGCGTATACTTGTTTTGGGCGGAAGGAGTTCTGCTTAATCACTGGTCTACGATTCAGACACGATGATATAGGCCGGTACACTCGTCATATCACCCGTCCATCATGGTTATCCCAGGTTTTTCCTGATGAGTCAATAGAGAAGCCGAACTTACACGTCGAAGACCTGAAGAAATTGTTTAATAAGAAAGATGGTTTTACTCGGATGAATGACGTCGATGTTGTCCGAGTGTGCCTTCTAGTACTTTTGGTTGCCGGCTTTTTAGGCAGAGAGGCCAGACAACCTATTCCTCAGGAGCTAATATTATTGGTAGAGGACCTAAATGCATGTAATCTGTTTCCGTGGGGTTCGTATATATGGAAAGCTACCTGGACTAAGTTGTCGTCTGCCTTTGATGACCGCAAATGTTTGCGTGGCGATGGGTCAAAATACACTTTGTCAGTCTTTGTTTGGGCCTTTAAGGTAAGAATTTCTATATAATGTTTTCAAAATTATAATTAATTATTTAACAATTACTAATGTTTGTTATTATATTGTTTGTAGATTTGGATATTCGAGGCTTTCCCTAGCATTCGGACATATGCATTAAAAACTTCAAATGATATTCCTAGGGCTATTTCCTGGAAGAGAAAACGTCTGTTGGATTGGGAAGACTTAATACCATATGCGACAATAAATAATGTAAGTTAACACAAATACTATCATATATAAACAAGTTATTAATAGTAGACGTTTAACTTTGTTTGAGTTTTCATATTTTTAGGAGGCCAACACTCCATTACAGAGACTGACACCCACGGAGGCAGAGCTTGCCACTGATTGGTGGCAATCTAGTCAGCATTTTTTTGATGGCACGAATGATGAGCAGCATCCACTTCCTCCACTTCGAGAGCCATCACCTCACCCAGAGCCATCACCTGATCGACCCGACTATACACCTCTACAACGAGAGCCATCACCTATCCCGTCACATCATTGAGCCTCTTCTCCACCATCACCTCATGATAGGCGACCGACAAAGATGCCACGACTTCTATCTCCCTGTTCTCCACCTCCACGAGATGAGTCAAGGGAGTTACGTGATGAGGTCAATGCCTTGCGTGAGGAGATCGGTACTCTACGCGATAACGATGGTGCATGGCGTGTGGAGGTGTCTACTTTACGTGGTGAGGTTGTCGCTCTACGTGAGATGGTAGTATCGTTGCAGAATGAGGTTCATACTCTACGCAACGAGGTAAGTTTAAGATTTTACATATTTAACTTGATGATAAATTTACTCGTAATTTCACTTAGATTAACCATTTCACTTAGAATGCTTAGTAAATTTATTCGGTTGCTGCCAATACTGCTAAACTGTTTATTCTTTAATACTGTGAAGTTAGTATTTGTTTTTGTTTTCACTGTTTAAATATCATGTCTGTTTATTTACTGATTTTTGTATTTAATTATTTAGCGGCCTGATAAGGTGGATGCTTTACGTCGGGTTTTTCTTGCACGACAGAGTTCACGCATCAGACGGCGTGCACGTGCTATTAAGTCTCCGTACACCCCAATAGTGCGAAGACACCGCAAGAAGAAGCCTGACTCGCCTATCATCCCTCAAGAGTCCACTCCTATCGTTGAAGAGGCCCCTATCATTCCTCGAGAGTCTCCTCCCACTGTTCAAGAGGCCACTGTCATCGTTGAAGAGGTCCCTCCCACCATTCAAGAGCCCGATTCACATGGCGTCATATGTAAGATTCTTGAGAAACCCTCTGACGTGCCGGACATGATGGATGAGAGTTGACTCTCGTATGAGTTACCGGCTAGTACCATTCCGGTATCCGAAGTGGAGAGGAGACAACTACAAGACACAATTCTGGATAACACCCTTTGGGCTAAGACCGCAGTTGATTTTTATCTACATGAGCGAAGCCAGGGGTGTTTCACTGACATATGCAAGCTCAACGATGATATCTATTTGTTGCTTGATCGGTCTTGGTGGGGCGTATTATTAGGGGTCGAAGACAATGGCTATTTCGATGGAGGGGTAAGTCTTATATTTTTCTTATATTTCAATTTGATTTTTTTTTAAATTTATGTAAGTCACTAATATATGTCTTTTTTTGTAAAACAGCATATCGATGCGTGGGTGTCACGTCTTCTAATAATTAGGAAACTTAAGAAAAATAAAAGAAATACACGATATACAATTATGCCGACGTCTTTTAACACCGTTCACTTGAAGAATCAACGAGATGAATCATTTGTGTTGGGCAATGGACAAGCTAAACTTTATCCTGCATGGTGGGAGGTCGATAAGGTTAGTATTTATTTTAGATTGAGTTTAAAGGTATTCATAAATAAGTGCTCAAATGAATGAATTATTACTTATGATTGCAGGTGTTTATCCCTGTTTTTGAAAGTAAACATTGGCTTCTCGTCGAGCTTCAGCTCCCATCCCTTAAGGCAATAGTATATGACAGCATGATAAATTACATATCATTGTCTGATTTAAGAGATATTATTAAGGGATGGAGCTCTCATTTGGCTAAATTCTTGGATGCGATAAATTATTGGACTCGTTCTGGAAACAAGAAGCCAAAGAAGCTCAATATTACAGTTAGTCGCACCACAACAAACGAAGGAAGCCAGAGGGGATTGTGGTCCTCTCGTATGCATGTGCTTGGAGCGTTTGACGACAGGAAGTACACATTTTCTACCTCCCACCGATAGAGATAGAGGTGCAGTAGGCTTGTGGTTTCGGTATTTTATGGCTAGAGCGATATATGCGAGACGCTGCTTACCTGCATCCGCGTTATGAAAGTGTCCATAAACAATTTGTAAGTCAAATGCAAGTGTTGTTAAACATATTTACTCTTTTTGGTTTGAAAATGTTTGGTTAAGTAGCTAGAATTCAATAATTTGTTGTTTGTAGGTTTTAGATATGTAGAAAGTGTTGTTGATTCAATGTTTGGTTTCTGCAGGTTAATCCTGAAGTGAGCTGCGTGAAATGGATGTATGGGTGCAAAAGTTGATTTCATTATTATTTTTTGATTGTTTAATTGATTTGTAAAAGATGATTTGTAAATGTTGATTTGTTTAATTGATGTGTACATAATATTTGTGCTTGTTTACTTGATTGAAATGCAATAGTTGATTTGTTGATTTCAATATGCAATATGTTGAATGCAAAACAGACTATCGCAACGCGGAAATGAAAATCGCAATGCGAAATGAAAATCGCAATGCGAAATGAAAATCGCAATACGAAATGAAAATCGCAATGCGAAATGAAAATCGTAATGCGAAATGAAAATCGCAACGATTTCGCGTTGCGATTTTCATTTTCGCATTGCGATTCACTCGTTGCGATTTTCATTTCGCATTGCGATTTTCATTTTCGCATTGCGATTCACTCGTTGCGATTTTCATTTCGTGTTGCGATTTTCATTTTCGCATTGCAATTCACTCATTGCGATTTTCATTTCGCATTGCGATTCTCTCGTTGCGATAGTCATTTCCACTTTGCGATAGTCAATTCCGCATTGCGATAGTCAAATGAATGTCTAATAAGTGATAACAACTTAACTTATCATAGCAATGTTCAAACTCAAGTTACTAATACATGCCTAACTGAAAATGTTAAAAGTTCACACATAATATACACATAATACAACGTTTGCATTTAAAAATCACCTAAGTTAACAATCCCAAAAGGTGAAGCCGGTTGTGATTGGGATTTTGATGAGGATCCATATTTTGGTAGAGGAAAAGATGATTGTGATGGCACTGGTGATCCACATGTCAACCTTGTATGACCACTTTCCTTGCACCGACTACATGTCGATCTCTTCTTCTCTTCACCCTTAGACGGTATACGATCGTGACTTTTTGGTCGGCCAGGTAGCCTTCTGTCCATGGCTGGTGGCAAAACTGTTTGTAAGTCATCTAGTATGTCCCACTCAGAAGGATGTGGAATAGGGTAGACAATCTCGCCATAAGTCTGTCGATATACTTCTGTAGTGTAGCAATCCATAGCATATGCACTTGAATCATCTTGGTTTAGATGAAGAGAAACTTTTATAACATGGCCACACAGATAACCAGATGTTTTCCATTTCATACAACTACGTCTTTTCATTTAGATCGACAAGCCCATTTAAGTTATTATCCAGTACTTCAAACAAAGTGTTTGAACATGGTTCAACTCTCCATGACGTTGACTTCACAACACGTTTCGTTATCTTTTTTTCTGTCCATAGTGTAACACGATGTTCCAATGTTCCTGTAAATTTAAATAAATAATACTTAGTAAAATATATGATAAGTCACGAATTTAAAGAAATAATACCTGCATGGTTTCTTTTCTTGTAGTACCTCTGTTGAATAGAGGCTCGAAAAAACTCCATTAACATAGTAATGGGTAATTTCCGGGAATGACGACTTAGAGCGTTGATTGATTCTGCACTATTAGACGTCATGAAACCATATCTTGCTCCAAGTTGATGTACTCTTGACCATCTTTCAAACCCGACATCTTCTAGTGTTTGAGCACATTGAGGCAAAACACATCTTAAACATTTTATATGCTTATTAAAATCCACTTCCCGATAAGCTTTTATAGCCTTCCAGTATGTCCATTTGTGATTTTTTATACCAGCAGACCTTGATTTTAGATTTCTATACAAATGAACACCACAAAGTCCATGAAAAGCATCTGAGAAACACCTTCTAACAGCGTTGTCAATTGAGTTTGCCCTATCGGATATGATTGTCAGATTGCTAATAGGACCTATGCAATCTCTAAGATGCCCCATAAACCATGTCCATGAATCAGAGGTTTCAGATTTGCCAACCCCGTAAGCTATTGGCAGTATCCCATTGTTAGCATCCATGGCTACTGCTAATAAGTTTACTCCAAGGTATCGACATTTTAAATGTGCTCCGTCAACTATAATAACTGGGCGCATGCAATTAATAAACGAATGAATCTACAAAATCATATACACAAGAAATATAATCATTTAAATGTGAAATGCATGTAACTAACAAAAATGAGTCAACAAAATTATATTGATTTACTAACCGCAGCACCAATGGCGATAAACAGCAACTCAAAGCGTTCATTTCTATCTGTTTTGATATGAGTTACCGACCCAGGATTTTTCAGCTTTAAATTGTGACAATAAGCCGGCAGTTGGGCAAACGATGCCTCTGGCAACCCCCTCAACAATTCCAAGGCATAACATTTGGCTCTCCAAGCTTGAGAATATGAGATACTAATCTTGAACCGAGCATTCATGTCAGTCATAATTTCATGTCCCCGAAATACCCTACCATTCAAAAATATTAACTTAGCCAGAAAACCACCCAACACCTTTTTGTTTGCCTGTCTATGGTGAGGAAAAACTTGGGTTATTGAACATGTATGTTTATCAATAAAAGTCCTAACTTGAAACATTTCGCAATCTTTTATCCTCTTTACAATCATACGCCACATAAAATTTTTGTCAATCATACACCTTGTTTCGAAACGATCTTTGCTTGATTTGTTAACTTTTAGTTGATAGCCATCTTCCACACATTTCGTATACAAAGCTATCTTCAAGTCTTCCTTTGTATCAAAACAATCATCTTTCTTGATACGAATAATTTTTGTGTAACAATCAACTGCTATCTTTACCAACTCTTCTTCCGGTATCTGAAGTAATTCTGCATATTCCAGTTATACTCCCGTGGCATTTTCTTCGGGGACTTTTCTTTGGGGATTTCTTCTTCTTCTGTATTCTTCAGTGTTATATGAATTACAGAATGGATGTTCAACATGTTCATTTACAGTCATAACTTCCTCCTCATTATCATCAACAACATCTTCCTCAGCAACAGCTGTTTCATCATCAAAATTCGGGTATTGACCAATATCAAAATCATTACACGCAGGGTTTGTTTCTTCTTCTGAAAAATCATCAAAATCCGAGTATTGACCAAGATCAAAGTCCGGGTATTGACCAAGATCAAATTTCGAATACTGATTAGTACTCACAATTTTTTCTGTTGGCTCATCATCGTCTAACTGGTCAATACGAAAACCGGAATTTGGTGCTGAAAGTTGATTGTGATTTGGATTAGAGAAAGGTTGTGGGTTTTGAGATTGTGTTTGGTATTGGAAATGTGGTGAAACAATATTTGCTTGGTGATGAAATTGTGGTGGAACCATTAAATTTTGAGCACCATAAACTGGGGTTGAAAAACTTAGTTGATTACTACCCGCTACTGACCCAACTTCACTACTTCTAGGTTTAACAACATACAATGTAACATCATCACTCGAAACACTAATGTAAGCAATGAATCGTTCAACATCTTCATTGTCGGTTAACAAATAAACTTTACCATTTCTCTAATAAGATAGCCTAAATCCACTTAGGGGCTCTATATTCAATTTATTTGCAACACGTAACATTAGAGTTTCATAAGTTAACTTTTTTAATGACAGTTTTAGTTGAAGATTCATGGGTAAATGCATATATCGTAAAACACCATGAACATTCTCCCATGACTCTCCAAAACACAAATCTATCCAAACATGATCAACATTAGATGATTTCATTATTGTAAATTAATTTACTAAACAAACGAGCTGCGAAACTAAAACCTGTTGCCGGATGGGGAAGGATGTCGTTGGATATAAGAACGGATGTCGCCGGAGAGAGTGATAGATGGAGATGAAATGAGTTGCGATTTAGGGATTTAGGTTATGAGTTGCTGCTGCTGCGTAGTTATATACCCAAAACATTTGTGTTGAGAAATTAAAACCTGTTGCGGATTCAAAAATCGAGTTGCGAATTTGAAATTCAGTATTGCGATAGTCAGAATTTCGTTGCGATTTACAGATTCGCATTGCGATTTACGTATTCGCATTGTGATTTACGTATTCGCATTGCAATTTACGGATACGCATTGCGATTTACGTATTCTCATTGCAATTTACAGATACGCGTTGCGATTTACGTATTCTCGTTGTGATTTACGTATTGTCGTTGCGATTTACGGATACGCGTTGCTATTTTACATATTGTCGTTGCGATTTACGGATACGCGTTGCGATTTTACGGATACTCATTGCGATAGTCAGAATCGCATTGCGATTTATATGTTCGCGTTGCGATTTTCATATTGGCGTTGCGATTATGGAAAATCGCAATGCGAATTTGTACTATCGCATTGCGATTCTTCATAATCGCGTTGCGATTCTGGGAATTGATTTGCGATTCTGGAGATCGCGTTGCGATTTTTATTTTGCATTGCGATTTTGTTGGTCATTTTGGCAAATCCAAAAAAAGTTGGTTAAAATCGTATATTATAAGGCATTTTTGGTCACTGAGGCGATTTTCTCTTTATTTTTTTAGAATACTTACCAACTTTTTGAATCTTTTCAAAATGATCCTTCGCCATTTTACTTAATTCAAATCCAATACTAAAATTTCAACATTGAAATAATATTTTCAATCTAATACATTCTCATTTGCAAACTTGTAATTCAGTCACAAACTTTCCAACATATTCGAATTATCCACTAAACCTTACCATATTTTGCAATTTGATCCAAAACAATATTCCAACTTCAAATTCAGTATTTAAATAACAATTTCCAACATTGATCACTCATAATTAAATAATTACACTTCAATGTCTCATAATTTCCTAAACTTGCAAAATAATCCCTTTACTATCACAATGTTCTAAAATGATCCAAATCAACTTCTAGAATCATTCCAATATTAAATATAAACCAAGGAAATTTTTTAATAAGTTTTCCCTAATTGTTTCATCTTGGTCGAACCTATCAAGAACACTAGGGATTAATTTTCATTCAACTTCAAACATGAATTCAAGCTCATGTGATCAATTCCATGCAATTCTAATCATCTCCAACATCAAATTAAATCCAAATTCAACCAATCTTCAAGAAACCTGGCCATGGTCGAATCATATATAGGCATTTTTAGTTGATTTTATCGTCGCATAAACTTGGAAATCATTCTACAAGGCTAACAACATAAAAATCATCCTTTAATTCTTCAAAATTCAACATGTTCTTCATGAACCCTAATCATAAAATTCATCATTCAAGCATTTTTTTCCATGAACTAATTATAACAAATGGTAGAGAATTTTAAGTAGATTAATTCTCTATCTAATAGCTTAATTCAAAAATCAATTGAATAAGCTTGAAAATAAAATTGAAAAAGTTTCATTCACCTTCAATGGAAGCCACGTCCGAACAAGGAAGAAGATAAACAAATTCTTGATTTTTCTACACAACTTTACTAATACACATGGCTTATATCTAATATAATTGAATTTAAAATTTAATTAATGTAAATTTATTATTTTATCCTTAATTAAACATGATATATCAACTTGTCATTAAAATATCTTCCATTTTAATATTTCAAAGTTAACCAACGAAAATTGAACTTCCACCTTTATCTTTGGCTATTTTTGAAAATTACAATTTAGTCACCTAATTTCATAATTTCGATTGAACATGAAAAATCAATCTTAATTTCACTTGTATATGTTAAATTTTACTGTTCTAAATTATAAAAATAATATTCCCAACCTTTTCCTATCACCCTTCAAAATATATCGAAATTCGGATTCAATCTGATTATTTAAATTTTTACAGACTTTAATGCTTTATAACCTTTTATATAAATTCCAAATGAAAATCTATTCCAACGAAAACTTTAATTTCAGAGCAAACTATTAATTTCTAGGAAAAATATTATTTTTGAGAAAATTATAATTTTAGTACCTGAACTTTTTCCAAATTTCTAATTTAGCCAATAAACTTTCTAAAATTACATTTTGGTCACTTTCCAAATTTTGGGTATTACATGTGCCACGATGAACCATTTAGTGCTAGAGGCTTCTCCAAAAACCACACTAGTAGATGGTGATTCATCCACGCGTCGGTGGTCCAACACATCAGTCGTCACCGTTAACCACATCAACAGGTGTGACCCCTCGACAAAACGGATGCAATAGAAGCCATCTCGTCAAGGCATGGTCCACGATCACTGGTCCCCAGATGGTTGGTATCAATCGTTAGATCGAAGAATATATGAGAATCAACGGGGTTGTAAAAACAATTCCCATCAACAACGAAAAATTGAGAGAATTTCATACATAAAAGAAGGCATTTTCAAAGAACAAAAAGGGAGGGGAATTAAAAAAACAAACAAAAAATACCCAGTATTGAAAACCCAGAGAAAAGAAAAAGAGCCAAGTAAAAAAAGCCATACCTTTCCATTCGAATAGGACGATCATCATTCATCGGAGCCAACAACCTTCAAAGGTAGCCTTTTTCCATTGTTAAACTGAGTAAGAATCACTCAGGGTGTCGGTGAGGGGCTGTTTTCGGCTTTCTTGATGGGTTTTGTGTCTAAGAAAAGGGCAATCTAAAGAGCTTTGCTCGAAAATGGTTGTTTAGGGGTCATTAGATCCCTCGTCAGAGCCGTTTGGGACGGTGGCCACCTTTTGTGTGTTGGTCGTTAGAAAGAAAAGAAAAACAAAAGGTTTTGGAGAAGGACGGCGGCTGTAAGAGGAAAATTAGTGCAAAATAAGTTAATCTTAGGTTAAAAGCCCAAGTAATGCTTTTACAGAAATATGGAACGTCATCGCTTCGTTGCTGGGTAAGCGATGGGTTTTCATTTTTGTGTTTTGGGTTATTCCTTGTAAGGATCCTGCTCAGTTTACAACTAATGCAATTTAGTCCCTCTTAGAGGGTTTTCAATTTATGAATATATTCCCTTTAATTTTTAATGCATTTTACTTTAGTCATTAATGTCTATTTGTTTATGTTTCATTTCTTATGCATTTGAAATCTTGTTTTAATAATGTTCGTCTTTGTCCTAAGTTTCATTGATGGTTTATTTTCGTCTCCAGCCCCTATATTTTATGATTTTTACACTATTGGTATTGGTATTTTGCTATATTTGCTATTGTTGCCTTGAGTTCACTCTTCTTTTACTCTAGACATTATTTTATTTTAGTTATCAAGCTATACTTCTTTGGTCCGTATATGAATGCATGTCTTTGTATTATATGTAAATATGCGGTAAGCACATAATATATTACATGTCCCTTGTTTTATACGTTATATATCGTGTATCACAATATATATGTTAGACATAGTTTTGTGCGTGCGCACGCGTTAATATTTTATTTCTTTATGTCAAATAATATAGTAATTATTTTCGTTAAAGTATTATGTATATTAATTTTTCAGTGTTAAACATTTTTAATTAATATGTATGTATGTATGTATGTATTAAAAAAGTATAGCATATATGCTAACTCTCATTCGAAGTAATTATTTTTTTAGTAATTTATTAGATGTCTTGTCGTATAGAAAGCTATTGGGTTTCAAATATTTTCTTTACTTGTATGTGGATCTAGTCACATGATTTTTATTTGATACATGTGTATGCCTATTTTAATTCATTTTCTTATGTTATGTATAATGTAGTATAACATTTAATTTAATAATATTAAATATATATTATTTTATACATGTCATTAAATATGTATATAGTATGCTTATTTTCCATGGTATTTAGCGCATTACATATATATAGAGAGAGAGAGTAAGTTTTGAACTTCGTATATGCATTATATTTATATTCGAACCTTATGCATTTTCTTGTAATATATATATATATATATATATATATATATATATATATATATATATATATATATTTGTAAAAATATCACTTTTTTCAAAATGTACGTATATAAATATGCTAGTTTGTACATGTAGGTTTGGTTACATTATTTACTCATAAAGTATTACTTCGAATTAATCTCATAATTAATTTAAAAGTAGTATTTTATTATTCTAAAATATTGACAGAAGAGAAACATTAAAATAACTAGATATCATATCTTGATATTTTAAAATAATTTAATATCATATTAAGTAAAACCCTAAAAAATAGTCACGCTTAAAATTAAACAAGATAAGAGGAAAAAAAAGAACATTCTCTTATTTAAACTTAGCAAGGAAAAGCTGCCTAACCCAAGTTAAAAGCTTTGACTCCATATTTTAAAATAATTAAACATTTTTTATCTTTTCTAAATGGATAGGTAATTAAAATCATTTGGTTAATTTCCTCATTTCTATTTCATTAATTTTTTTTATAATATTTAATAGAAAAATAATATTTCATCATTTCAGATTGTGGGAGAAATAATTGTCTCAATCTACAAATTGAAAAGTTATTTCGCTTCGATTGCAAAATGGTAGAATATCATCTCTTTCCTTTCGAGATCCATGGCTTAATAAAATAATCTTTTTTAAATATGGAGTTCTTCGAGAGATAATTATGAAATTCTATTATTTCAGTTGGTAAGAAAAATAGTCGTTCCAATTCACGTTGATAAATTATTTCTCTTCAATTGGAAATAAGGGAATAACGTCTTTTTCCTTTTTAGAATTCTCGGGTTAATAAAATATTTGTTTGTGGAAAATGATATTTAATTAAATTAATGTCATGTTCGCAATATTTTTTTATTGCAAAGACAACGAATTAATCGATTAGGTACCAATTTCGGGCACTGTGGGGTGTTCATCATTCCCCATGCATAATCGACAATTTTTTTCTTTTAAAATGATTTTATCTAAAAAAAATTTAAACGTTTTTAGGTATTTGACATGTCTAACCCAAAGGTCGATGAAAACTACAAACCAATTTGTTCTTCTAAAATCAAACTTCACTCCTAAACTTTTAAAATTTTAACTTGAGACTGATCCCATCCCACATATCGTCCAAAGGCTTAAGGATCGTTCCGATATATGGCTTTTCTCCTTTTTGAAAAGTTATATGAAAAAGCTCCGGATCATCAGTTCTTTAAGGTTTTCGGAAGCCAATGTTACCCATGTCTTTGTTCATTCAACAAGCATAAGTTTGAGTACAAATCCAAGTCACGTGGTTCTTAAGATACTCTCCTCAGCATCATGGCTATTAGTACCTTGATGAAATACGGAGAGTTTATATTTCTCAGTAATGTGAAATACAACGAACATGTGTTTTCGTGTAACAAGGCTTCTGCGGGACCTCTTGTTAGAAAATCCCATGAAGGGGTGACAACCAACTAGGCTTTTCCTTTTGATGTTGTTCCTCTTACACAGTATGTCAGTAGGACTGTTGGATCCGCTGAGCTCTCGTTTAGTAGGGGTGTAGCTGCTGATATCAATGATGTGAATATAAACTCGCCTGTGTAGACGTTTAATGATAATAATCAATCTTTTGCGGTTGCAGGGTCTATAAGTGTAAACCCATAGACCCGGTCTGGTCATTATGCCCAAATCTAGGCGTTACATATCTTATTCAGAAATTTCTTTTCATATTTAAAATAGCATTCAAATCCATATACAGTATAATATACAAATAGTCATAAGAAAAGTTCATACGAAAAACGTCCTTATATCAATATATACATGTATCAAAAAAATCGTATAAAACATATACATAGCAAAATACCAGTAATACATGTATATCGAGATGAAAGCAAAAACAAGTGTCACCAAAGATAACAAAAAGATATATAAAGATATACAATGGTACAAAAATAGGAGTAGTCAGTCCTCATGATGCCAAGTCTGCTAGTCTATGGTCTTTTATTATCTAAAAAGGTTAAAATTTACAGAATGAGCTAAAAAACCCAGTGTGGTCCTTACGGTATATAAAAACATACAGATAAAATATTTCAATAAAATCAGTTTATCAAACATGTTTTTAAAATATGAATACTACCACCATCTGATCACCAGAATGTGTAGGTTCCCCATAACCATACACCCACCTGTACACCCGGTAAGGGCCTTATACACATAACATAAGGACTTGAGGTAAGGACTTACATTGAGAACAAAGCCGAGGAGCCTACGGTAAGGACTTACAAGTCATAGACTAGGCCTGAGATACTTACTCCAATAATACGCCTAATGACAATAATAGCATGTTTATATTCAAGTGAAAACGATAGTTTAATTTAGCAAAACATGAAAATATTCTAGGCTCATAAATCATATACATAAATACAGAAATCAGAGATCAAGCCAGAAATGTACAGTAAATCATATATTAGATAAACAATATTCAAAAAATTAGGTATCATGTCATAAAAATATTTAGTATTATCATAAATCTAAAACAGTTCAGATGAACAGTTTAAAACATGAATGTAACACCATCAGGAAACACAATTGTACTGATCTGAGTAGTCTGATAAAAAAGCCTATTACAGAGTCTGTCGATCACAATCAGTGGCAGCGCTAGATCCTACGAATCGAAAAATCCATATCGGAATCCTAATATTAATAATAATAATAATCCCTACAATTTACATATACCTACGTGTAACTCTCGAGGAATGTGGATCGTGCGGTTCTGATGAACAGAAAGCATCGGATCTAACCAACCCTCAATCAGGTGAAACATGAGTACCTTCATAAAAATATATTCTCGAATCAATTTCATACTCAAATATCAAATAAATAAGCAAAAATGCCAAAAATACTAAGCATTTTTTGGATTAATGGGCTTAATTTGGGGCTTTCAGGCCAGAATTTGGCAAAATGGATCGTGGAATCAAACTCATGATGTCGAAAAACATAAAATATGACTTTTTGAAAAT
Organism: Hibiscus syriacus; assembly: GCF_006381635.1. Lineage (NCBI taxonomy): Eukaryota > Viridiplantae > Streptophyta > Magnoliopsida > Malvales > Malvaceae > Hibiscus > Hibiscus syriacus. The sequence continues at coordinate 949,874 of NW_024062153.1, read as the reverse complement.
TTTAACTCTTTTGGTCAAAGTCAACGGTCAACGACCGTTCAACGATTAGACCGGGTCGAAAACTTAATCCTTCTTACCCCTTCACACTCCCATGGAAACGGAGACAAAATAGACACTGGTGGACTCGGGACGACTCAAGGAACACGATGGTGCTGGAGGTGAAAAAAAACGGAGCAACGGTCGGCAGCAAAACTTTGATCAAAGGTTTCTTCCAAATGAGGAAATGTTTAAGAGAGATAAAAAGAAGTTTGAAACTTTTTAAAATTGGAAAGTTTTTGGTTTTTGGGTCTTTTAAACCCACATTAAAGAAAATGGTAAAATTATACTCTATGTCCTCTATTTTTAGTTGCTATATGGAACTGAATTTAATCAAAATTTCACTTTGGTCCCCGAATTTAGTTGAAATTTTAATTAGTCCTCAAAAAAATTTAAGAAAGTTTTAGGCTTTAATTTAGGGTGTGACAGTAAATCCACTTAAAGAAATTTCATTCTCGAAATTTACCTGATGGAAACATATGCGGAAACAGAGCCTTCATCGACTCCAATGTTTTTCAAGTAGCTTATGAAGGTCCACGGTTACTCCATTGAACTTTAACCATCGAAATATGAATATTCCAAAGAACTCTATCATCCTAATCTAAAATCTGAACGGGCTCCTCCTCATAAGACAAATATATTATCAACTTTACCTCATCAATCTGAATGATGTAAACTGGATGTAGACGATATCGCTTCAACATGGATACATGAAAAACATCATGAATACGACTGAGCTGGGGAGGTAACTCAAGCTGATAAGCAACATGTCCAACTTTCTTCAGAATACGGTACAGCCCAATAAATCTCGGGCTCAATTTACCCTTTCGTCCATTTCTCAACACTTCCTTCCATGGATATACTTTCAGAAAGACATAATCCCCAACCTCAAACTCGCTTTCTTTCCATTGGTGATTTGTATAAGATTTTTTTCCTATCAAACGCCTTTCTCAGGCGATCACATATCAATCTGACAGTATATTCAGTCTCTCGAACTAGTTCTGGACCCATTGCCTTCTTATCATATAACTCAGTCCAACAGATAGGAGTCGACATTTATGTCCATATAGAGCCTCATACGGTTCCATGAGAATACTTTCCTGGTAATTGTTATTGTAAGCAAACTTGACTAAAGGAAATAAATTTTTCCAATTACCACGATAGTCAATCACATAACCCCATAGCATATCCTTCAGCACCTGAATCACTCGCTCAGACTGACCATCAATTTGTGGGTGAAAAGTTGTACTGAAATTCAAATAAGTACCCAGAGCCTCGTGCAAAGCATTCCAAAACCTAGAAGTAAACTTCATATCTCAGTCAGAGATGATGGACAATGGAACACCATAGAGTCTAACGATCTTAGAGATATACAATTTAGCCAACTTGTCTACAAAATAATTAACCCGAACAGGGATAAAGTGAGCTGACTTGGTAAGTCGATCCACAATCACCCAAACATATTCATTTTTGGAATAAATCAGAAGAAGACTGATAACGAACACCATAGTAATACATTCCTACTTCTACTCAGGAATCTTAATAGACTGCAACAGACCTAACAGATATTGGTGTTATGCCTTAACCTGTTGACAAGTCAGACACCTCGTTACAAGATCTGAAATATCCTTCTTCATGCCACTCCAAAAGTATCGCTCCTTGAGATTCTTGTACATTTTGTCCCCATAAAGATGCATGGCATAAGGACTACTACGAGCCACTTGAAAAATAGACCATCTTAACTCATTATCTTTAGGGACGCATTAATAGCCATGAAAGCACAGAATGTCATCCTGATCAAAAGTATACTCTAAACTCGTTCCCTGCTCAATCTGTCTAGTCATGGGAAGTAAGGAGTTATCTAGGAGTTCTTAATTTCCTCGGCCAAAGTGGATTTAACTTGTAACTCTTCTAAAAGGTTTCCATCATCAAACAAACTCAAATTGGAAAACAAGGCTCTCATATCGGATATTACCTTATGGCTCAAGGCATCGACCACCACATTAGCCTTCCCTGGATAATACTCTATCTCAAAATCATAGTCCTTTAGAAGCTCTAACCAACGACGTTGTCTCAAATTCAACTCTTTTTTAGTAAGCATATATTTCAGACTCTTATGATCGGTATAGATAATACACTTTTCTCCGTAGAGCTAGTGTCTCCAGATCTTCAAAGCAAAAATCATGACAACTAACTCCAGATCTTGAGTGGGATAGTTGCGCTCATGCGACTTTAACTAACGTGACGTATAAGCGACAATCTTCCCATCTTGCATCAAAACACATCCTAATCCAAAGTGAGAAGCATAACTGTAGACAGAAAAATCTTTCCCAAACTCAGGCTGAATCAACACTGGCTTGAGTCAAAACAGTCTTCAGTTTCTCAATGCTAGCTTGTTGGTCCTCAGACCAGACAAATGGAACACCTTTCCTTAAAAGTTTCGTTAGAGGAGATACAGTAATGGAGAACCCCTCAACGAAACGACAGTAATAATCAGCTAATCCCAAGAAACTATGAATTTCTGAGACGTTCTTGGGTTGCTTCATGTTCATAATAGCCTCTATTTTACTCGGATCCACCTGGATACCCTCAGCAGAAACGATATGCCCAAGAAAAGCCACTTCACTAAGCCAGAACTCACATTTGCTCAACTTGATGTATAATTTATTTTCCACCAGAGTCTGCAAAATAATTCTTAAATGCTCATCATGTTCTGATTCAATTCAAGAATACACCAGTATGTCATCGATGAACACAACTACAAATTGGTCCAAGTAAGGCCGAAACACCCAATTCATCATATCCATAAAAGCAAGAGGGGCATTAGTTTAGTCGAATGGAATTACTAAAAACTTGTAATACCTATATCGAGTATAGAAAACGGTCTTTTGGACATCAAAATCTTTCACCTTGAGTTGGTAATAACCAAACCTCAAGTCTATCTTCTAAAAGGTAGAGGCCCCTTGAAATTGGTCAAACATATCATCGATCCTAGAAAGAGGATATTTGATTTTAACCTTAAGCTTGTTTAATTTCTTATAATCAATACAGAGTCTCAATGTCCCATATTTCTCATTGACAAAGAAAACAGGGGCTCCCCATAGTAAAACACTAGGTCGAATGAATCCCCTATCCATCAACTCCTGGAGTTGTACATTCAGTTACTTAAGCTCCTTTAGGGTCATACGGTAAAGAGCCATTGAAACTGAGGTGGAACTAGAATATACTTCAATTTCAAACTCAACTTCTCTATCTAGCAATAATTCAGGTAACTCTTCAGGAAAAACATCAGGAAATTGCTTAACAATCAAGATGCCTTCAATGTTAGATCGAGAACTCCTAGTATCCAGAATATAAGGAAGAAACACCTCGAAACCCTTCATGATCACCCTCTCAGCTACCAAAGTAGACACAATGTAACATCCTCTATACCGGGTTAGTGATTAAATTATGAGATTTAAAAATTCAGTGACCAAATTGGATAAATTGGAAAGTTTAAGGACTTGATTGAAATGTTTTATATAGGATTAATTAGCAAAGAAGGAAGAATTACAAGGGCGAAAGAGTCTTTTAGCAGGGAAGTAATTAAATATTAGTTGAGGATAATTATATATCCACATGGAAAGTTATTGGGGAGAACCAAAGTTTCCAGATTTCTCTTCTTCTTCATTATTCTTCTCCATCGTGAAGCCAAGCTAAAGGTGAGTTTTCTTATTAGTGAAATTCTTGATGAATTTATGGTTGATTTATGACCATTAGACAATAGTTAAGCTTAAAGGAAGTTTAATTTAGTTTAAAATCATAAGATGAGGAGTACATGACGAATTAAAGAAAGGAAGTAGAAAAGTGAAATCTTGGAATAGAGTTCATAATAAAAATTGGAAGTGGGATTTGACTTGTCATCAAGCTAATTAAGGAATATGAAGTGTTAGAATAGGGATTATAATATGTTGGAATTTGAGTGAGATTCTTAAATTCTATAGGGAAGATTGGAGTTTTAAGTTTTAGAGGTATTGAATGGATAATAATTAGTTTAAGTAAGTGTATGCAAGTTAGGGATATGAAAAGAGGTGAATTATGTAGTGTTGAGAGGATTATAAAGGGATTTTCATGCTCAAAATAATATTTCTCGGTTAAGTGCATCGGTACACATTCAATGTGTACCTATGCACTCTCAAATAAATGAACATAGAATGCAATTAGTGCATCGATGCATAAGGAGTGTATCGATGCACCCCCTTGAGAAGAAAACATCGAATGTAATTTGTGTACCGATGCACGGGTAGTGCATCAATACACTGTAGAGTGCATCGATACATACATTTATTAAGAGATGAAAATATCTTTTCTTTTAACCTAAGAAATGATAGTTTAGAATATATTAATTAGTATACTAATAAGTATCAATGTATTACTATATAGATACAGAGCTTAAACAAGTTCCAGAACAATTTCCCAATAAGATCGATCGAGGAAAAGACAAAGAAATATAGGTGAGTGCATATGCATAACATGATTATCGTAGTGTATCCAGTTCTAGACTTGTGATAAGTCTAGATTCAATACATTGATGCATGATTCATTTTATATTATGAAATGTAATAGAAATTCATACTATGTGCAATGTGTAATATGTTTTAAATGAATATGTATGCAAAGTTATATGAACTATGTGATGAAGGTAAGGAAAAGGATATGTCTATGTGATATACTATGTAGATTGAGAAAAGCCCATATTATGTATATGAGAACTATAAGTATAGTTGGCATGTCAATAGTAGAGGGTCTACGCGGTCTTTCGGGATATATATGTATTCCTTGGAAAATGTGTGATGTCTTTTGAGACACGTACTTGATCCTTAGCATATATATATATATGATTCTTAAGGAATTTTCTACGTGGTCCTTAGGGACATCTTATATAGCACTACAGTGCAATTCTACATGACACTTCGGTGCATTTATACGAGCTGTGGTGACAACATAGTGCACAACCTCACAATACTCACATACCTTAGGTTCTCAGTATGACATCATGGGCCAATAAACTTAATAATAAGAATTCATGAATGTTAATATAATATGCTTATAGGTAAGGAACATGGTGATATAACTGTATTGATTAAGTATATGACTTCATTTCATTTCATCTCATTATGGGATTTTCATTACAATTCCTTATTATTATTATTATTATTATTATTTTGCCTCATTAATTCGATGACTTAACGTGTGAGTGTTTCACACATAGGATCCAAGAAAGTAGACGAGACAGGTTAAGCAGCTAGAAACCATTACTCTTGCAACTATCAGATCAGAAACAACTTAATCAATAGGTCATTTTGTTATGTAAATGAATATTGGCATGTAATCAAATGGTCAAGTTGTGAATGCTCTGAGTATTTTGATAAACTTGTATTAACCTTTGTATATTATCGTATTTTAGTTATATAAGTCCAAATATTTTATCATTTTTTAAGAATATTATTTTTGATAGTCAATGTGACATCCTGGACTCGTATCCGGGTCGGGTATAGGTTGAGGGTGTTACATTTAATGGTATCAGAGCTATGGTTTAGCCGATTCTAGGCATAAACCAGAGTCTATAGAGTCTTTAAATGGAATATATGCCAACATATAGTGAGAACTTCTGATCTGGTATAGTATGAGTATGATGTTTTGCTAATAGAATAATATGTTTATTTTATTAGATGCCCGGACATAATAGCTCTCGAAGTGAAGCGGGAGAAGATAAGCCTGCTGAAAGCAGTAATTCACCTGCATCTCAAGGAGTGCCTGTACAAGATCAAGACACTTTCTTCAGGACGTTGGATGCTATTCTGACGCGTATTCAACCTCATGCCCCACCAACTCAAAGAATGAATGTAGCAAAAGCTTTGATAAGTTTGGGAGCTCCCGAATTTAAGGGAGAAGCCGAGGAAGGTCCGGTTGCGGCAGATCTCTGGTTAAATGATTTAAAAATTATGTTGGATGGTCTCCGCTGCTATGAAGTGGAGAAGTTAGATGGAGTTGTCTCTTTACTGAGGGGTCAGGCGAGAATATGGTGGACGAACATCACCATGAGAATTTCGAGTGATCAGTTGACTAGGTCTTTGTTCTTAGAAGAATTTAAAAATAATTATATTGGAGATCAGTTTATTCAGCAAATGAAGCAGGAGTTTATGAACTTGAAACAGATGAACCGCTCTGTATATGAGTATGAATACGAGTTCAACAAGCTGAGTCAGTTTGCATCTGAGCTTGTGCCTACTGAAAAAATGCTTGTGAATGGTTTGTGGAAGGCTTGCGTCCTAGATTGAAGGAGATGTTGATAGTATTGAATTTGTCCTCATTCCAAGAGATGATTAATCGTGCCAAAGCTCTTGAAAGAGCTCAGAATGAGAGATTTGGGGACTTAAGAGTTCAGACATCAAAGAGGACAAGTGCTTCTTCCAGCTCAGCACCACCAAAAAGAGGAAGAGACTCAGGATTTCGAGCACAAGTTAGATCATATTCAGTTGCATCATCTGCTAGGGGAGTAAGTCAGGCGAGGCCTAGACAGGCACAGTCAGTGGGATTTGGTGCTGGGAGATCCAATCAGGGTCAAGCAAGATAGTGTCAGCATTGTGGAAAGAACCATTTTGGGACACGTCGGATGGCTTCCAGAGCTTGTTTTCGATGTAGAGATGCCATACATTTTATCCGAGATTGTCCGTTAATGATTGGATATTTTGCGCCATCTGAGAGAGTTGGTTCTGCCTCACAGAGAGGTTGAGGAAGAGGTAGAGGAAGGAACCAGTCTGAATCCTCTGCCCAACCTGAAGTTCGATCAACCATATGGGTATACAATTTAAAGACAAGTGAAGATCGTGATGATCCTGATATTATAGCAGATACTTTTCAGCTGTATGATAAATTAGTATTGGTACTAATTGATCCAGGTTCTAATTATTCTTACATTACAAGTAAATTAGTAAAGGAATTGAGGATCCCCTTAGAAGCTACGAGTAATGAGATTATAGTAACTAATCTTTTAGGGCATAGTGCTCAGGTGAACAAAGTTTGTAAGGGATATCCCATAAAGATTCAGGGAATTGAATTCCATGCTAATCTGATGGAACTACCCTTTGATAAGTTTGAAGTGATTTTGGGAATAGATTGGTTGTTCCGTTACTATGGGGATTTTAATTGTAGATCGAAAAAGGTAACCTTGAAGAGTCCAGGAGAAATAAAAGTAAGTGTGATCAGTGAAATGTTTAATCCTTTAGAAAATGTAATATCAGTGATGTCTGCTAAGAAGCTATTGCTATAAGGATGTCAAGGTTTTCTTGCAAATGTGATAGATGCAAGAGCTAAAGAGAAAGGGTTAGATGAGATTTCAGTAGTTCGGAAATTCCATGATGTTTTCCCTGCTGAGCTGCCAGGATTACCTCCAGATAGAGAGGTAAAATTTCAAATTGAAGTAATGCCGGGAATAGCTCCAATTGTAATGACACCTTATCGGATGGCTCTGAAAGAATTGCAAGAGTTAAAGAATCAATTATAAGAATTGTTTGAGAAGGGATTTATTCGACCAAGTGTGTTGCCTTGGGGAGCTCCGATGTTATTTGTTAAGAAGAAGGATGGTTCAATGTGTCTCTGTATTGATTATCGACAACTCAATAAAGTAACCATTAAGAATAAGTATCCCCTCCCGCGCATTGATGACTTGTTTGATCAGTTAAAGGGAGCTTTAGTATTCTCGAAGATTGACTTACGTTCTGGTTATCACCAATTGAAGATTCAGGAGAAAGATATTCCGAAGACGACTTTCAGAACGAGATATGGTCACTATGAATTCATCGTAATGCCATTTGGAGTAACGAATGCACCTGCTACTTTTATGGATCTCATGAACATGATTTTTCAGCCCTATTTAGACCAGTTTGTTGTTTTATTTATTGATGACATACTGGTGTACTCGAAATCCCATAAAGAGCATAGCGCATATCTGATGATAGTTTTGTAAATTCTCAGTGATAAGAAGCTTTATGCGAAATTGTCCAAATGTGAATATTGGCTAAATAAAGTAATTTTCTTGGGGCATGTGATCTCTACAGATGGGATTAGGGTGGACCCTCAAAAGATAAAAGCTATAATAGATTGGAAAGTTCCAAAGAATGGGTCTGAAGTTCGGAGTTTCCTTGGACTTGCAGGTTATTATCGAAGATTTGTTAAGAATTTTTCGATGATAGTGTTACCTTTAACAAAGCTTACGAGAAAGAACGTACCATTTGTTTGGAATTTAGAGTGCCAAGAATGTTTTGAAACTTTAAAGAGAATTTTGACAGAAGCTCCTGTATTAGTTCAATTTGAATATGGTAAGAATTTGTTGGTGTATAGTGACGTGTCCCATAATGGATTAGGATATGCATTACTGCAAGAAGGGAAGGTGGTAGCATATACATCAAGATAGTTGAAACCACATGAAAAGAATTGCCCCACTCATGATTTAGAAATGGCTGCAGTGGTATTCGCTCTCAAGATTTGGCGTCATTATCTATATGGAGAACGATGTTATTTGTATATGGATTATAAGAGCTTGAAGTATCTGATGACTCAAAAAGAGCTTAATTTGAGACAAAGGAGATGGGTTGAGTTTTTGAGAGATTATGATATAATAATTGACTATCATCCCGGAAAGGCTAACGTGGTAGCAGATGCTTTGAGTAGAAAGACGTTTGCAGCCTTACGAGCTATGGATGCAAGATTATCTTTAATTGGAGAAGTCAGTTTATGAGTAGAGTTAAAATTTAAACCAGCATGGTTGGACCGAATAGGAGAATTGCAAAGCCAAGATGAAATATGCTTGAAAAGAATAGAGAAAGCAAAGAATAAAGAGATTAAAGATTTTGAGGTGAAGTCCGATGGGAAATTGTATTATAAAGAAAGAATTGTGATACCAAACGATGAAGAGTTGAAGAAAGATTTATTGACAAAGGCTCATTGCAGTCCATTGACGATGCACCCGGGTGGAACCAAGATGTATATGGATTTAAAGGATCGGTATTGGTGGTCAGGGATGAAACGAAGCATCACAGAATTTGAGTCCAAGTGCTTAACATGTTAACAGGTTAAAGCTGAACATCAAGTTCCGTCTGGACTATTGCAACCACTTTCCATTCCACAATTGAAGTGGGAAAATGTAACGATGGATTTTGTTTTGAGGTTACCCTTGACTCCAAACAAAAGAAATTTAATATGTGTATTTATTGATCGATTGACCAAGTCAGCACATTTCCTTCATATTAGAACAAATTTCTCTATGGAAAAGTATGCGGAACTATATATTAGAGAAATCATTAGATTGTACGAAGTTCCTGTTTCTATAGTTTATTATCGAGACCCTCGATTCACCTCGAGATTCTGGAAATCCTTGCATGGAGCATTGGGGACTCGCTTAAACTTTAGTACCGCCTTTCATCCCCAGAAAGACGGACAATCAGAAAGAACTATTCAAATATTGGAAGATATGTTGCGAGCATGTGTCATTGAGTTCAAAGGGTCGTGGGAGAAATATTTACCACTGGCGGAGTTCACTTACAAAAATAGTTATCAGTCAAGTATTAAAATGGCACCCTATGAGCCATTATATGGGAGGAAATGTCGTACACCATTAAACTGGTATGAGCTTAAAGATCGAAGTGTACTTGGTCCAGATTTGATTCAAGATGTGGAAGAGAAAGTTCGGGAAATTCAATATAACCTAAAAGTGGCATTTGATCGGTAAAAGTCCTATTCTGATAGTAAAAGAAAAGAGATTGAATTTGAAGTTGGAGATAAAGTGTTTCTCAAGGTGTCACCCTGGAAAAAGGTATTACGATTTGGTTGGAAAGGAAAGCTATGTCCTAGATTCGTCGGGCCATATGAAGTTGTTAAAAGAATAGGACCAGTGCCTTATTCGTTATCTTTGCCACCAGAAATGGAGAAAATTCATAATGTTTTCCATGTGTCCATGTTACGAAGATATAGGTTCGATCCCTCTCACATCGTTGCACCAGAACAAGTAGAAGTTCAATGTGATTTGACGTATGAAAAGGAACCAATACAAATATTGGGCCACGAAGTCAAACAATTGAGAAATAAAATGGTTCCGTTGGTCAAAGTTATTTGGAGGAATCACAAAGTAGAGGAAGCAACGTGGGAATGTGAAGAGGATATGCGACTTCAATACCCCCATCTGTTTGTGCAATGAAAATTCGAGGACGAATTTTCTTAAGGGAGGGAGATTTGTAACATCCTCCATACCGGGTTAGTGATTAAATTGTGATATTTAAAAATTTAGTGACCAAATTGGATAAATTGAAAAGTTCAAGGACTTGATTGAAATGTTTTGTGTAGGATTAATAAGCAAAGAAGGAAGAATTACAAGGGCGAAAGAGTATTTTAGCAGAGAAGTAATTAAATATTAGTTGAGGATAATTATATATCCACCTGGAAAGCTATTGGGGAGAACCAAAGTTTCCAAATTTCTCTTCTTCTTCATTATTCTTCTCCATCGTGAAGCTAAGCTAAAGGTGAGTTTTCTTATTAGTGAAATTCTTGATGAATTTATGGTTGATTTATGACCATTAGACAATAGTTAAGCTTAAAGGAAGTTTAATTTGGTTTAAAACCATAAGATGAGGAGTACATGAAGAATTAAATAAAGGAAGTAGAAAAGTGAAATCTTGGAATAGAGTTCATAATAAGAATTGAAAGTGGGATTTGACATGTCATCAAGCTAATTAAGGAATAAGAAGTGTTAGAATAGGGATTAGAACATGTTGGAATTTGAGTGAGATTCTTAAATTCTATAGGGAAGATTGTATTTTTAAGTTTTAGAGGTATTGAATGGATAATAATTAGTTTAAGTAAGTGTATGCAAGTTAGGGATATGAAAGGAGGTGAATTATGTAGTGTTGAGAGGATTATGAAGGGATTTTCGTGCTCAAAATAACATTTCTGGGTTAAGTGCATCGATACACATTCAATGTGTACCGATGCACTCTCAAATAAATGAACATCGAATGCAATTAATGCATCAATGCATAAGGAATGTATCGATGCACCCCATTGAGAAGAAAACATCAAATGTAATTTGTGTACCGATGCACGGGTAGTGCATCGATGCACACATTAAGAAGTGCATCGATACACTGTAGAGTGCATCGATACATATCTTTATTAAGAGATGAAAATAACTTTTCTTTTAACCTAAGAAATGATAGTTTAGAATATATTAATTAGTATACTGATAAGTATCAATGTATTACTATGTAGATACAGAGCTTAAACAAGTTCCAGAATAATTGCCCAGTAAGATCGATCGAGGGAAAGACAAAGAAATATAGGTGAGTGCATATGCATAACATGATTATCGTAGTGTATCAAGTTCTAGACTTGTGATAAATCTAGATTCAATATGTTGATGCATGATTCATTTCATATTATGAAATGTAATAGAAATTCATACTATGTGCATTGTGTAATATGTTTTAAATGAATATGTATGCAAAGTTATATGAACTATGTGATGAAGGTAAGGAAAAGGATATGTCTATGTGATATACTATGTAGATTGAGAAAATCCCATGTTATGTAAATGAGAACTATATGTATAGTTGGCATGCCAAGAGTAGAGGGTCTACGCGGTCCTTCGGGATATATATGTATTCCTTGGAACATGTGTGATGTCTTTTGAGACACGTACTTGATCCTTAGTATATATATATATATATAATTCTTAAGTAAATTTCTACGTTGTCCTTAGGGACATCTTATATAGCACTACGGTGCAATTCTACGTGGAACTTCAGTGTATTTATACGAGCTTTGGTGACAGCAAAATGCACAACCTCACATTACTCACATACCTTAGGTTCTCAGTATGGTATCATGGGCCAATAAACTTATTAATACGAATTCATGAATGTTAATGTAATATTCTTATAGATAAGGAACATGGTGATATAATTGCATTGATTAAGTATATGACTTTATTTCATTTCATCTCATTATGGCATTTTCATTATAATTCCTTGTTATTATTTTTATTATTATTTTGCCTCTCCAAGTCGATGACTTAGCGTGTGAGTGTTTCACATGTAGGATTCGAGAAAGTAGACGAGACAGGTTAAGCAGTTAGACAACATTACTCCTGCAACTATCAGATCAGAAGGAACTTAATCAGTAGGTCATTTTGTTATGTAAATGAATGTTGGCATGTAATCAAATGGTCAAGTTGTGAATGCTCTGAGTATTTTGATAAACTTGTATTAACCTATGTATATTATCATATTTTAGTTATATAAGTCTAAATATTTTATCATTTTTTAAGAATATTATTTTTGATAGTCAATGTGACATCCTGGACTTGTATCCGGGTCGAGTATGGTTGAGGGTGTTATACACAACATTCGTTATGAATCCACGACGTTCCCTGATCATCACAATCTTTCAGTTATACGGAGTCTTTGAAACAATTCTTTTGGTTTCATAATCGAGATTAACTCGATGCTTGATCAATTAATCCATGCCACGAATCAAGTCAAACTCCTCCAAAGGTAACTCCATCAGGTCATCCAAAAAGATCTCCCCATGGATCTCTATAGGACACCCTCTAAAAATACGATCTAACTCTATGATCTAATCTATAAGACTTTGAACTATCACCGAACTCTCAATATTCTCAACTGGGATATTAAGACCCTCATAATTGGAAAATGACACATAGGAATGGGTAGAACCATTATCAAATAATGCAAAGTAGAGAATTGAATGAATAGTAACAGTACCTACAATCAAATCTGGCTCATTGTGATCCTGTCGACGTCTAGCAGCATAAACCAATACAGGTTGTCTGGCCTCATAATTGGTTGGCCCCTACACTGATAAGCTCGGCCTCTACTAGTTGATCACGATGCTCTCTCATGATTATGACCCTCTACTGGAGTCTGAATTGTACTCTAATTACTAGCTGTAGTACGAGCTGATGTCTGAACTGTAGGAATTGGCTCTAGACAATCCTTCAGGATATGGTCACCAAAACCAATCCTAAACCAGGTACCCAACTTCTTCTGCATTCACCAAAGTGACATCTCCCACAATGCTCACATGAAGGCAAAGGTTCCTATCTATAAGGACCACTCTGAATAGAAGGCGTCACAGCTGACGAACTTGATGCCAGAGGCCTGGCACTCACACCGCCTCTCTGAAAAGACTCACCCATACCTCTCTTACTAGGGCATACAAAAGAGTCAATAGAACTAGAAGGCCTCATGAATCGGTCTCGATCTATGTCTCTATCTCTCTTACGCTCCATACCCTCTCATTCTATCTCCTCAGTTGTCTTGGCTATCTCAACCAAGGCATCAAAGTTTCTCTTCCGATGGGTAGCAACTCGACTCATGATCTCCTACTTGAGTCAATTCTTTAATCTCAAGCACCATTACAATTTAGTTTCAACAAGTCTAGTAGCATAGTGGCTCAACCTGATAAACTTTATCTCATAATCCATAACAGACATATCACCCTGCTCAAAATTCTGAAACTTCTAGTGTCGCTCCTGGAAGTATCTCTCTTCGATGTAGTGACTCTGAAGACGTGCCTTGAAAAGATCCCAAGTCAATTGATTTCCTGGAATACTTATGAAAATCGATTACCACCACCGAAAACTCTCTTTCTTTAGCATAGCTAGGGCTCTCTTTAACTTTTGCTCAGGCCTCATGTCCATCTCATCCATAATCCTTTCTGTATACTCCAACCAATACTCATCGTCAGTCAAAGGTCCACCAGTAATGCCTCGAAAGGAAGTACTCCAGTAGCTACCAAAGATATCGAAATCTCGACCGTAAAAATATTACCTTGGACTCTAGCAGCTTTCATGAACATCTAAAAGATAGCTCTATTAATGGCATCCTCATCCATATCAGTGTCCTCATTCTTAGTGATGGGAGGATCTTTCGTAGGTGTAACCGGATCATCTCTAGGAATAGGTGGATCTACATATGAAACATGAGGATCTCGAGGTGACAAAGGATTGTCTATAGTAACAGAAGACCGAGTTGCTCACCCTCGACCACGACCATGGCCTGGCCTACGACCTCTAGCAACACTCATCGGATAAATATACAAGGATCTAAAGAAATAATTTGAACCTAAGTTAGACTAGCATCAAGAATCTCAAATATATTTAAACTTATAGAATAAGGTGACACAATATTTTGAAAATATAAAAAATATCTTGAAAATCCAGATTTTATGACTCATCCACAGTTCGATTGTTTAAAACTAAAAGCTCGGATACTGCAAAGTGTAACCCCTTAGAACCGGCCTGGACTTTATGCCCAAATCTAGGCGGTTACATATCTTATTCAAAAATTTCTTTTCATATTTAAAATAATGTTCAAATTCATATACAATATAATATGAAATTAGCCATAAGAAAAGTTCATACGATAAACATCCATATATTAATATATACATGTATTAGAACAATCATATAAAAATATACATAGCAAAATACCGATAATATAGATATATCGAGATGAAAGCAAAAACAAGTGTCACCAAAGTATAACAAAAAGATATATATAGATATGTAGTGGTACAAAAATAGGATTAGTCAGTCCTCAAATGCCAAGTCTGTTAATCTACAGTTTACTATTATCTGAAAATGTTAAAATTTACAGAATGAGCTAAAAAACCCAGTGTGGTCCTTACCGTGTATAAAAGCATACAGATAAAATATTTCAGTAAAATCAATTTATCTAACATGTTTGAAAATATGAACACTACCCCCATCCAATCACCAGAATATGCAGGTTTCCCAGAATCATACACTTATTTGTACACCCGGTAAGAACCTTATACACATAGTATAAGGACTTGCGATAAGGACTTACCTTGAGAAAAAAGCCAATGAGTTTACGGTAAGGACTTACAAGTCATAGACTATACCTGAGATACTTCATCCAATAGTACCCCTAATGACAGTAATAACATGTATACATTCGAGTGAAGACGATAGTTTAATTTAGTAAAATATGAAAATATTCTAGTCTCAGAAATCAGATACATAAATTCAGAAATCAGATATCATGTCAGAAATGTACAGTAAATAATATATCAGATAAACAATATTCAAACAATTAGGTATCGTGCCATAAAAATATTCAGTATTATCAGAAATCTAAAACATTTCAGATGAACATTTTGAAACAGTAATGTAACACCATCAGGAAACACACATGTATTGGTCTGAGTAGTCTGATAAGAAAGCCTATTACTGAGTCTGTCAATCACGATCAACGACAGCGCTAGATCCTACGAATCGATAATCCATACTGGAATCCTAATATGAATAATAATAATAATCCATACTTAAACAATTTACAGATAACTACAAGTAACTCTCAAGGAACGCAGATCGTGCGGATCTGACGGAAGGGAAGCACAGGATCTAACCGACCCTTGATCGGGTGAAAATGAGTACCTTTGTAAAAATATATTCTCGAATCAATTCCATAATCAACTCTCAAATAAATAAGCAAAAATGCTAAAAATATTAGGCATTTTTTTTATCAACGGGCTCAATTCAGGGCTTTCTAGTCATAATTTGGCAAAACAGATCGCAGAATCAGACTCAGGACATTGAAAAACATAAAATATGACTTTTCAAATTTTTTGATCGAAGTCAACGGCTAATGGCCAGTCAACGGTTTGACCGGGTCGGGTTGGGTCAGGTCAGACACGGGTCTGGTCGAGTCGGGCAAAAGGTCTAGTCAGGCAAGCAAGTCGGGTCGAATCGACCCAATTTTGAAAACCCACCAAGTGGTGAGACTTCCTCGCTCGTAGGGGCAGAGCGTGGGGGCACTTGCAGGGCCTTCTAGGGTCGTAAAAATTCTAATAGTGTTTTAAGGGGTTTTATAACACTTACCAAGCTCGGTTCACAGCGGTGAACGGCGAAGAGCTTGATTTTGAAACGTCAGAAACTTAATCCTTCTCACCCCTTCACACTTCGGCGACAACTGAGACAAAGCGGACACTGGTGGACTCGGGACGACACAAGGAACACGATTGTGTGGGATGTGACGAAAACGGAGCAACGGTCGGTGGTAAAACTTCGATAAAAGGTTTCCTTCCAAATGAGAAAATGTTTAAGAGAGAGAAAAAGAAGTTTGAAACTTTTCAGAAATGGAAAGTTTCTGGTTTTTGGGCTTTTAAACCCACATTAAAGAAAAATGGTAAAATTACACTCTGGGTCCTCTATTTTTAGTTACTATAAGAATATGGGTCTAAATTTAGCAAAAATTCACTTTGTTCTCTAAATTTAGTTAAAATTTCAATTTAGTCCTTAGAAAAATTTTAAAGAAAATATTTAAGCCCTAATTTGGGGTGTAACAGTAAAGACCTACGTAGTAAGGTATTCTTGTTTACTCAATTCAAAACTTATAAAAGGGGAGTGGCTTTAATTTAGCTTAGAAAAACTAGTGGTTCTATCTTAGCCATTAAAAAGATAGATTTGTAAGGTTACACCTTATCCTTAAAGGTAAGAACAAATTAGTGAATTTGTTAACATCCCTAGTTGTGAAAAGCTAAGGTAGTGGATGTCAACTTTGGTTGAGAAAGTCAAACCATTATATATTGATTTGTGCCAAAAGTTTTAATTATTTCTTCAAGTTTCCACCAAACTTTATCAACGACAATTCACCCCCTTTTGACGATTTTCGATTAATCGATCGAGCCTAACACAGTTTTGACAAGTGGACGTTAATAATGCATTCTTAAAGTGTGGCCTGCAGGAGGATGTTTATATGAAGCAACTAGAGGGGTTTGAACACACCGGTCTTCAGGGTGAAGTCTTGGTTTGCAAGCTCAAAAAGGTATTCTATGGGTTATGACAAGCTCCACACAATTGGTTTACCGAGCTTCGTGATTACTTACGATCATTGGGTTTTTGTTCTTCTCAAGCTGACCATTCATTATTTAATTTTAAGTTTGATTAGATTACACAGTATATTGTTGTTTATGTTGATGATATTTAATATCAAGATCGTCTGCGACTCTTTCAAGCATGTTATCAAGAATCTGCATGCTAAGTTTTTCTTAAGGACATTGGGTTGCTTCAATATTTTTTTGGGATTGAAGGTATTCACACATTCGATGGTTTGTTTTTGAGTCAGTAACAGCACGTGGAAGAGTAACTTGCTAGGTTCAGCATGCAATCTGCTCAACCAGTTGACACCCCAACTTCTGTTGCGCCCACACTGGGAAACAACAGTGTGGAGAGCCAGTGGATGCTTAGCTATATCGTAGTGCTGTTGGGGCTCTTCTCTATGTTTGTCATATGAGACCTGATATTTCATTATCTTTTCACAAAGTTGTTAAGTTTATGTAGGAACTTTGTGAGGTACATTGGTTGATTATTAAGCATATTCTACGCTACTTAAAAGGGACTATGGATTTTGGCTTATAGATTTCTCTTTAAAAAGAGAAGTATGGTTTAGTAGGATGCTCTGATCTTGATTGGGAGAGTGACCCTGATGATCGACGTTCTATTTTTGGTTATTGTGTATATCTTGGAGGTTGGAGCTTAAGGAAGCCAGGGCCGTCTTGTAAATTTTGGTGGCCCTATGCCATAACAGTAAAATATGCCTTTTAAAACTAAAATATTAGATATATAAAGTTCACTAATATTTCAAAATTTATTATAACTATAAAAAAAACGTTAAATAGTGGTAAACAATATCTTCATGTAATAAAATGAAATACAAAGTAAATTATTCTCTAAATAATGTGGGCCTTGGACTTGAAAATTATTGGGCCAAACATCCTAAATACACATATATACAAAAAAAACTTAAAAAAATTTGGAGGCCCTTACAAAAATTGGGCCCTGTGCGGTTGGGCAGCCCGCACAGGCCCAAAACCGGCCCTGAAGGAAGCACAAATATGTGTCTAGATTGACTGATGAGGCGGAGTACCAGAGCTTAGCTGATGTTACATCCGAAGTCATTTGGGTCAAAGTTCTTCTAGAGGATATGCAATTATCCAGTTTTCAGATGGTCGTTGTCGGTGTGACAACACCAGTACAGTTTCTATGGCAGCCAATCTGATTTTACATACGAAAATTAATCATGTATACCTAAATATTCATTTCTGCGTGAAAAAATTACTGAAGGTGAATTATGTTTCTACTCAATTTCAACTTGAAGATACTCTCAGAAAACCCTTGTCTACAGTTAGGTTTCAAGAATTGCGTCTGGGTTTGAAAGTCATTTCTCTTACTCAAGTCTGTGTTAGTAGTGGTGGTTATTGATCTGTTTTTTGTTTGCGCTAGTAATGGTGACTGCTGGTCTTTTTTTTTTATTTTTGAACAGATTAAGAAGTGTTGTGAATGTTGAGAAGTTAAGCTATCGAGCCAGTTGATTGTTGAGGAGTTGAAGCTGTTGTGTTGGCTGGCGTGTTGAAAACTGAATATGTTATTATGTTAAGCTAAACTCATCTTTTGGCAGGTCAGACTATTCTTTGTGTTAATCCGATAGGTAAGTATGGACCATAGAAAAATGGCTTGATGCTAAAGGTATAGTTCCTTAACTATATAATATGTTACAATTGGGTCATTTGATTATAAAAATTATGAAAATGATCATTCAACTAATCGAAAATTATAAAATAATTTATTTTATTTTATTTTTAACACAAGATAGTGTGACGTTAGTAATTTTATATGAATAAACTTAACCTTTACTATTTACACATTATTTTATTTTTATTATTATTCTAAAATAGATAAATAATCAGAATTTTTTATTCGACCCTCGACTCTTAAATCTATTGTACCTCCTCATGGACAAACTAAAAAAAAACCCCAAAAAAATTTTACCATTTGGATTTCTCTTTCTTTTTATTTATTTTTATTTCAAACCCATGACGATGGTTGTTTACTTTGATCTTGCTTAATTAGAAAATAAGTATTATTTTTCTTAAAGTTGTGTTTAAAGTTTTTAAATTCATTCAGGTGTCTAAGGTTATAAATATTACCACTGTAAGTGTCTCGACCATAACGACTATTAGAAAACTTCGTTAAGTGGTAATTTTGATAATTTTATTTTTAAAAAAACGAAAATATTTTTTTATTAAAAAACTCAAAAGTTATAAATTTTTTTACCACCATTGTTGTCAAACCCCACCCGATCGAACCACTAACTGACGACATGATGATTCTGACCACCCAAAAACCTAGAACCCAACGAATCCTGACACTCATAATTTAAACATCAAGTTTTTCAAATTGCGACACACACGTGATTCGTGACTCACGACGACTCTGATAGCTATATTAATGGCGACGACAAACAAGAGAGATTACAAGGACAACATTAACTTCAGAGGTCATAGCCGACAAGAGAGATAGGGCTAGGATTAGAGATTTGAAAATTTTAAATATACGATACTTTTTTAATTAAAAAATTTTAAAATATACTAATAATTTTTAATTTTTTAAAATAAAATTTTTTAAAATTACTAAAATATGACATATGACACTTAAATGAATTTTTTTAACGATTATTACGATTGAGACATCTAAGTGGATGGATAAAAAATCTAAAGATTACTTTCAAAAAATGGGTATAATTTAAAAGCCTTTTGATTTACTCGAATAATAAAATGTTAGGCAGAATTGCAACAAAAGAGATGAAGAGGCATGCCCAGCCAACTACATCCCCTTACCAAAAGAAGACATTGCCTCCCACGTTTTTGGAGCCTAAAACTACATCGTTTAATCCTTTAATTCACCTTCCATCCATACTCGAAAGTAAACACTCCAGAACAAATAAAATAGCTCGAGTTGATCATAGAAACAAAAGACATCTATCTATAAAATATGCAACTAAAAAAGCATTCAACATAATATAGCGTGAGTAGTCGCAACCATAAAAGGAAAAAAAACACTACAAAAACCATTAATCAAAGTTCAACCGCATCTCAAAGTGTTGCAGTAAAAAACTTATAATAGAAGACGAATTTCGGTTCAAGAGACCCAACATTAAGAACTAACCACGAACACCCCTGTTGAGACTGACCATGCGAGCTGAAGCATCCTGGGAACCTCTCATTCCTGAACCACTTCTCCCAGAATACCCACCTGTTCCTCTTGACTGCCCTGACCGATCCCTTGAAGTCTGTCCTATTGCCATTGGTCTGCCACCGCCACTACATGATGTACGTCCAGAACCACCTTGTCTACCCTGATTGTTGTAGGACAAGTCCGGCCACCTGCTGCCGCCGCCACTTGAATATTCCTGGTTATCTCGTCGCCTTAGTGGCAGATCCAATCCACCACCACCAATTCTTGCCTCTACCGCCCTTTCATTGCTCTCAGCAAGTATTGAAAGCTTTTCAGTCAATTGGAATGCCAAAGCCTGCAACCTCGAGTATTCAACATCATGGAAGACAATGCACCGTGTCGGCTGGTCCCAACTTGCATGGAGTTCTTCATTAATCAACATCTTGCTAACTATGCTATGAACCTGGGCCTCTGAGAGGTCAAACATTTTGGTGAGCTGATCCAAGCTTAGTGTATCATACGATGAACAGTAAGTAAAAAGGTAAGTTCTCAAAGCCTCTTCCTTGATCTTAGCTTTCAGCATTTCAAGCACACACTCCCAATTTCTAAGGAGCTTCCAAACATCAAGAGAATTAATGACGTCAAAGGCTTTCTGAAAATCTCCCTTGCAAAGGGCCCTGGTGGCAGCCATCACATGGTCCCGCACATTTTCTGGGGGACCTGTAAAGGTCTGCCTCTCACTCACCTCAAGCAACCGCCTGAATGTCTTACTTATCACCTTGCGCTTGGCATCATGGGAGTTGGCCGCCATGTTAGGAATCTCAAGAAGCATGGCACAAATCAAATGCACAGCCTCTAGAAGCTCAGGGTTTATGTGCATATGGTAAGGCATCTGACGTCTCCTTTCCAACCTTTCCTGATATAATCCAAAGTTAAAGTGGGTAAAAGTCCTCAAATAATTGCATGATAGCAGGAAGAGCTTGTAACATCCCAATGTTTAGATGTTTACTAACGAAGGGTATGGCTTGCAGGCATTTAAGGTCTGCCACGAAGGTTCATCGATCAACAATATTTTTTTGCTATCATATTCACAGATCAACATTAATAGTTAGATATATAGTAATTATTTCCAAAAGGAATTGGTCAGTGGAGAATATACTTCAACAACTAGAATTTCACACAGGTTTGTCGTTTTGTAACCCTAGCTACTACATTTGATTCCATAACTCAAACATCCAATGCCTAACAGAAACATCATGTAAAAAAGAGATATCCTTTCAATCCCAAAGAAAAAAACCATCTAACCAACCAATTAATAACTATTTACTAACACTTGCAACAAAAAAATATTACCATGCAAAAACATCGCACAAACAGTAAAAAAACAACAATACTGTGGAAAATCCAGATTATTAATTAAAGCTATTCAGGATTATGATCTGTCACGGAATTATATAACGATCAATACCTGTTCTGGGGTTTTCTCATGATATCGACTTTGTGAAACACCTTGTGCAAGCAATTCCTTCACCCTGCCACCCGAATAGAGTTCAGATAGGCACCCATGAGCATCAGAAATTAGCCCAACACGAAAGGCACAGAGTCCAACTTGTGCCATTGCCCGGTTAAAGAGTATCTGTGTTGAAACATCCATATGCTGAATATTATCCTGCAAATGACTCATCAGCAACAAATCACGAGCTATTGGAAACTCATCAAAAAGGGCATGGTGATAAATATCACAAAGCATGGCACGGGCTTTGGTTCTCTCATCTCCACTTTTGTAAATGAGTGTCACTAGGATATCCATCAATGCTCTGCTATTATCAGGGAACGTGGACTTCCGAGGCACAAGCTCTGGATTTACAACAAATGAGGATGAACCCCGAGTTTCCTCAACTTTAGTCTCCTCACCATCATTTTCTCCATCTTCTGATAGCTCAGCAAGTTTCCTCATTGCATCATAAACCTCTTGAGGCTTGTAATACACAAGTTCAACACGCCTTAGAGCAACCTTAGCAGCAGACTTCAAATCACCAATTCGCTCCAGATACTCCTGGACGTTTTGTGCAAGGACCAAAAATAAAGGTTCATCCCTCAGTCTCTCAACATACTCACGAGTATGTGGATCAATGCACTGCAAGCTCTTGAAGAACTCATTATCTATTCTCTCAAGGAAGGCAACCAAATTTCCCCAAACATGGATTGTGCCATCATAGTCTGCTCCTTTCTGGGTTTCATTCTCATCAGGCTCAACCATATCATCAACCACAATGTTAGGGTACTGAACAAGGATGTCCAATATAACAAGCATATTCTGTACACACTTCTTCCATACATTTATAGGCATGTGCCCACTAAGACCTGGATTAACATCAAACTGCGCAGATATAACACTGAAAAGGATCTCAAGCTTCTGAGCAGGAGTCTTGGCAACCTTTGTCAAGAAGGTAAGTTGCTCAACCTGTTCAAATTTTCCAGTTCCCTTCCTTCCTCTAGCAGCCACGACCTCTTTAAACTTTTTGTTAACAGTATCCCAGGTGATCTCACTAGGATCCTTCTTGAACTCCCGATCCATCAGTTTCTCTTTTTTGCTCAGTTTCTTCTCCCAAGCCCCTTGAAAAACAACAGCATCATCCAGTTCTTCTCCCTCATCGTCTTCATCACTGAACTCAGCAATTTGTGACGGATCCTCCACCTCAGACCCAGATTCATCTTCATCCTCATCTTCTTCCTCATCTTCAAGCTTCTCTTCTTCACTCTCAGGATTCTCCCTATACTTATTAATCAATTCCTCATACTGCTTATTATTCTTCTTGAGCTTCTGTTTCATTGCATTCAAAGCCTTGTGATTACTACTACTCATTTTCTTTTTTGCCTCCTTATTAGCCAAAGCTTCTGCTAAGAAATCCTCCAACATCACAAGACACTTGATATAAAGACTCGGAACTTTGTCCGACTCAGTAGCACGCATAACCTTCTCCAGCTGTTTATTAATCTTGTCAAAACTCTCCTGCAAACTAACCCAGTCATTGATTTTCATTGCATTTTTCATCTGATCAACCGTACTTGCCATCTCCTCAAACCTCTTATCTTTAGCAGATCTAACCACCCTCTTTTGTCCATCAGAATCATCGCTATCACTTGCATTAGCTTGGAGATATCTACTTCCAGCGGCGGCTGTGGTTTCTCCGGCTCCGCCATCCTCAATTTCATCTTCGATATCAGTCTCCTCTTCCTCGGTGTCACTACCACCCTGTCATAAATTGGTAAAGCTGTAGAATTCATAAAATTTTACAAAATGCCCAAGACTCCAAGCTCTTTATTAGTATACTTTGTAAAGGCTATATATATTTTTTCAATTCATGTGTAAAAAAATAAAATTAAATAAATTAAATCAAACCTGAGTCCAGAACTTGGATGCCATTGTCTTTTCCTTTCTTAAATTAAATTTAAAAGCTGCAAAAAGAAAATAAAAAAATTAGACTTTTGAATTAAATAAAATCTATAGCAGAAGCTAGATGAACATGTGAGCATAAAATTAGCGAAAATAAAAATAAATCTATTAATTCGACACAGCGGCTCAGGAAAGTGGTCGATTTTTTACATGTTCACGTGATAAAAGAGATATTTTCACTATTATTGGTTAATTTGTTTATCAACCAAGAATCAAGAGTTCGCGGATCTAAAAACCATAAACGTCTATGAAACACAAAACCGCATCATAGCTAAAAAGAAAAAAGGAATAAAATAAAGATACCGGCGCCGTCAGCAGCTGAAAACCCAGTTTTTTCAACCTATGAGAAAAGGCTTATCTGGATGGATCTTGAAGGTGAATCGCTGGATATTATCTGCTAAGGTGTTCTGAAAGATGACAAGGTGAGTGAGTCGACTAGGTTTTAGAGGCTTTTATATATAGAAAAAGAAAGATAAGTTGGCCCAACTGTAATTCTTGGAAAATTATTTTTATATTAAAAATCTTTTATATATTTTATATTAATAATTATTTTTGCCTCGTTAAAATTACTTCCATCCCTAATTTAAACAAGGGTAAACTACTTGGATGACCACCAACTGTGGAGTTGGTATCGAACTAATCATCATTTTTAAATTTGCATCCATATGACCACTGAATTATATAAATGAGTTCAATATAATCACTAACTATTAAAATCTAATAGAGGGGTGACATGATAGTTAAAAAATTGTATAATTATACATTTAATCCTCAATATCTATATAATCTATCAATTTAGTCTTAATTTTAATTTAATTTAAAATAATTAACCATAAAATATTACTACCAAGAGGAATTGATCCTAAGACCTTAGGCTCAAAGCAAGCACACCTCAACATTTGAAGCAAGCTCAACTTTTGTTATTAATTTTTTAAACCTTGTATATATCTTGTTTTAAATTATATATAAAAATAATAACATTTTAATAAATAAATTATAGGATAAAATACTTGAATGATTATCTAAATAATATTCTAATAAATAAATTATTAGTTAATGCAATGTTTAAAAATAAAATTGAGTTTAAATTGTTTATATTTTAAAATTAAATTATTTCTTTATAAAATTATTTTTAAACGAGTTTAAATTATATCATTTTTCTTTCTTACAATGTTTTTTATTCATTTATCATTTAAAAATAATATATAATTTAAACTTATTTAAATTAATTATATAAAAATTAATTTTAAAATATAAAAATTTTAAACTTAATTTTATTTTTAAACCTTGCATTAACTAATAATGTATTTATTAGAATATTATTTAGGTGGTTATTCAAGTAGTTTATCTTATAATTTATTTATTAAAATATTATTATTTTTATGTATAATTTAAAACAAGATATATACAAGGATTGACAAACAAGTAACAAATATTGGACTTGCCTTAATGGTTCGTGCCTACCTTATGCCCAAAGTCTCAAGATCAATTACAATCGCTTATGACACGTGTAACCATTAAAATATGTCTTAATAATTGATTGAAAATGGTGGTCATTTTGATACCAATTCCATAGTTGAGTGGTTATCCAAGTAGTTTACCCTTTAAAAAACTAAAATGGTAGGAAAGCTAGCATCGCGAAGGTGGTGCTAAAATTTTAAATTGTGGATTATTATTGTGGCTGTGTGATGGTGAGGAATTGCTTGGTGGTTGTGTGACAGGGGACTAAGGGAAGAAGACAATTGCTAAAAGTTCTCTTATTTTATGTTGAGCAATTGCAGTGAACTTGCAAACTATGAAATTGTTGTAATTTTCTTTTATAGATTTTTATTGTAATTTTATTATTTCATTTAAAAAAAATTAATTACAGTTCTTCATATTCGCTAATTGAATTGAATTTCAGTTTTTTATCGTGGAAGGAAGAGTGTGTAATTTACAAGTTAAAATTGACATTTGCAAGACAGATTAATGAATTTTTTCACTGAATATAGTGTGTTCTATAGGATAAATGTGATAAATTTGTGTTATCAATAGATTAAAAAAATATAAATAAATACTACCTTATAATCACCTCAAATTATTAAAATATGTACTGCAAATTACAATCCAGTAGCTAATGATCTTGTTAATCTACCGTGCAAATTATCATTTCGAGACACCCCTATATACTTGTGAGTTGTGATTTCTTTTATTTTATATCACTTGTATAATGTGTGTTAAAAGGCTTAAAATATCTTAGATTTTCATTGTTTTAGTTCACAAACAAATTTGGGAATAATGTTTCAGATGAAGAGTAGTTGGCTTTCTTTTGGAAACGGTCAATAGTTCCTACGTTCTCTATTATATATTTTTTCTGTCAAGAGAAGTGTTAAGGGTTTAACCTATATTAGCTCAAACTCTACATTGCAGCATAAGTAATGCGTTTGATATCTATGTTCAATCGAGTTATTGTAAACATGCATATTAATACCAGCTCATTTCGAAACTTATTAACTAACTACAAACTAAATTGATCCTACTTATTTTGAACACTGATCTAACCTTCACGAGAATGCATGCGGCGTATAAAACTCCCAATACAGGGATAACTAAGAATGAACCTTTTTTCTTTTAATTTCTTCGCATAAGAACTGATTCAAGATAGTGTTGTCAAAAGAGGCAATGGATGGCAGTCATGAAGATATTTACATTCTCCCCCTCCTTGAAAATGAAAATACGATAAACAAAAGTATGGAGAGTAAAGATCAGGGTTCTACACGAAAGGGAAGATCGCATACTCCGCGTAGAAAAGATTCCATATGAAGCGATAGAACCCTGAGATTGCTTCCTGCAAAATTTCAATCAAATATAACATCCGGTATGGAGTGCAGCTTGAAATTGTGATTAAGTTTCAAGAAAATAAATAAATGAAAACCCTCAAATATGAATCTTACAAATACTGCTCACTTGACTTAAAAATGTTCAAACATCACGCGGTTGTTAACAATGAAAATATTAGAGAGCTGAGTGGCTGAAATAGATCAATAGACAGTTTGCTGCCATAGGCTGCCAAACATATCGATGCAGACATAAAGGCATGATCATCCCACAAGTAAAAAAATTTAACCAAAGTGCATCCGGTGCACTTTGGGAAACATAATATGGTCTTTCTATGAATCATCTAATGTAGACCTTCTGCAAACACTAACTGGCGGACACGTAGCAACTAGACTATAGTTGAGAGAATGATATAATAAGTACTAGTATTTTCAATATAAAACATGATTGTAATTATTAAATCAATAATTTGATTCAAAGATGGTCATTCTATATGCTTCAAAATCCATCAACTTTTTATGTTGAAGAATATGCCAGATTTCAATTTTCCCAATGTCAATGACCTTTTAAATCTGCCTGAGAAATCATTCATATATCATATGTGATTTGAATAATATCATACGCATGGAGTTGACTGTATAAACATTCATTGAACTCCTTATATGGCTTGAAACAAAGTGTTCGGGCTTGGTTTGGAAAATTTAGCAAAGTTGTTGAGAAGTTTAGGATGCAGAAGACCATTCTTTTTTTCTATAAACATTCTGATGGCGGCATTATTCTGTTAGTTGTATATGTGGATGATATGTAATCATTAGTGACTCGAGGAATTTCGTCTCTAAAATTATTTCTCCATACTCAATTTCATACCAAAGACTTGAGATGTTAAAATATTTCTTCGGAGTTGAATTTAGCAGAGTAAGAAAGGATTCTTCTTATCTCTAAGGAAGTATGTGTTTGATTTACTATCAAAGACAGTCAGGAAAGTTGGATGCTAAACCATGCAGTACTCCAATGGTTCTCAATTTATCATTAACCTCAGAAGGTGAATTATTTGCAGATCCTGAGAAATACAAAAGAATTACTGGAAAGTTGAATTATCTTACTATTATGATGTGTCTTGACATTGTTTATCAGGTGAGTATGCAGATCCAGTATATGTCATAACCAACTGTTGATCATTGGAAGCGGTAAAGCAAGTTCTGCATTATTTAAAAAGTGCTCATGGACGTGGAATCTTATATGACAATCTTGGTATACTAGGATCGAATGCTTTTCAGATTCGGATTGGGCAGGATGCAAGGAAGATAGGAGATCTACTTCAAGATGTTGTGTTTTTGTTGGAGTATACTTGATTTTATGGAAGTGTAAGAACAGAATGTTGTATCACAATTAAGTGTGGAAGCTGAATACAGAGCTATGACCAAATTTATGTGTTAAGTTGTATGGATTTATCAGCTCTTCAATGAAGTAGGAATGATGAACTCACCTGCAAAGCTATGTGATAATCAAGCTACAATTCATACAGCTTCTAATCCAATCTTTCATGAACTAATGAAGCATATTGAGGTTGATTGTCATATCATTTGTGAAAAAAATTAATGTTGGTCTGATTTCTATAGGTTATTTAAAAATTGGAGAACAATTAGGTGATATATTCACAAAGGCTCTTAACGGGTCCGAATTGATTATCTATGTAACAAGCTGGGAATAACTAACATTTATGCTACAGGTTAAAGGGGAGTGTTACTGATTTATAGGATATTTTATAGGCTAAATTTTAACTATTAAAAGACTAATTAAAATAGAATATTATGTTATCTAGTATAGAGACTCTACACTTGTATACATACCTATACAATTGATGTTAATAATACAAAAGAAATTATTCTCTTCTTTTTTTCTGAGATTAAAACAACATTCTACAGGAGATGATGTGGATAAAATAAGACGTCTCAAGGGGCACCTAGCATCGGAGTGTGAGAGCAAAGACTTAGGGCCTTTAAAATACTTCCTTATAAAAGTTGCTCGATCAAAGAAGGGTCTTGTGGTATCTCAAAAAATATGTGACTGGTCTTTTAAAGGAGACTATAATGAGCGGTTGCCGCCCAGCTAATACGCCAATTGATCCAAGCATAAAATTCGAAAATAAAGATTGGTTGATAAAGGGAAATACCAA
Source organism: Hibiscus syriacus (assembly GCF_006381635.1). NCBI lineage: Eukaryota > Viridiplantae > Streptophyta > Magnoliopsida > Malvales > Malvaceae > Hibiscus > Hibiscus syriacus. The sequence continues at coordinate 921,296 of NW_024062153.1, read as the reverse complement.
AGATTAGATGGTGAGTTAATCTTCTTATCACATACAAGTTCAAACTTAACTTTTGCAGTAAGCTTAGTGAGACAATTTATGCATTCTTCAGTAGAGGAACATGAGGAAGCAGTGTTTCAAATTTTGAGATAATTGAAAAGTTCACCTGGCAAAGGCTCAATAACATATAGAAGATCTAAATCAGGGTATTGTACATTTATTTGGGGAAACCTTGTGATTTGGCAAAACAAAAAACAAAGTGTTGTAACAAGTAGTGTGGAGGCTGAGGTCATATCAATGGCTCAAGGAATTTGTGAAATGATATGGTTAAAAAGAATTATGGAAGAAAGAACTGAGGAAACCAATAACTTCACCAATAAAGTTTTATTGAGATAGCAAAGCTGCCATTTGCATTGCTCATAACTCTGTTCAGCATGACAAAACTAAACATGTTGAGATTAATAGGCACTTTATCAAGGAAAAGATTGAAGAAGGCAAAGTCTGCATGTTGTTTGTTCCTTGACAGATTGTTGACCTACTACTAAAGGGCTCTTTAAGACGAGCTTTGATTTTCTTGTAAGCAAGTTAGGCATGATCGAAATGTATGCACCAACTTGAGGGAGGTGTCGAAATATTCGTTGAACTCCAATAAATTATGGGATAATTTTAAGTTATTTGATTAGATAATATTAGAATAATAAAATTGAGATTTTTTAGGAAGACTTTTTTCTTTTTCTAGTAGTTTCCTAGAATAAGGGATCTATTTTCCCAGTTTATGTTCCGAGTTCTTTTTCCTATTTAAACTCATAGTTCTTTACGTAATATATACAGAACAATTTTATTCACTATAGTCTCTGAAAAACTTAAATGGAAAAGTCTCCCAAATTCAAATAACAAATGACTAGAGGAAGACTAAGCTAAAGTCCCCTAGACATTTTATAGCTTAAGAATTCACTTATTTACAACCAAAACAAAACAATAAATAAGCAGAAAATTTGGGGAATATGATTAAGTTGGAAGATAGGGATTTAACCAGTCATGGGATAAAACCACCCAAGGTATTAGTAACTAGATTTTCAATAAGATCTTCAAGAAAGACAAACACATTTGTTTTAGCTGCCATCACTTCCTTACGTGGCTATCTAAAGCAGGTCCTTAAAGGTGGTTTCGTATCACATGCCCTCATAACTATGTGCAAATTTGTTGGGCACCAATACTTTTAAGAAAAACAAGCCGGAGTGTTCATATCAAATGTGGTCATTTATTCAAACTAACAGCCAAAGGTGGCCTTAACTTATCAAAACCATAACTCCCGGTAGGATGGTGAGTCTAGATATCTATTTGCTATACGGTTATCCATAATCGCCGAAATTGAAAAATTCATTCAACTGAAGTATATAACATGTCCAATGCGCTAATGTGATATGATCTACGTGACGTTAGGCATTACCTTAGTGTAATTTGCTTGTTCCAACCCCCATGCCTGAACCAATATTAAGAAAAATTGCACCAGAGATCAAAATTGAGGAAGAAAAAACAATCAGTCACAAACTGAACTGACACTACAAAGTAAAAATAATACTCCAAGGATTAGGTTTTTGATAAAGAAGCAACTGTTATTGAAATTTGAAACGAAGATTCTTTCAAGAATGTCTGTTTCTGGAAGCAAATAATAAAGAATAATAAATTCCAGGTCATTATTACATTTGAAAAAGTAAAAAATCCAGGAAATGCACCTGGAAAACCAAGCATACTCCCAAGAAGATATGAGCAGGTATCATTAAACTACACCTGAAAGCCTGTAACATATGCAATTGAAGAATTTACTATTTTTGGATAATCTCTCTCGAAGATAGATTAAAGAAATCAAAACAATGCTCAAATGCTTCACTGAGCTACACAAAATAAACAATGAATTCAGGAACAAATACTAGGGAATGATAAGACAGATTTTTTGAGGTACTCGTTCACCTGAGGAATGTATATTGCAGCCAACACAGCAGCAACATAATTCACCAGTAGAAGTCCGGTACCAAGAAGTGCAATATTTCTAACTCCAAGCTTTGTTGCTAATGTTGATATTTGAAATCTGTAAATGATTGCACAAACAGATCTCAGATGTTGATATAGAAAATTTTAGTGACCAAAACAGTAGTATAGGTTTAAATCGAATAGCTATAGTTTGAACAATCAATCAATATTTCACAACTCATGAAGGAAACTCGCTGGGTGGCAAGGAAACTTGATATCAACAATGTCAACTGGAGAAGAACAGAACAAAAAAAATATATGTTAAATTGGTCAAAAACTTACTTGCGATCTCCTTCTACATCTGGAAGATCCTTGGTTATGGCAATAACCAGTGCAAACAATGTCACGAAAGTTGTGATAAATGCCACAGGTGCACTGCAGACAGAATAGGGGTCAAGTTACATGTTTAGGTCTCTCAACAGTTTTCAAACATGTGTTCATAAAAGTGAAACCTTAGTCAATGATGTCTGATTATAAAAGTGAGTGCAAATCTTGGGAGTTGAAATTAGATGGAAAGTATAAGAAAGGTTCCACTACACTCAATGATGGAAAAGAACTCAGAGGTACTTCATGGATGATCAGGGGTCAAATTCATGAACTAATAGCACATGCTTTTATCAAGTCGCAATACTAGGTTAGAAATACAATAGAAGTGAATGATCACTTTTCCCTTTCCATTTTTTTGTGGTCAAGTATATAATTTTTTTTAGTACGTCAAGGATATGCATAGCAACTGGAATGGACGTCGCCCAACTCCACTCAAATATTGACCAATATTAAGAAGTTAAGCATTAAAAGGATGGTTACCCACCTCCACTGAAACGAAAGTCCAAGAGCAGCTCTTGTGGCATGATAAACCCCAAAGTTCAGAAGGAAGCCACGCACCTGCAAATGACAATTTCTTAAATTTTCTCCAATGATGACAGTTAGAAACAAACATGAAAATATTCAGAAGTAAATGAGGTGCCAATTCATGCAAAAGGGTGTCATTTCCATATAGGTTACAGTAAGTATTACAAAACCATCAACTATTAATATCCGTGTACTACGCTGGTCCAGTCACTGATCACACTTCCACTTTCATTTTACAACCAATTCTAAAATCAAATCAATTAACAGTTATGCTGCATAACATTCAATCAACTAATGCACCAGAAACAAGGATAAAAATATGATATAAACTTCTCTCTAATGACTTCTGAAATAAGTTGCTTCATTTTCTTCTATCAAGAAGAATATTTTGTCCGTGCTTAACATGGAATCAGTTTCAGGCAACCAATGTTATCAGCTAGATAGTTCCATCATTGAATAAAGTTTAAACAATATGTTCTTCACAACAAAGTACCGTGGCAATTATGAGAAACGCTGCAACCGGAAATCTCTTCATTCTAAATGGGGGAACAGAATAAATGGTGCCCAGGAAAAGACCAAGAGAATAAAGAGATGTGATAAATGTGCCAAAGTTGTATCCAACAATCAGAAGGCCTGTCACTGCAAAAAATATCACCAAGAACCATGCTGACTGAACTGAGAGATCCCCTGCAGCTACGGGTAAGTAGGGTTTATTTACCCTGCAAAGTGGAGAGAAAAAAAAAGATAAGTTACATTCTCATCCCTTAATGTCACTAGTATATACCCATAAGCATAATCTTGAAACCTCAAATTTTGTTTAAGAAGCTACACAGTCTTACAGTTCCTGCATGATCTACAATCCAAGATGAAAACTATAACACAGATATTCAATCAAAAAACATTTTAACAAAGCCAAAAAATTTAAAAAGAAAAATAACATGTTGAATAATAAATATATATATGTGTTAGATGACAAAGACCCGTAGTTGTGTATTGGCAGCTCAAATTTAAAATTCAAGGATGTTAAATAAGTCACTACTTACATTTTCACTTGATAAGTAAATTGTTTTTACAAAGAAATGTCACATACTTGTCAATTCCAATATCGTAGATCTGATTGATGCCAACTATATAGCCATTTCCACATATTAGAGCTATAAGACCGGAGAATGCCTTCAGCAGAAGAGACCACTTTATCAAATTTGAGTTCTCAATTAATGCTCTTCCGACCAAAGCACTGCCAATGAATTTGACGACAAACTTCACTTAAAATAAACCAGAAACATTCAATTAATTCACCACATATAACCAGTACTTCAATCTAAGTTCTTACGCTGATCCTAGAGCCGTTCCACGTATTGTATGGGGCCTTAAGAACCTCCAGCACACATCTCTGAAAGTTGATACTTTGTTAAGCATTGGATCAGACCCAGCAGCACCAACTTGACTGCAAGCCTGGTATAAGCCACATTCACATTACATTAATGGCACATATAGACTCGTTGGCTCATAGTTAACAACAATAAATATGAAATAAAGGGGTGGATTGGCAAACAATTTACAAATTACAACTGTATACACTGCTAAATTGACAAAAGCTGTTTTGAGCTGGCAAGCTCAAGACATCCACTATTAGATCAGTATACAATAAAAAAGGGTTTCAAATCTTGTAAAAGAAAGACGTTAACAGCATATTTTGGATGTTGAAACTAAAATTTGCAGTTCAAATCAAACTAGGCATAATTTGGATGTTGCTTTACTACTTGCTTTTCTATATATATTAAAGACGCGTTTGAAAACAACAAAGAAAGAATTCATTATAAAAAATAAAGATTAAAAATGCCAACCTTTCGAATTTATATTTAATGAAGTATCATTTAACTTTCTACCAGTTGCTTTTGATTTACATTTAAGATAATCTACAGCAAGCTTATTCTCGAAGATAAATTGATAACTCTAAGAAGTTCAAGTTATTAAACAGAACCCAATTCTCAACTAACATACAAATTTTGGATTCTCGATCGCGGATTCGCAGGCATAACCGACAAGAAACCCGGAAAACAACAAAAACTTAAAGTAAGAGTTTGAGGGAACAAGATATACCCAGCTTGAATTACGCTTGTACCTCCCAGCTGGAACATGTTTTGAGCAACTTGAACGATTGAAAAGCCCAACTGAGACCCCATATTTGAAAATTTTCAAACGCTTGGCATTGAGCTTACTGGGTATCGCCTTTGGAGGACAAGATGCGGCTTTGCAATGAGGATTTACAGCTGAAATTCCAAGGGAAGAACAATGAGAGTGTGAGAGCTCCATACAAGATTTCCAAAAAAATTAGTAAAATTGTTGAGAGTTGAAACAGCGAAGAAAGGGAGAAAATAAAAGTTTGGACTTCGGACAACTAAGAATAAAATTTCTGGTCTTTAAAGGTTCAGGATTTCACGGTTTTAACCCTTGTTAGCTTATTTTTCTTTTTCCGTCCTTTAATGTAGTTTATTTTCTTTTCTGGTCTTTAATGTAGTTAAGCATAATTAATTAGCTAATAATACTTAATAAGGGTAGTATTATATTTAATAATATAAGAATAATATTATATCTATAACGTAGAGATAATATGCAGTTAATAGTATTTAATAAATGCACGAGTTAAATTATTTTAGTCCTTAAAGAGATAATTGTTATTTTTAGAGGTCTCGGGTTCGAGCACTAGTGACTATAAAATATTTTGAGTTTTTATTGTAAAATGATTTAAAGTTTTTAAAACATATATTATAACTTATAATCACCCTAGATTAATAAAAAATAATAATATTTAATCAATTACATTTGACTAACTAATTAAATAATATTTAAAGGGTTATTAAAATATATCTAACTAATTTTATATTTATAAATATATGGAATTCAAACATATATTTTAATTAAGGGTAAAACTTTAGATAGTATTCAACTTTGACCAAAGTTGTTTCAGATATTTTTGGGGCTTAGAGCGAAAATTAAAAAATATGCATTTATAAAATGAAAGTATTTTTCATTACTTGGAACAATTAATTCAATATTACATAAATAAATCATAGAAAAACGATTAAATTTTGTGAAAATATATTATTTTTACTATTTTATTTAAAAAAACACCTTAAATATAACTAAGAGAGAATAAATATAAAAAAATTGAATGCATGTATGATACATAATTTGATTTTAAATATTCAGAATAAATCATAGAAAATGAAAAGAGAAGAAAAAGTGCAGAAGGATGATGGAAGGAAAATCGGGAAGAAGACAGTAGAAGAGTTGCAAAAAGAAAGTTTAAAGATGGAGAAACAAGAGAAGGAGAGTGATCAGACATAACAGTGGAATATCTAATAATACTACATCGTTTGACGCCTTTTAATATCATTTAATTTTTAAAATACGATATTACGAGGAAAATGGTTTTAACATCATCACTATCACGACGTGCAACTACCATTTTGTCGTGTCGTTAAACCATTAATAATGAAGTGATATAATTGAACATAAAACATAACGTTAATGTTAAAATAAGTAAAATTAAAAATTCAATGATATAAATGAATTAACGCCCAAAATTGAGTGGTATCTGAACTAGTTTACCCTTAATTTAAATATGTGTTTGAATTTCATATATTATAAATATAAAATTAGTTAGATATATTTTAGAAACCCTTTAAATATTATTTAATTAGTTAGTCAAATGCAATTTATTAAATATTATTATTCTTAATCTAGAGTGATTATAAGTGATAGTATATATTTTAAAAACTTTCAACCATTTGACAATAAACACTTAAAGTCGGGGCCGACTTTAAGGGAGCACCCTGAGCAACCGCTCAAGGCCTCCAATTTTTTTTGTATTTATAATTAGACCCTTAAATTTATAATTAGGGCCCTAATTTTTATAATTTCATAATTTTTTTTTAATTTTTTACCCTCTTTTTCATTTATCTTATTAATTCATTTAATGTTGAATTAAATTTAACTAGTTTTTAATATTTATAGTTAGGGACCAATTTTTATAATTTTCATAAAATGTTTAGTTTCAACCATCTTCTTCCATTTCTCTTATTTACTCATTTAATTTTGAATTAAATTTAATCATGCTTTTCTCTTTTTTCAAATCTTACTCTTCAATTTATCAAATATTATTTAATTTGTAGTCTTCTTCATTCTTAATCTAACAATAAAATAATATATAATTCTTTTTATTTATTTATTCATCTCCATGAGTTTGCTTTACCTAGTATGCTTTAAGATCATGCGTCCTTTGTTCTCCACTACTTTACTCAAAAAATAAGACAACTTCTATCTCCCATAAAGCTCATTAAAAAATTCAAATAATTCCAAGATACGCTACTCATAGTTGAAGGCAATGGTGTTGTCTAGTCTGAATTGATGAATTCATTGTTTTGGTTTGTATTGTTGTGATAATTATGATACTTGTGTTTATTTGGTAGAAAGAACTACAAAAATCGTTATTTGTCTCTTCCTCTTCCAAATCAATGTTAAATTGACTATGCGATTATGAGTTCAAACTCATGAGGGAATGATATAACAAAGAAGATAGAGTAGCTTGCTTTGATGGTTTCAAAGTGGAGTATTCGTTCCAATGACCACAAGGTTACTAAGAATACTCAACACTACGTCGTTTCGATGAATAAGTGTGGAAAGACGAAGAAGCTATTGCAAAAGAACAACTAAAACATGAATAAGCAAGAAAAATGAATGTTGTGTTCCGACTTGAGCAGTTTCAAGCTACTCGCTGTTCGGTTCCATTAAATAATAAACCTGAAGGTTCAAAACCTGCTGCTGAAAAGCCTGAAGAAGTTGTTGAATTCAAACCCAAATCTGATCACATAAATCTCTTTGAAGGGTTAAGATATTTGATCTCATTAAATTTTTAATTAAAATTTTAAGGCGTTGAGAAAGATTGGTTTAAGAGGAAGAAATTGAATAAAGAGGAGGTGACACCGAAGGTTGTGACGTCGAATGACAAAAAGTATAGATTGAGATATGAGATTGCTAGAAAGGGAGTTATGTTATCGTGGTACCTCGGTTTCTCACATTGCTTCACCAGCTCCATGATTTCTCCAAAGGACCCTTACAAGTAGAATCCTTTTGTTCCACAGTTCTTTGACCTTTCGTGCCAAGATCCTTAATGATTCCTCTACATAAGACATGTCAAGACTCACTTTAATTTGTTCTAACAAAATGGTGCGGGACTGGTTAGAGCAATATCTTTTAAGTATGGACATATGAAATACATTGTGGATACGCTTCATCTCTGTTGGCAAAGCTAAATGGTAGGTTACTGGGCCAATCCTCTCAAGCACCTCACAAGGTCCAATAAAATGTGTGGTCAACTTCTCTTTACGCCCAAAGCATAGTACTTTTCTTTAAGGTCCAACAAAACTTGTTGCTTGTGTAATGTACTATGCTATGGCACGCAAAACTTTGCAAGTATACACAATCGAACAAGTAATATAGTAGTGAGTAAGTATCATCTCCACCAGGACTGAAGGGATTTCCAAGTTAAGCTCATGCACTAAAATTCTAACTAATATAGTATAATGTGGTATGCACAAGTGAGTTCGAAATGTTGTGGCAAACATTTAAGTGAAGTGCTGAGGTAAACAATAAAAAAATGCTTTGGAAAAATTGTGTTGAGAACTGGGTATACAAGATAACTCAACGATACGAACTCATAAGTGTGAAACTCTCAATAAGGATCAATGCTAAGTCTATCTTGGAATCCTATGTCTTATCCTTAATGAATGTTTTAGCAATTTACAATTAATTAATACAATGCTTGACAGAGTTTACTAAGGTGTTTCTAGGCTATCTCTAGTAAGAAACCTGACAGTGAAAATGCTACGACAATACCTTTCAACGTGAACCCTAGCATGATACAATCGATTAAGCCTTACTCATTTTAGTCATTGAAACCATCTCCCTATCTCTAAGGTGAATTAAAACCTCACCATCCCGATTTAGCTTCATTGCTTGCATTGATCTAGCCTAACTCTCTCGATATTAAGCATCTATACATAGAAAATGGCTAACTCTCAAAAGCTCTTACAAGTCTAAGCAATTAAAATATAAACAATAAGCAAAGCATGTATATAAACTGGAAATGTTGTAGAAAAACATTTAAACATGTAACAAATTCATCAAAGATAAACCCAAGCCAACCTAAGTTAGTTCATATCTGGGTAATTAGCATCCATAATCATCCATTTAATACAACCTATATCCAACAAAATATAAAGAAAATAAATAAAAACTAAAAGAGGAAGATAACTCTCAAGCCAAGAGCCGTCGTGGATTATCGTGAACCACCTGTTTCTCTCAAAGGCCAATAAGCTTCATCATCATGGAAATTCAACAATGGAGGTCAACACGATGAAGAAGACAAGAAGGAAGAGTGGCCATCTCCCACCTTTTCTCTCTCATCTCAAAAAACCCATCCTCCCTTTTAATGTAGGGCATCCTTATTTATTTATTTATACTAATGGAATCCCTAGGGTTTTATGCCAAAATTCCCTTTGTACCCTAGGTATCATTCCCTTCACACGAAGGGTATGCAAGGCTGACATGTGGTCCCCAAAAAGACAATTTAGCAAGGTATTCACGTGTGGCTGGACAGCAAGGCAACTTGATATTTTTGCTATTTTTTTCATTTTTTGCTCCCAGAATTGCTATCCAAAAATGTTGTTGCAATATTTTCTCTTGATTAGCTTCATTATTCCTTCAAATCATGTTATCCAGAATGCTACAAAAAATATTTACTCCTCTTGTGCTTTCTTCACCTCCACAACACCACAAACAAAATACCTTTCCCTTCAATAACATCAATTTTAGAAAAAAAAAGATGTTGTAGCAAAATGTTATGAAAATGACTTTTAGAAAACCAGTAACCTAAGTAAAAAGGCACAAAATATATCCTTTTTACGGAGTTATCACACCCCTAAACTTAAGCTATTGCAATGTCCTCAGTGCATGAAAACTAAATTAAAACTAAGCTAGATGAAATGCAATGCAAGGTACCTTGACTAACATCTACTTTGCTTGTGGTGGGGTTGTTTTACTCGCCATATGCTTGACACAACTTCTTTATCTTAGTAATGGGTTATTCAGGTTCTAAGGAAGTGGGTGGTGGCGTGTCTTCCACAGATTCCTCAGGTGGAAAAGTACAAATGTGATTGGTTATCCTCTTTAGGCGACGCTTGGTCAGAGATGTTGCAATATGATGTGGCATTTGTGCAGAAGAGGGAACATCATTAGCAATCTCATCGTTTGTTCTAATAGCAAATGAGTCTTCTTCATATGTAGGTGCAGTATCCATGAGGGTTTTTCCCTTGGAAAACATGCTTGGGAATATATTATACTAAAAAAACTAATATTAAAATTAAACAATAAAGAAATAAAGTAAATAAAAACAAGTAAACAAATACACAAAAAAAATTGTTATAGCAAAATTAAAAAGGTTGAAAGGATGCAAATTCCAAAACATTTTGAATTGATATGGTCATTTTGTCTCATTTAATTGGAGCACTAGTATATACCAAAATGCCCCACACATATAACAGTTCCACTTTCAGTATATTTTGCTTGGGTATTTCGTGTCTTCCATATATTTTCCTCGTCCATTAGCATATATCACAAGATTTATAGAAATCTTGGGTATCCTTTAAGAGTGTAGGCCAATAGAGCTCATATTGTAGAACCTTTACAGTAGTCCTTACTCCTCCAAAGGACTCTTCACATGAAGATGAATGGCAGTGGAATATGATCTCTTTTTGCTCTTCTTTGTTGTAGCATCTTTTAACTATTTGGTCAACAAATTCTTTGAATAGTAGGGGATCCCAATGATAGTACCGAACATCATTCATGAACTTGATCTTTCCATGGCTAATCAAATAAGGAAGTAAAATACCACTAATGAGAAAATTAACAATATTATCATACCACGAAATTGCCACAACAAATAATAATTTCTCATTAGGGAATTCTTCCTTAATCTCTATTTCATTCCTTAGTTCTTTCATAATTTCTAGCCTAGAAAGATGGGCAGCTACTTGGTTTTCAATGCCTTTCAAATTAGTAATAGTCTAACCTAAAGCCGTTTTATGTTGAGCTAAAGTATGCATCAAACTACTCTCTTGCTCAGGCTTAAGTTACCAACATTAATCATAGGCAAAGTCTCATTGCAACCCAATTGAACATGCTTAAGGTTTGGAGGTGAGAGCTTTAACTCTAATGTGGGTGTATGATGTAGCGAATGTTTTGAAAGAACAAATTTAGAAAAATCTAAAGGTTTGAGTTGAGTACCTAGTCTAGCTATGAGTAAGCTAGACTATTGTAGTTCCCTTGTATATTCTTTGTATTCCTCATCGTCTTCTTCATCGAGCTTCAAGTAGTCATCAGTGAACAAAACATTTCTACAGCAAAATTATGTAGCTTCCTCGTCCTTCATAGATTCCACATCTTGAAGTGATTAAGCCTCCAAAGAATCATCAACATATTTGAGAGTGTTGAAGACATTGATAGTTACCCTTTTCTCATCCACTCTTGTCGGTAGGGTTTTATCTTTTTATGTAGCAAATTCCTGCCTTTCATTATTAGGAACACTCATCAAATTCTCATCCTTATTCTCCATCGAAGGTGAATTTTCTTGCAACTCAGAATCTTTGTTCACAATCTATTGGCTTGATTCTCTGAGTGTCTCTGTAACACCCCTAACCCATACCCATCCTGGATACGAGTCTTGGATGTCACATTAACTTGTCAAATCCTTGATTATAAAAAATAGGTAACAATTTAAACTTTTATTTGTATTTAAAATGGTGGAACCTTTTAATTAAAGTAAATAATAAAAACTCACATTTTCATTTAAATAAAAACTTAATAATTTACATAAATACAAAAAGTATAAGTTTACAAAATAGATCAGAGCATTACAATTTAAAAACTTGTAGTACATGCCAACAATTTACAAAATAACAAGAAACCTACATTTTAAATTATTCTGATATGATATTTGCGGGAGTATGATGTTCCCGTCTAGCTTCAACCGTTTGTTTTCTTCAAGCCTACGTGTGAAACAATCACAAGCTAAGTCGTTGACCTAGTGAGGAAAGTACAAGTCAAATAAAACATTATATAATAATTTCTTATTTTCTTCGTAGAACACATTTCATAAAAGATTCAATTCTCATCTCATAATAAGAATGTATACTTTTATATCTTGCTCGTTATATATATATATATATAACTTTGTTTTAAAATAGCCCAATGCATACTACTGAGAATCTGGGTATTTGAGTACATTGAGGTTGTGCATTAATGTTGTCACCACAACTCACATAATTTGCACCAAAGTGCCACATATTTATCTTGAAGGACCACATAGTTTTTGTCTCGAAGGACCACATAGGATTGTCCCGAAGGACCACAAAGGTTTGTCTCAAAGGACCACATAGAACCCTCGAATCTTGGCATGCCAACTATACCTCTAATTCTCATACATATACCCTGGTCTTTTAACCACATAATTTTTTCTCATTTCGTGATTCAGAGTGTATCATGTTCACATAGGCACTTTCACATCAAGTTTTTTCTTATAAGCACATTCACATATCACATATTCATAATCATGTACATATAAAAATGAAAACATTACTTAAGAAATATAACTAAAATAAAGCATTGAAAAATATTACATAAAATAAATATAATGGTTTTCGATCGAAAACTCTGAGGTTGGCTTATCGTAAGCCACCCTCGAATCTAATATAAAACAAATGAGTTGCACTCATCTTTGCCTCACTGAAGTCCTAAACGAAATCTTTATCACTCTTGATTGATAACGTATAGTGTCAAATCGTCCAGAATTTGTCTTCGTTCAATGTCTACACAATAATACAATCGAAATGAATATTGAAGTTCATATTGCTTATAACCAATCATTAACAACTTAAGCTGAAAGAAACACCTAATTCATCATTTCAAGCGCACTAGTATCGGTATTCCTCCTACAGTACCGATATTTCCCTTCTATGGTATCGATACCCACTTCAGTACCGATACCATTTTGGCATTCTGGAATTTCATACTTGATAATGGTATCGATACATTACTCTTGGTACCCTCATTTCAGTATCGACACCTTCTTCAATCAGTATCGATACTGATTCTCGAATTCAACTAGTTTTGCCTTTATGATCGATACTGTTCTTCCAGTACTGATACCCTTGCCCAGAATTTACCATTTTCATTTCAAAAATTGACCAAAACTTACCCAAATCTCCCACTTTTATCTCCTTTCATGCCTTTAAACTAAACTTCACTTATCAAAACCAACTTATCTCAATTTAATACTCATAAATATCCAAAATCTCAGTAGAACACTTGAATCTCATACCATATTTTCAAACATGTCATTAATCATTTCTAATACTTCTAAATCCTTAGCTAGACCATTGAAGAGTCAAATTTATCCTTAGGAATCCAAATACTAAACCATATCAACAATTCCCTTAAAACCACATTACAAATTTATCATTAATTTACTTATCTCTCAGTTTTAATCCACCTAAAGCTTCCCTTAAGCTTATATATCCCCCAAAGAACAAGAATCAACTTAAAAATTCAAGGAACAAACAACTTGAAATCAACTCACCTTTGAAATAGAACTCACGAAAAGAGAAGGATAAGAAACCAAGCTTTCAGAGATATATTCTTATCCAATAACCCACATGTTAAATATCTATTTAAAAATGAATTTTTAATTCATTTTCAGTAAAAAGACCTCTTTTCCTTTTCAATCTTCCATATTTGATAATAAGCCTTAAACATAATTTTCCAAAATTAATCCTTGAACTTTTCAACTTATTCCAATTTAACCACTAAATTTTAATTTCTTACCTTTTGGTCACTGACCCGATGTGTGGGGTGTTACAAATCTTTCCCTAAAAAAATTCATCCTCAAATTTTCATTGCACAAAGAGGTGGGGATATTGTCACCTCATATCTTCTTTATGTTCCCAAGTAGCCTATTCTACTTTATTGTTTCTCCATAGAACTTTAACTAACGAAATCATCTTGCTTCTTAGCTGCTTGATTTCATATGTTAAAATCTGTACTGGTTCTTCCTCATAGGTCAGATCGAATTGAACTTCTCTGGTGGTAATACTAACTGGTATGCCACTGGTCCAACTTTTTCAATATTTTATAGGATCCAATGAACCTAGGACTAAGCTTTCCTTTGCGCCCAAAATGAAGAACTTTCTTTCAAGGAGATACCTTAAGAAAAAATTTGTCGCCTACTTGAAATTAAATTTCCTTTCTCTTCAAATCTGCATATGACTTTTGTCTGTCTGATGCCACTTTAAGATTTTACTAGATCACAAAAACTTTTTCTTCAATTTCTGTAATCAAATCAGGACCATGAACATCCCGATCCTTTAATTCATACCAATTAAGCGGCGTTCGACATTTCCTTCCATACAATGCTTTATATGGTGACATTTTAATCTTCGATTGGTAACTGTTATTATATGCAAATTCTGCAAGTGGCCGATACTTTTCCCACGATCTATGAAAATCAATCACGCTTGCTCCGATTGGCCATCGGTTTGAGGATGAAAAATAGTTCTAAAATTCAATCGAGTACCTATAGCCTAGTGTAACGACTTCCAAAATCTCGAAGTAAATCTTGGATCTCTATCAGATACTATTGAAACTAGTACTTCATGCAGTTGGACTATCTCCTTGAGGTATAATTTAGCATACTTCTCCATTAAATAATCCGTTCGTACAAGAATGAAATACGTAGTTTTTGTGAGGCGATCCACAATTACCCAAATCGATTCCTTTTTATTTGGTGACAATGGAAATCATGTTACAAAATCCATCTTAACTCTTTCCCATTTCCATTGAGGAATGAAGATCGATTGCAATAATCTAGAAAGTACTTGATGTTCAGCTTTCACTTGTTGATAATTCAGACACTTTACGACAAACCCTTATATTTCTCTTTTTATGCCTGGCCACCAAAAATACCCTCTTAGATCTTGATACATCTTGTTCCCTCCTGGATGCATGGTCAGAGGACTATAATAAGCTTCTAACAGTATTTCCTTCTTCAACTCTTCATCATTTAGAATACAAACTTTATCTCTATAGTATAAGCATCCATCCAACTTTACTTCAAAGTCCTTAATTTCACCTTTAACCTATTGTTCAATCATTGCCAATCACTTATCATCTTTCTTTTGAAATTCCCTAATTCAGTCCAAGAGCAAAAGTTTTAATTTTAACTCAGCTACTAGAACACCATTTTCCTTCAATGCGAGTCAGGTATCTAACACACGTAGAGCTGCAAAAGTCTTTAGGCTAAGAGCATCTGCTACCACGTTAGCTTTCCCAGGATAATAATTTATTATCGCATAGTAGTCTTTAAGTAGCTCGATCCACCTTCTTTATCTTAGGTTAAGCTCTTTTTGAGTTAGCAGATCTTCAAGCTTTTATGGTCTGAGTAGATGTAGCAATGCTCATCATATAAGTAGTGTCACCATATCTTCAGAGCAAACATTATTGCCACCAATTCCATGTTATACGTCGGATAGTTCTTCTCGTATATTTTGAATGACCTCGATGCATATGCCACCACTTTATCTTCTTGCATCAATACACATCCCAAGCCATTTTGGGACGCGTCATTATAAACCACATAATCCTTTACAGATTCTGGTTGAATCAATACCAGAGCTTCTTTCAAAATTTGCTTTAAAGTTTTAAAACTCTTTTGACATTCAGGGGTCCAAGTAAAGGATACAGTTTTCCTTAACAACTTGGTCAAAGGCAAAGATATCATCGAAAAGTTCTTAACGAACCTCCGATAATAACTTGAAAGACCTAGGAAACTCCAAACTTCTGATACATTCATCGAAATTTCCCAATCTAAAATACATTTTACCTTCTAAAGATCCACCCGAATCCCCTCTATAGAAACCATATATTCAAGAAATATTATTTCTAATAACCAAAACTCGTACTTTGATAGTTTAGCATAAAGCCTCTTATCTTGTAGTGTTTGAGGAATCACCCTCAGATGAGTGTCATGCTCCTCATTTGTCTTTTAATACACCAAAATATCATCAATAAAGACGATCACAAAATGATTGAGATAGGGCTGAAACACTCTATTCATGAGGACCATAAACGCAGCAGGTGCATTTGTTAACCCAAACGACATAACTACAAATTCATAATGACCATATCACGTCCTAAATGCTATTTTTACAATGTTTTTCTCTTGAATCTTCAACTGGTGATAACCAGAATGCAAATCAATCTTGGAAAACACCAAAGCTCCCTTTAAATGATCAAACAAATTGTTGATTCTTGGGAGAGGATACTTATTCTTTATGGTCACCTTATCGAGTTACCGATAATTAATGCAAAGACGCGTAGATCCATCTTTCTTCTTTACAAATATAACCGACGTACCCCAAGGTGAAACACTGGTGAATCCTTTATCAAAAAGCTATTGCAACTGAGTCTTTAACTCACTCAGTTCTTTCGGGGCCATTCGATAAGGGGCCATCGAGATTGGTGACGATCCTGGAAAAAGCTCAATTTGAAACTCTATCTCCCTATCAAGAGGTAATCCTGGTAATTCCTCAGGAAAAACTTCTGGAAACTCTTGGACAGTCGGAATGTCTTCCAATCTTCTTCCATTGGCTTGAGTATCAATCACATTAGCGATGAAAGCTTGACATCTTTGTATCATTAACTTCTTAGTTGACATTACCCATATCACATTAGCTAAGGGGTTGAGTCTCCCACTAACCACACTAACTTTTGATCTATCGAAACTTCTCAAAAGAACTCGCTTTAATCGACAATCAACATTGTCGTGGTAATAATACAACCAATCCATTCCTAATATAATCTCAAACTCATCAAAGGGTAATTACATTAGATTAACAGAGAATTTAATTCCTTGAATCCTTATAGAACACCCTTGACCAATTTGTTTCACCCGAGCACTATGCCTTAATGGGTTAGTCACAATCACTTCACTACTAATATGTTTTAACTGAATTTTTAAATCTTTCACCACTTTACTACTAAAATAAGAGTCATTTGATCCCGGATCAATCAAAACTAAAACAGGTTTGCCAGCTAATTGAAAAGTATCTGTGATGATTTCAGGATCATCATAATCTACACTGGTCTTAGGGTTGTACACTCGAGCAGTAGAGCACACTTCAGGTCGAGTGGTCGACTCAGACTGATTTCTTTATCGACCTCGTCCTCTACCTCTTAAAGGTGAAACATCGGATATTTCTGTTTGGCCAGGCTCTGCGATCATTATTGGGTAGTCTCGGATAAAATGTCCTGCCTCTCCGCACTTAAAACAAGCTCATGAGACTCTTCGACATACGCCACTATGTTGTTTTCCACAATACTGGCATTAATTTGACTTTTTCACTCATGATTCTATTGATTGAATCTATTTGGCTCTTATAGAATTGGATCCTCTACCTGAAGATACAGTGACTCTGATCTAGTCTGAGGTCGAAAACTTAAACTTTGAATTTATTTCAATTACGATGCACTTGACGAGGCACCATCTCTCTTATTTCATTGAGTCTTTTGCTTCCCAAATCTCTCATTTTGAGCTCACTCCAGGGCTTTGACTTGTTTTACTACCTCTTGGAATGAAGAGAGATTTAGTGCTAATAACAACTCTTTCAATTGAGGGCGTAAACCCTCACTACAAGAAAATATACCTTTAATAACACACGAACGATGACACACGCTAATTTATGACTTACAAAAAATGTGTGTCATAAAAAAAATATATAATGTTTCTTAAAATCTAAACGATTTATGACTTACAATAATGTGTGTCATATTTAATAGTCATAATCCAAAAAATTTAGCAAATACACGGAGTACACTTTTCATTGTGTGTCATCTCTAAAAGTCGTCTTTTAATTTCCCCCATAATTTTCATCACGTACGCATACTTTCCCGCTTTTAAAATTCGTCTTTTAATTTCCCCCCATAATCTTCTCTTTGATTACAACGCAGATGAAGGGTCTCTAGTGATCTCACGCGAATTAAACTCTTCCTCGTTCGTCATTCATGCACGCATGCATTTTTTTTTATTTTGCTTTAGTATTCAGCTTCAGCGACCAAAAACCCTAATTAATTCTCCGTTTTCTCGATTTCACATCTCGCTCTCTAGTGGTTTCATGTGAATTAAATGCATGTAGTTTATTTTTATTTAATTTTTCTTCCTTTTGGTTTAGAAATTATGAGATAATCCATGAGTCCACTATTACATGTTTGGTATCTTAATTCTCCGCTTCTAAGATTTGTGAATTACAATTCATATTTCAGGAAGTTCAAAACTCTACTTTTTTTCTTCTTCATTAAGGCTGGTCCAATAATGGAGTCTGAAATGCAAAATGGTATGAAACAACAAACCCCAACGCAGAGGATACAAATATACCCACCCACTACCACTGGAGTTTTCCCCTTTTGGATAGGTGCTCAAATTAGATCTCTTTTACTCATAGTTATGGGCCTGCATTGAGTCGATACTGTTGGGACCGTCGGCGCACCCCATGGCGTAGCGGAAACAAAACTCAACGGTTTCACCAGTGATCCAAGTACGAAAAACTGAAATCGGGACGAAGAGATGCGAATACTTACATTGGGTTCCTTGAAAAACAGCAAGGAGAACAGTGAATATTGGTTGTGTAGATCGGTTTGAATCTTAAGCCTCCACGAAATCACGTCTCGGCCTCTACTCATTTCACCTGATTGAGAGCAATCTTTGTTTTCCCCAAAACTCTTTTGAGAGAAAATGGCTGAAGGTTTTGAGTGTGTGTTGTCCAATGGCTGCTAGACCTAACACACCCTTTTATAGCCAAGTTACCCTAATCATATTAGGGTTTTATTATTTCAAATTAATTAAATCTATATTTAATTAATTGGAATTTAATAATCATCTAATATCCAAGTTACCCTAATCATATTAGGGATTTTATTATTTCAAATTAATTAAATCTATATTTAATTAATTGAAATTAAATATTCAGGATTATTAAAACATATATTTAATTAACTCTAGATATATATATTTTAGTAACGTACAACAATTGTACATATTTGCTCGTTTCAATCCTAGGGTGTGACCTTGTAGGTTCTTGTAACGTTAGCAGTAATTATTAGAACAATTCTAATATTACATAGAATGTGTGACATCTAGCAATATATCATTTTCACTTAAGTTACAAGAAAATATGATTCGACATATCATCTTGGTGATTACTCTTTTATGTATTACATCCTTATGTCCTTTATATCTAGAATAGGCACAAGTCTTGGAATAGTCACACTTGTATAGCCCATCTATTGTTTCTTGATATCTATAGTAGACTTTAATTAACGAATAGCTTATGATATCTCATATCAACTTATTCGAGCATGGTCATGCATTTCTAGTCTTACTCAATCAAGTGGCCTGTGATATATTTCCTATTATGTAGGAAGGACAAATCCTATCTTAATCATACACACCCACTACATATATTGAGATATATTCAATAATAGTCTTTATAGAGCAACCAGTTATGGAGCTTGTTTAGATGCATCAAAACATACAACAATATATGTTGGGATAGTATTGATCTCAAGTATGAGGATCATACATATAGTCATCACCATGAGCAATGTTATGACTGCCACATAATAATCCAAGACATATGCTCATGGTCGGTCAATCCAATATATTGTTCTCTAACAAAATAATCATGTATCAATTCTGACATGTCTATGTCAATAACAACTCATTGTCATCAATCAATAACATGTTAGTCTTAAGCGTATTATTGTTGTTCATGCCCATAATAATACTTGACTAGGGATCTTTTAATAATAACAATTATGTCATTATATGAACTTTATTATCTTTCAGTTTATGTTAAACACATGTATATATATAAATGAAAATAATAGCGGTAATGCCTTTATTCAATAAATTCGGTAAATAAAAGTATTATTACAATCATCATATGATTGATCTTTGGGCATACTCTAACAGATACATGGTTCTTTAAATTTGATCTTTTGTTTTCAACTAAGTATGAAAGAGATGCTAAGAAGTATTGGGATCAGTTCTACAGGCGGCATCAAGATAAAGTTAGTCCTCTTGCGGTTTTGTTTAAGTTGTTTTCACCCCTTTTTATATATACTAAGGCCATTGTTAAGATGTTGTGTTATTACTTAAATGCACTATATCTACTCCCCAAACCCATATTTTGGACTGGCTATTAAATAATGTTAAATGCTATAATAGATACCTAAGGTTGAGGATCTTTTTGTACTAGAAATGGTTGTGACAAACAACAAGGTTCTTTTTGGGATTACTTCGAAAAGCTGCAACTTATATAGAACCACTGCTACAGGAATTTTATTATGTTCTTTGGTTTAGTGATTTTGAAATTGTTTAATTCCTATCGTTTCAGTTTTTTAAAGATCGACACTACCTGGACAAGGAATGGGATCAATACTTCTCTGTGAGTCGAAGCTAACCATTTTCTTCTCTTTGTTTTTGACTTTTTAATTCTTCAAGGTTATTTATTTCCTTTTTTAACTAATTTTTTATTAAATTAGAGAAGCGGAAGAAAAGTTATTTTAGAGGTAAATCACTTAACATTTTCACTTACATATTATCCGTTCAATATCTATTTTGTGGTAAATAAATATATTCCTACTAATACTATTTTCCTGAGTTTGAATCCGTAATACGTTCTCTGTTAATGCTAGGTTATTTGGAAATGGACTTGTTTTAATTGAGTTTGAGTAAATGAGAATAGTGCTAACATTTCTGATTTCCCTATGAATTCTTATTTTATTCCTCTAAATGGTCTGGTAATCTTATTCGAGATGCCCTTATTGTTGAAGCAAATGGTGTGACAAACCTTGTTGAATGTTGGTCACTATATATGGTAGAACTTGACTTTATTGTTCCTTATATTGTGTGTTAAGTAGTTCCCCTTCTTGTCTAAGGTTCTTAAATTCTCATGCAAGGTTTCTATATATTATAGAACTAATGTGACCTTGGTGATCAGGTTGGTTGTGGTACTAAAAATATTATATTCCCTCTAATTGCTACATACCCAGAGGCTTTTGTTTATGCATGTGACTTTTCACAACGCGCAATTAATTTGGTTAAGGTTTAGTTTCTTGTCTTAATTGCTCCATTTTTTATAATAGGAGGCTGAGTTCCTAATATTTGAAAATTCAGTATGAATAGGTATTGTAGCTTGAATGAATTATTTTCCCATATTATTGTAGGTTCATAAATACTTCGCAATGTTGTAACCACTGATGACCTTAGCGAACATATTTCTCCTGCCTTTGTCGTTGTTGTAACCATGGTATTTGGATAATATTTGGATATTTCATTATCTGCCATGAGTGCTCATGTATTTTTTTCTATCAACGATGACTGACATTATGAGTAGATTTTTGTGTTATCTGCAATATCGCCAAAGAAGATGCCTTTAGTCTTACAGAATATCAAAAAAGTTCTCAAGGTCATTGATAATATTTTTGCATAATATCAATATTTATAAATATTTCTTATCTACCTTGCTTTTAAAATTAAGCTTGGTAACTTTCTTCATTTTCAAATTTTTTGTTGTCTTTCTAGCCAAATGGTCATGTGCTGTTCCGAGACTATGTTGTTGGTGACCTTGCTCAGGTTGATCTATGCATATATCGTTTAACACTATTTTAGTAAAATTAATGTGCTAAGATCTTATAATCTGCTAGTATATTCTTGTGATAATATGAGAACATTCTTGTTTTTTTGTTTTCAAATAGACATAGGTGATGGATATTATGTTTGTAAGTTCATGAAAGAGATAGTCGAGAACGGACTTGAAGTGTTGGTCAATAAGAATGTAAGAAAACTTTTCTGATACACATCTGCCATATCATACATACACATTAGTCATACAACTATCATAAAGACTTGAAGTAGGATGTTATTCTAAACAAATTAATGCAAGTACTTGTTAGCAAGACTGAAATATGTGAATTCGTGTCGTGATAATGTATATAATTTATATGGGAAGTTTTACTAATTAAATTTGTAAAATTTATTTTTACATATGCTTCAAAGAATGTATATGTAAAATTGGTTATTTTAGTACTCTTTGATAGTTATATACTTCACTTTAAATAAGTATAATTTATATACTTATTTCATATTTTTTTACTTAGGTTGGCGATGAGAAGGAAGAATACACAGATGATGACATCGATAATATTCGCAAAGAATGGGTATCTTATGTGGCAAACTTTATTATGCCATGATATTTTGTATTGACATATGATTACAATATTTTTGATAACTTAATGTTAATATATTGTACGCAAATGTATTGCTTATATATAATACGATATATAGATTTAGTATTATGAGGCATTAAATGTGATTTAGTTTGATTATTTGTCAATCTACAATTTATATTACGACATACAATCACGACACACGAATGTGTGTCATTTTTTAATGACGTGTGCTTCAATGACACGCAATGTAAGTTGTAAATTGTCATAAATGCGTGTCATAAATTTATGACACATAAATGTGTGTCATCTTCATTTATGACGATGGCTTCAATGACGCGTAATGCGCGTCATAAATGTGTGTCATAAATGCGTGTCATAAATGCGCGTCATATATTTATGACACACAATCACGTGTCATCTGAGATTTATGTCGATGGCTTTAATGATGCGCATTTGTGTGTCATCTGCACCAATCACATGAGTCTTTTTAAGTAGGGACCAACTCTACTACAAATTTGCTCAACTTGTTGAACTCACACTCATACTCATACACATTGTGATTCTCTTGCTTTAAACTCATAAATTCTTGCTTCATCTGACGAATAAATTGATCTCCAATGTACTTGTTCTTAAACTCCTCCAGAAAGAACGACCATGTCACCTGGTCCCTTGTAACTTACATCTTCACATTCATCCACCATATTATGGCTTGACCTCGTAGTAATGAAACTACCCCATCCAGCTTCTCCATTTCAAAACAATGGAGACTCTCTAGCATAATCTTAATGTCGTTAAACCACAGATCAGCAGCAATAAGACCTTCCTCAACTTCTCCTTCAAATTCAGGTGCTCCCAAACTTCTAATCTCCTTAGCCACATTCATCTTAGAAGCTGAGGTAGCATATGGTGGGAAATGCGTCAGAATCGCGTCCAACATCTGGAAAATGTCTCTTGATCTTGTATAGGCACTCCCTGAGGTGTCTGTTCCTCACCTTGCCTACTTGGGGCAGGTGAGTTACTGCTACCTTTATTCATATCTCCCGCTTCACTTCGGGAGCCCTCAAAGTCTGACATCTAATAAGATCAAATCATTATTTTATTAGTAAGGACATCATACTAATTATCTTATTAGATACGAAAAACTTAACTCTTAGTTGGCATGTACACTTTTTAAAACAAAAATGACTTCATTTCGAACTTAAAATCAATTAAATTATAGCTATGATACTATTAAATGTAACACCCCTAACCCATACCCACCCCGGATACGAGTCTTGAATGTCACATTAACTTGTCGAATCCTTGATTCTTAAAAATAGGTAAAAATTTAAACTTTTATTTGTATTTAAAATGGTGGAACCTTTGAATTAAAGTAAATAATAAAAAACACACATTCTCATTTAAATAAAAAACTTAATAATTTACATAAATACAAGAAGTACAAGTTTACAAAATAGATCAGAGCATTACAATTTAAAAACTTGTAGTACATGCCAACAATTTACAAAATAAAAAAACATACATTTTAAATTGTTTGATATGATCTTTATGGGAGTATGCTATCATCGTCTAGCTTCAACCTTATATTTTCTTCAAACCTACGTGTGAAACATTCACACGCTAAGTCCTTGAATTAGTGAGGCAAGTACAAGTCTAATAAAGCATTATATAATAAGTTTTTATTCTCTTCGTATAACACATTTCATAAAAGATTCAATTCTCATCTTGAAGAAAAACTTCACTTTACTTATCACAAGTTTTCCTTGAAACACAACAAATTTTGCCTCACTTGAGGCATTTTTCTCTCAAAAGTAAAATTTTTATTTCACATGATATAATTTCTTTTGAAACTAATTTTGTCTTACTCGAGACAGTTTCCTTTGGAACCCAAAACATTGACATCGTTTCTCTTGAAACAAATTGTGCCTTACTTAAAATTTATTTCTTTTGAAAGTACAACTTCTAACATCATAAATTTTGACCCTTTTGAAAATTTTCCCTTGAAACAAAACTTTGAAAAATCTCTCTTGAGATAAAGATCATTTTTAGTCTCACTTGACATAATATCGATTTCTATAAGTAAAAGATGCACTAGAATGAAAATTGTTGTTTTGTTCCCTTTGACTATTTGTGTCTTTACACTAATGGGCAAAGAGAGGCAATTTTTGACACCATTTTTGTCTAGTTTTTTTATTATTATTATTCAATTTATTTTTATAGGCCCAAAGTACAACCCAATAACAACCCTAATATTACAAAACTTTAAGGCCCATTATGTTACAACTTTTGGCTAACCCTAATTTTATGGTTAGCCACCTACTACCACAACCACATAAGTCGTTAGCTATCCGCGCCACCATCGCCATAAAAAAACATTGTCGCCAACCTTTAACGGAACCATGTCGCAGCCACTTTAGCTGGTCCTTGTTCCACCAAACCAAATAAATCAGAATCATATAAATAACAAAATCAAATCTAACAAATCTAACCACTCCCTAAAAAATTCAGGGAGTCTATACCATCTTAACCGCCCACCATAATCACTCTCCCCAAATATACAAACCATGGATATAACATGCAATCATATAAGAGAAAAAAAGGGATTCCAATAAAGAAAATCGAAAAAAGGAACCATCCCGAGAGAAAGAAAATAAAGAAAAGATAGAGGACTTATCTTCTTCAACACTAGTCGGGGAGTTCGAAGGTCCTGAAGTTGAAGAGGCCAAAGAATTCTTTCATAGATCTATGGTGTTCGGGAAAGTTTTAGGTCAATCGAAGCCCAAATCCGTACTTAGAAAGAGGAGACACTTCGATAGGTGGTCACCTCTTAACTTTTCATTGTCGATGAGCGGTAATCAGAGCTGACCGACTGAGATTCTTATAGTGGAACCATCTGTTTTTGGAAAATAAAGAAAACAAACAAGGGTTTGAGAGAATTCTCTCGATCTGGTTTTAAGTGGGAGAAACAAAATAAATTTTTAAGGTTTCTTAACCCATAAAAGAGGCTTATATACCTAATTCAAAAAGGTGTCGTTTTAGCCTTGGATGCTAAGTGTTTTGGTTAGATGGGATAATAACATATTTAATCCTCGTAACTTTTGTAAACTTTACATTTTAGTCACTAAATGGAGCTTTAATGGTTCTAATTCCTAGTTTTGAATTTTTTCCGCTTATATTTTGGTCACCATGTGATTATTGATTGTTTTGGTTAAATTTCATTTATTAGTAGTTGATTTTTGATTTATTTGGTTTTGGCCCTTCGTGGATATTCTATGGTAGGAAATGCCTAATCCAAGCTTGAGGGTCTATAATCTTGCTTCGTATACATTTTTTGGAAAAATTAATAAATAATTAAATAAAATTGATGTCTTTTAATAATAAGTTATGTCACTTGGTGAACAGACTTAATATTTGGTATAAAATTTCATCAATTCAATTATACCTATTAGTTTTTCAACAAATCTCTTCATCAAAATGTCATAACCTTTTGATTAATTTCCTCTCCCCTTTATATAGGTTAGTTGAGGCACAATCTTAGAAACAACTTTAAGACACAATTCACAAAGTTGAATTAGGAAATCACTTAGAAAATTCCTTTCAAATTCATTCTTTCCGGTGATAGAGAAAGGCAAGATTGAATTCGACTGATCACTACAGTTGTGCTTACTTTTGTGATCGTTTGTTGTTGTATCCTTGGAGACCGACGTCCAGCATTACTCAAAGCACTGAGGAGAGGACAAATCCATCTTAAGGAAACTGTTCGTACAGGCCTCAACAAAAATCCTTCTTCGGTTTATCATACTCTACTCATCCGATTCATTGTCTAAATATAAGTAAACCAATTTCTTGCCTCTACTTTAAATTTTATTTATATTGTTTCGTTTGATTATATAATATTATTTATTATTATTATTATTATTATTATTATTATTATTATTATTATCTTGGATTAACAATTTTGTCTAACAATATTAAGACATATTTTATATTTTATTTTACAATTCTAATCCGAGATAAACTTTATGCGTAATTGGTTGTGGCAATTTGCCTCATTGAAATTCTCAAGTGGAGCAAGTTGGATTGAAAGAAGATTCACGTGTAAAACACCATCAGAAAATCACTGGATAGTTATTTTCGTGCTCCAATCCTTGAAGAAATTGAAGTGGACACAAAAAGTAGGTTCTAATTAACTTTGTATTATGATTCCATAACCTTTTGCAGGTTCAAAGAGAAGAACCTCTATTATCACCCAGTCTACGAGACTATCATTGGGACAAGCTTTAGAAACCTATGTTTTCTCTAATATATTGCCTATGAAAATTCACAATGCAAATCGAATGTAAATGGAGCCCAAAGTTTCAGTTAACATGCGAAACTACTATACAAAGAACCAATGTTGTGAAGTCCTTTGTTTTTTGCCTACACCTTCGCACGCGTCATTCGATGCACACCTTGTCATTTGGTTGTGCTTTGTGGATAGCGTTAGGGTTGGTTATTTGTGGTAGCAAATACAATTTGCCATGTTTAGCTTTGAACTCTCAATAGCAACCTTTGTCATTTGTGAGGGCGCAGCACCCACAAGTTAATGATCTAAGTTTTGGTTGGCAACGATGAATTCATAATACTGATCAAGAAATCGAAAAGGTACATGTAACTATTCGATATTTGTTGTATAATATATGTAAATTGAGATTATACTATTGTTTCAGTTTTTATTAAATTCCCACTGATTAACAGAAGTTAGTTATGTTTCGAGAATTAGTTTATTAAATTCTCATCGTTTAATATAAATTGGTTCTATTTTGGGTTTTAGTCCCGTTGTCCAACAAAAGTTGGTTTTGTTTCGGATTTTAGTTTTAAATCCTGACATTTAATGGATTCAACAAAATAGTGTTAATTGTACATTTCTGTTTCGGATTTTAGTTTTACTAAATTTCCACCGTTTAACAGAAATTACTTAATTGTTGGATTTTAGTTTTGACTAAAATTCGTTGCGATAAATAAGGTACTGAAATGAAATTATGATATGTTTGTAAACAAAATTCGGGCCTATAATTCTGTTTCAGGATTTTAATCCTGTTAACCAACAGAATTTATTTGATTTACTGTTTAAAACAGAAATCATTTGAAAGTAACAACATTGTTACAAAATTTTTATTAGAATTTTAATTTCTATTAAATTATGTTGTTTAAATAGAATCAGAGGGTAAAATAAATTGAAATAAATTTTTATTTATTGTTATAATTTTTATGTATTCTAATTTTGTGTTTTAAATGAAAAAAATGGTAACCCCACTAATTTACCTAACTCATGATTTGAAATGTTGATTCTTATTCAGGATTTGAATAAAATCAATGATGTCAGTGGTTGTGAGCCACAACGAGAAGCATGTGAAATTCATGGATAAAATTTCAAGACATAGAGAAATAAGATGTTGTATTTAATCATGCTGAATATGGTCAAATATAAGATGATTCTCCTATTCATAGAGAGGATGAGATAGACATTGTTGCCATTAAAGCTTGAAAGCATTCTAAGTTCTATGTCGGAATTACATATTGAATGGATTGTCAGATACACCATATGAAGTGTATTGTATCCATAAGATTGCCAAAGAATTGTGAATGACATTTGGCCATATTCTGAGTTCTGAGCAAATTACCTTTAAATAAGGTAACTTACAAGAAAATAGGTAAGACACCTAATGAGTTATGGAAATGTAGAAAACTTTCCTACAACTACATCAAAGTGTGGGGGTGCCTTGTATAAGTATAATGGTAAGTCGAGACACATACGTCAACGGAATAATATCATTAAACAATTGATCTCAACTAGAGTTATCAATATTGATTTTGTAAGATCAAAAGATAACATTATGGATCCGCTAAACAATGAGTTGAATTGAGATCAAGTTGATAAACATCGAAAGGAATGTGACTAAAGCCTATTAATATTTAAGGCGCTATGTGAAGGAAAACCCAACTTAGTTGACTGGAGATCCCAAGATCTAAGTTTAATGGGACAACCTACTTGCATAGATCTTGTGAGGTCACTATAGGGGTTCTTATCCCCAAGTCCATTCTTATGATAAAAATAGTGACTAAAATGTGGAAAAGGTTAAGCAATGCTTTTAATGACCAATATGTGTTCCGGTGAGCCGAACAACATAAGTCACCTATGTGAGAGTGAAGTGGAGCCGCTTTAAAGAGACTATTGGGGCATAGTTCTCTAAACTCTTGCAGAACCAGGAGATGTCCACGGCTATGTAGACATAACCATGATAACCAAATTCTTGTCAGTGAGATATTTGTGTGAGGTATGTCATCGCTTACACCAACGGCATGACAGTTCAAGGACATCACGTCTACTGGACAACCAGTAAGGTAAACATATTTTCACAAGGGAATGTTCAAAGGGGGACGCCTACCTATCCTATGCAAATATAGAACGTAGAATTTATCACCATATAGAGTCAGTGTTTGAAATCATCAATTTCATTCATGTGGGGGATTGTTGGAAAAATTAATAAATAATTGAATAAAATTGATGTCTTTTAATAATAAGTTATGTCACTTGGTGAACAGACTTATTATATGGTATAAAATTGCATCAATTCAATTATACCTATTAGCTTTTCATCAAATCTCTTCATCAAAAGGTCATAACCTTTTGATTAATTTCCTCTCCCCTATATATAGGTTAGTTGAGGCACAATCTTAGAAACAACTTTGAGAGACAACTTTGAGACACAATTCACAAAGTTGATTTAGGAAATCACTTAGAAAATTCCTTTCAAATTCATTCTTTCTGGTGATAGAGAAAGGCAAGATTGTGTTCGACTGATCACTACGATTGTGCTTATTGTTGTGCTCTTTAGTTGTTGTATCCTGGGAGACCGACATCCAATATTACTCAAAGCACCGAGGAGAGGACGAATCTGTCTTAAGGAATCTGTTTATATAGGCCTCAACAAAAATCCTTCTTCGGTTTATCATACTCTACTCATCCGATTCATTGTCTAAATATAAGTAAACCAATTTCTTTCTTTATTTTGTTTCGTTCGATTATATAATAATATTTATTATTATTATTATTATTTTTATCTCGGATTAACAATTTTGTCTCACACATTTTGGTCACCATGGTATGTACTTTATTCATTTTAAATGTGTGTGTATACATTTTTATTACCTAACCTTATATAACTTAAGTATGTAGTTATTCATATTAAATATTTTTCATACTGTATTATATGTATATATCATATGTCATTTTTTATAGTAATATATATATATATATATATATAATAGTCGTCTTTATTTATTTTTATTTTTTAATTTTACATATTATATATATATAATAAATTTGAACATACATGTTCTTTACTATGCGCATATATATTTACTTATTTAATATATTTACTATTATATATTTATTTATGTGTGTACTTACATTTTATTTAAAAAAGGGTCTTTTTAAGTATTGCATTATATATCTATTTAATAAAAAATTTTGTTATTGTAAATACTATAAATTGTACGAGACTCTTTGTTAATTATTCGACTAAACTATGGAAAATCTCCAAAAATCTAGAGTGCCCTTCTAAGAGTGATTCGAATATAAATATTTTATTATTATTTAATTATCCATAATTTATAATATTTCAAAGTAGATAAATATGTTTATTTTTATATGTAATAACTTATTTTAATAAAAATAAATTATATTTTATGGTAATTGTGTCAAACGAATAGCGATTAGTTGGAAAACCACCAAATACCTGGAGTGCGATTCCTTTAGACACATGAGTGAAAGAATATCATGTCAATTTCAACTTAATATATAAATATTTTTTGTTACTTTATTTGTTTAATTGGGTACATTTTATTTATTGAACATATCACTATTTCTATTCAATGAAAAAACCATGCATTTATTTTCGCGTTTTTAATTATTCAAAGGCGAGTGAATTAAATATTTTATTGAGCCAAATATTTTAAAAAAAAATATATTCTCTCATTCTTTAAAAATCATAGAAATAAAAGGATCGTAATTTAAATTTGTAAAATTCCACTATTTATATAACATAAAAATTGAGGGTACAAATTTTGGACACTGCGGGGTGCTCACACTTCCTAATGCGTAGCCTACTTCTGAATCATTAAAAATAAATTTCTAGTAATATGCAGACCAATTTTGTATTTTTAAATGATTTTTCTTCAAATTATTTTAAAAGAAATTTTTAGGTATTCGACCTACCTAACCTAAAGATCGATGTCGACTCCAAATTTCAAATTAAATGAAAATTGATATTTTCCAAAATAAAATCATAATTTTTTCAAGAAAAATAGCTATGACGTACCTAATATATATAATATTCGTGTTTATAGCATTTCAAAGTTTAATTGAAGTAATAAATTAAAATAAGTTTGTGTAATATTTCTCTCTATATATTCATAATGCCATTCAAAATTTTAATTAAACATGGAAATAAATCAACTTCTAGTGTTCATTGTTTAAATATATTATTTAATTATTTATTGTACAATTTATTTAACTACTTGTTTTAAAATTCTTGAATGTTATATGAGATATTAATTCTAGATAAAGTTATATATTCGGATCGGATATTCGGATATCTAATCTAAAACTTCAGATATTGTACCCTCTAGGTTAAGGTGAAGCTATCTCAAAGTCCTCATGGTCTCTCTCAACCACTGATAAAAAAATCATATAATCATCGTTTGAACCATAAAAGTCAATTATCTTATACCTCTTAAATCTCTATATTGGGAACTCTATTTGTAGTAAAGTACTCGGGGTGGTCGATTGAATAGTCCACACTCTAGGAATAGCGTTCATAACCTCTCTAAGAGTGGAAGTTAGACCTCTAAAGAACGTTGCCTCTATGACTCATACACCTAACGGGGTCCAATGATCCTCTACCTTATGCAAGAGTTCATCTCTGATGCTATCGGGTTAACAGACACAAATTTCCATCCTATCTTCGAGACTACATTCGAAACTATCAACCATCACAATTCCTACGACAAAAACAACGAAAGAAAGCACCATTAGGATTCCAAACTTATACGAGTACTTTCAATACCTAGGGGCATGTATTCACTGACACCTTACTATAACTGACCATTGGATCCTAGGATAAAACTCAACCTGGCACACTAATACCACTAAATGTAACACTCTAAACCCAAAGTGCCACATTAGGCTACTGATGTAACATCCCAAAACAGGGCTAGTGACAAAATGTAAATTTTGGAAATTGGGTGCTCAATTTCGGAACAAGTTAAAAGTTCAAGAACTTAATGGGAGAATTATGATATTGGATTGATTAACAAAGTTGGAAAGTGGAAAGGGTAAAATGGTATTTTCAAAGGAAAGATTTTATCTTCACTTTATATAAGAAGTAGACACGTGGAGATGGGAAGAAAAGTACGAAAACTCTAGAGATTTTTTGGCTTTCTTCTTCCTCTCTTCCCGTGGCTCAATTGGTAAGGTAAGATGATCTCAAGTGAATTTTTCCTTTCATTTTTAAGTTGGGTTTAAATATTGAGATGATAAGAAAGCTTAAGCAAAGCTTAAGGTAGCTTAAAACTCTAAGATGATTAAGTTAGAAAGGATTAAAGATGAGAGGGTTATAAGTGAAATATTGGAAAATAGTTAGTAATTGAAGGTGGAAGTTAAATTTGACTTGTCATCAGTCAAAATAAGAAATTCAAAGTGTCAGAAACAAATTTAGAACATGTTGATAAATTGGTAAGATTCATGGTTTCGAAATTTAAGATAGAATATTGGATATTAAGATGAGTTAAAGTGGTATAAGTTGCTAGAATAAGTGTAGTTAAGTTTAAAGGGCTAAAAGGAGGTTATATAAGAAGAATTAAGTAAATTTGGGGTGAATTTTTGGGTAAGAAAAGTGATTTCTGGGCTATGGGTATCGATACTGCTTCATCAGGTACCGATACTTGAAGAGTAAAATATGGATGTCATTCATGAGGTATCGATACCTGAAGAACAGTATCGATACCAAGGGTACCGAGACCATAAGGACGGTATTGATACCATCTATGAAACTAGAATTACAAAATGAGATATGGGTATCGATATCTAGGCATGGTATCAATACCACAGTTAGGGAAGTATCGATACCCTATGGGCGTACCGATACTACTCGAAATAGAAAATAGAATTACGCCTTTCTTTTAGTCTAAGAAATTAAGGATTGAATCATGAGATTTGGAATGCTGATATGTGTATAATATGTGTGATTGTGTATATATTGATTGGATACGAATATTAGATAAATCAACGAGATAGGATCGAGCAAGGAATAAGTTAATAAATCGATATTGACTAGTACGACCATGTGAGTAGTAGTTATTATGTATAAGATGTTTTATGGAAATAAGACTTGTGATGAGTCTATTTCCACTATTAGATTATATGAGTTCAAGAATACAATTGTCACATTGATATGATTTCTTTGTGGACATGGATACATGCATATGACTATATGTTAAGTATATGAATATTAATTAGGAGAGTACATGTTTATATGATACATGTTAAGTGTCCATGATATGTGTGTTATGTGATATATATATGAACATGTGAGAATATGATACAAGTTAAGTTATGTGATACTAAACTATGAAACTATATGAAAAGATTATATGAGCATGTAAAATAAGTCATAAGATCACGAATAATATAAATAAGTAAATGACTTATATGATAACAACATAAAGAATATGAGCTAAGTGATTATAAACAAGTAGATATATGTTTAGACGAAGATATGATAACAAGACATAAATTATATGAGTTAAGTTTAGAGGAAACTAGTATAATAGACTTATGGTATTAAAGGAAAAGTGAGAGAAGACTTAAGAGAACAAAATAGAAAATTATAAAATAATGAATTATAAGACTATATGAGAATAGTATATAAAATAGGGGACATGATTGTAGATGATAATACGAAACTATAGGATAAGCCTTGTAGGAAAGTTGTATATACTTAAAGGAAATTATGATATAGGAGTTATAGAATGAAGAACTATAAAATCCTATGAGAAGGTTATAGGTGTTATATGATTTGAGGAGGGAAATGGACATAAGATATAGTCAAATGAAATTATTATGTGATATAAGTATATGAAATTATTATATGGATTATATGAAAGAATGTATATGACTATATATGTAAACTTATATGGTATTGATAAGACATATAAGATTATATGTCTGTATGATGATATGAGAAAGTGAACTAAGTTCAATGATATTGAATTATGTGAATATAAGAGATTAAATCATAAATTATATGAAAAGATATAAGCCATATGATATGATATTTGTGAACATATGAGAAAGGATAAGAGATATATGTGTTACATGATATATGTGATATATGGGGAACATATGTGAACAAGAGATGGCAATAACTGACTTGTTTATAGGAACACCTGAGAAATGCTATAAGCAATGTGACATATGAATATGAAAATCATATGAAAAGTGACATGTACATGTGAATAGGTGAAATGATATGAATAATAATAATTCCCATGTTATGTGTCATGAGGGCTAGAGGTATAGTTGGCATGCCAAGAGTCGAGGGTTACCTATGTCCTTTGGGGTATATGGACAGGATTACCTATGTCCTTCGAGACATATGGATAGGAACCTATGTTCTTCGGAACATATGGATAGGTCCTTTGAGACATAGATATTACATACCACTTAGTGGACCTTTATACGAGCTGTGGTGACAATATATGTGCACAACCTCAATGCACAACACATACCACTTAGTGGACCTTTATACGAGCTAATGTGATATGAGATGAATTATAGAAACCGTATGATGATATGTTTGATTCTTTGTGAATTGGTCTAAGTGATATATGATGTGCACATATAGTAAATAAAAGATCATATGATAAAAAGGATTAATAATAATGCTAAGTATGAAGATGATGATATACATGTGGATGTGTGTATTTGTTATATGAAAGAATATATGTTTGTGCATGATATAAGCGTATTAAGTGTTCATGCATTGTTAGGAGTTAGAGTTTCCATTATTATTTTATATGCCTCACTAAGTCATCGACTTAGTGTGTGAGTTTTCACACGTAGGTTTCGAGAAGCAAAGAAATGATAGGCAAGACAAGATATGTCATCTTCTCCTTCCCTATTATCAGATCAAAAATGTCTTTTATTAATATGTATTTGGGTTATCTAAAACTGAAGTTGGCATGTAAGATAAAGAATTTAAAATATATATATAAGCTCTGATAAGTTTTGTAAACTATGTTATTGGAATAATATGAAGTTTTATTTAATATTAGTAAGAAATTCTAATTATTATATACAAGAAAATCATTTTGAAAAGTCAATGTGACACCTCAGACTCGGATCTGGGTCGGATACAGGCTGGGGGTGTTACAACCGAGGCAACCTTTGATTTTTAAAAACATGTTCATTTTCATTTCAAAACATACCGAGTGGTATAAAATTAGATATACATGACAATAATAAAAAGACTTTTATAAATTGGAACTTCGTGACATAGTTCAGAACTAAAATAATACAACTCCGAGTTATAAATTTGAATAAAATAATAAGGATCCTATGAATACACATGTCCACAAATACCCCAAAGCATCTCAAAATAATCCATTGAGTTTTAAACAAAATAGTAAGATCAATATACAAAGTTATGATAGAATAAATATAGGGTCTACAATGGTACATGCCCTTTAATGATAATCAAGACATACTCTGAAATCTCTGTTGAGTTGGAACTGTTGGTGATGATAAAGCTCCTCGACTCATCCTCTAGGAACCTGCGCACGGAAACACATTCCGAACGTAGAGCATACGAGCTCAATGCCTCACTAATAATTGTAATACTACATGCATTGACTAAATGCATATTCTAGTGGCACATATATAAAGACATGGAAAATGCTAATCAATCATGATGATATAGGCATCATGGTGTGACTGAGGGTTCTGCATCTCAAAGCTCATACACACCCATTTAGCCTTATTTAAAATATCCTTGGGTATTTGGGTGAGGTCCTGATATGATCTCGATTATGAGATTCGAGTCATATGTATTATTGCCCGATCGTGATTCTAGTAAATACTTCGTAGTGCTTTGATTGATGACTGAAAATTTACAAACAATGTTATAAGAAGGGAAATATCTATATATAAATATGTGTACGAAAAAGAGAATGATAGAATGAAGTTGAAGTGTATTGTAAATGAAAGAAGTGTGGTGGTGATAGTGGTTGAATGGATGTGACGAAAATGGTGAAGGATGTTTATGGTTGGCGTGGAGAATGATAGTAAATCAAAGGATGGATTGTGACCCTCTAACTATATATGAGTTAGGAACTAACAATATAATAAAGATGGAATCGAAGTGATAGAGGGTGGAACGTGACCCACTAGTTATAGTAGAGCTAGGAACCAACGCTATAACAAGATGAAATGGATGAAGGCTTCAAGACCGACAAGAAACCGATAGAGTTCTAATCCAAGAACTAAAATGAAAGCAATCTTTTAAAATATTTTCATAAATCAAATTGTGTCTCTACAAATGATCCCAAAGGTGCCTATTTATAGTATTTCTAAGAAGCAAATGAAAAGACTCAAAAGATGATAACATTCTTATCAATTTAGCAATAATATGTACTTGAATGCTTTGTCTTCTTATGTTCAAAGTTGGATGAATATTCTAGATCATTTTGGTATGAATCTAGATAATTTGAAGCTGAATATAGCCTTAATTTCGTCCAAGATGGAGGGGTGACTCTTGGGCTACCTTGCTTTGCTTGCAAATGGAAGAAAAGAGGTTAAATGAAGTCATAGGATGAATGTGGACATCCTACATGTCCAAATTAGCTTGTCTCTTCAAATTCCTTGCTGATTTTATCACTTAATTTGATGATTAAATGAAATAAAATCAGCCTTTAGCATGTGAATATCCTTCAAAGAATTATAAGTAAAACTTGAATAGGTGAATTATGAAGGATTGAATGCATTGTCTCTCCAAGAATATGAACAGCCTTGAAAAGATGGAAAGAATTAATCCATTGCTTTGAATAGAAGCATTAAGATAGCCTTCAATTGCTTGTATCTTGGTAGAAGATAAGAGGACTCTTCCTTGGGTCAAACTCATCCAAATAATTCATGCATGAAATTCCCGTAATGAAAATTCCAGCCTGCACTTTCTTTGGTAATTTGATCATATCTCAAGCTCCCGATATTGGATTGCGGTGATTCAAAAGGCGTTGGAAAGCTAAGAGACAGAGGAATAATTTCCAATTGGTTTCTGAACCAAAAAATGTCTGTATCGCATCCAGAATTAGAATACATTCTACAATGAATATATGCATCATAGCATGTATATATGCATGGGATAATTAAGAGTTAGTTTGATTAATGAAATAACATTATACAATGAACTATCTTTATTCAATGAAATAAATGCATGAATGAAGTAGTTTATTAAATAACTAGATGCATAAATGAACTACTTCCCTAAATGAAATACATGCTTAAATGTAATGCATGCTTTAATGAACAACATACTTATTAAATGAAATGAATGTAATGCAGCTAATGAAACTCATGCAAATTCATGCAATGGATGATATCATATGATAAGCATATCCTAAGAGGTAAATACAAACATATGATGAAATATAGTGCATAAATGAGCAAGTATAAGATGAAGTATGGTAGAACTCCCTTTGAATCAGCCTTTGTGAACTTCAATGATTTAATCAGATCAATACCAAAGTTAGGGCTGATTGAGATCACATCAGGCCCAGAGCAACATCAAAAACGTTACCCGACCAAATTACTCCATCGAGTCTTGAGGCATCTACGCCCAACTGAAGTTCCTTGGCATTGAATGGGATATCCAACTGAATTTCGTGTTTTGATAAAGGGTCTCAGGTGTCCTGGCTATTTCTCGAACATCAAACAAGATTAGTTTTATGTCAACCTGGTTGTTATTATTTCAAGCTGTTCTAAAATTTATTATTATTCTCATTTGTAGTTTTACTACTGATATTATAATATTATTGGGTCCCTCAAGTCTAATCCCTTAATCGTTGGATTATTTATCCAAAACTGTCTACGGGTGTCAATATTGAATCTTCAGTGTCGATAATGACCCCTCAGTATCAATACCCACCCTTTAGTATTGATATTAACTCATTGTACTATGCTGATAAAAGAGGATAATATCGATACTTCTGGCTGAGTATTGATATTGTAGTGTTGGGGTATCGATATTGGCCTAAGTGTCGATACCAAATTTAGGTTGAATGTTTTAAAAAAATACCTTAGTATTGATAGACGTACTGGGAGTATCAATACTCTACCCTTGGTATTGATACTCTCATAAGTATCGATACAAGTTTGGCTACTGGAATCAACTTAAGTAAACTCAGTTTTGATACCACCCTACAAGTATCGATACCAAATCTACAGTATCAATACCCATTGCATGAGTATTGATACTACTATGCCCAAAACCTTTTGTTGTTAACACCTGAAGAACAACATCGATATTTTTCTTCTAGTACCAATACTCGTACCCAGAAATACCATGTTTTGGGCACGAAAAATGCTAACTTTACTCCCCAAATACCCTATTAAGGTTTCCAATTGTTATTAAAGTGTTATGTCTAATTATAGGGGTCATAATAAGGCTGTAAACATGCTGAAAAAACCCAAATGCTTATTCTACCATGAACATGCTTTATAACTCATGTAACCTAACAAAACACATATAATTACCTACATGTGGTAGAGTTGAGTTAAAAGTTAGTTACCTTGATGTCCTACTCTTTTAGAAACACCTAAGGTTGAACTAATACTGAGCTTCTCATTTCCCCTAGCTTTGGAGCTTTCTCCAACTTCTCTCACTAAGTAAAAAATCAATAAAAGGGTTACAAATGTTGTTGGGAAGCTTAGAAAATAATTTAAAATATTTCTTGAGGCTTGAATCCCTCAAAATGTGTTGGATAACTTGGCTCTCCTAAAACCGCACTAAAATGCACTTGTGGTAACCATGTCCATAACTTGAAAGATAGGGCTTGAATTTAAGCTTAGGAGATGGAGTTTTGTGATTATTACCTTGGAAATGTCAAACTAGTATTACTAGTTCAACAATTTGTCACCTTTTTCTATGCTATCAAAGAAGAAGATGAAAGCTCTTGAGAGAAAAAGATGACAAAGAAGAGTAAGGAAAAAGAGAAAAGGGATAACATGTGATCACCATATATTAAGGGTTTTTAGTTTTTTAAAATAAAAATGGTAGAATTTCTCTTTTGATCCTCCAAGTTTTAGTCATCATTAAAAACACCCATTTTTATCATATGTTAGGCCAAAACCAAGCCCAAACCAAGGCTCACTTGATCCAAGCTTCTCTACAAGGCTAATGGATTTATCTAAACCCACTTGGGCTAAATCAAAACTACTAAACTAGGATTTAGGGTGTTATAACTCTCCTCTCTTTGAAATAAATTTAGTGCTTGAAATTTACTTGATAGAAGATATGAGGGTAGTAAAGCTACATGTCCTCCTCGATTTCCCAAGTCGCTACCTCAAAGCCGTGGTTCTTCCACAAAACTTTCACTAAAGGAATCCTTTTGTTCCTTATATCCTTCATGTCTTTTACTAAGATTCTAATAAGTTTATCCTCAAAAGTCATGTCTATGCTAACTTCGATTTGCTCTAGGGGTATGATATGAGAATGATTGAAATGGTATTTTTTTAGCATGGATATGTGTAACACATTGTGAATGCACTCCAACCGGTAAGCCACTGGTCCAACTCTCTCTAGTACTCGTAAGGTCCTATAAAGCATGGGGTCAACTTCCCTTTGCAACCAAACCGAAATACTTTCTTCTATGGGGAAACCTTAAGGATCGCCTTGTTCCCTAATGAGAACTCTATATCCTTACACTTCATGTCTGTGTAGGATCTCTTCCTATCTGAGGCTTTTCTCAACCGGATCTAGATTAATCAAACTTTCTCTAATGTTTCTCTAATTAGGTATGGACCCACTATCTTACCCTCACTGAGCTTTGTCTAACATAGTGGAGTTCTACACTTGCTCCCATACAAGACCTCATACGGAGCCATATCAATACTAAAATTAAAACTATTATTGTACGCGAACTCCACTAATGGAAGGTGGTCCTCCCAACTACCCTCGAAGTTTATAATGTGAACCTGAACATGTCCTTTAAAATTTGAATGACACGTTCTGACTGGTTGTCTTTCTAAGGATGGAAGGCTATACTAAAGTTTAGTTTGGTGTATAAGGACTCATTAAGGGCTTTCTAAAAATGAGAAGTAAATCGAGGGTCTTTATCTGACATGATGGAAATCGATACACCTTGTAACCTCACTATCTCACATATATACAACTAAGCTAACCTCTCTAAGGTATAGTCCATCCTGACTGGGAGAAAATGGGAAGATTTGGTTAAATGGTAAACTATGAACCAAACTGCTACATGTCTCTCTATGGTCATGGGTAAATCGATAACGAAGTCCATGGTTAATCTGTCCCATTTCTATTGAGGAATCTGGATGGCCTAAAGTAATTCTGAGGAAACCTGGTGTTTCGCTTTAACCTGTTGAAACACTACACATCTAGCGACAAACTCTAAAACTTCCCTTTTCATACCTGGCTACTAAAAAAACTACTGAAGCTCCTGAACATCTTGTTACTATCTAGATAAACTAAAAGTGGACTGCAATGTGCCTCATGAAAGATCTTGCTATGTAACTTAGCATCTGCAGGTACATACAATTGACCTCTGAAGTACAAAGCACCACTATCGCGTAACTCAAAACTCGATATTTTTCCTTGGCGAACCTACCCAAACCGAGCCTTTAACCACTTATCTATACTCTGTAACCTCTTGGTCTCATAAACTAACTCTAGCTTGACTCATAAATCAGCTAACAACAACTTTACTAGTCAAACTCAAACGTGCTTGGAGAGTTCATAACTCTGACATTAACTTCCTACTTAAGGTGTCCGCTACAATGTTTGTCTAACCTGGATCATAGCCTATTTCACAGTCGTAGTCCTTGAATAACTTAACCCACCTACATTATCTCAAGTTTAACGCCTTCTATGTGATTAGATACTTAAAACTCTTATGGTCGGTGAAGATGAGACATTTATCACCAAAAAGGTAGTATTGCCAAATCTTTAAGGCAAACACAACTACTGTTTGGTCATGGTCATGGGTGGGATAATTATACTTATGAGGTTTAAGATGGTGAGATGCATAAGCTATTACCTTGCCTTCTTGCATCAAGATGCATCCAAGACTTTAACTGTTTGAAGCTCTTCTGTCACTTCTTATCCTATGCAAATAGAACTCCCTTCTAAAGAAACTTGGTTAGCAGGGTAGCTATCATTAAGAAGCCCTAAATGAATCGATGATAATGCTTGGCTAAACCTAGGAAATTGAGCACCTCTGACACATTCTTACGTATCTCTCACTCAATTATAGCCTGAATCTTGTGTGGGTCGACTCTAATGACGTCTATTGATACGACATGACTAGGAAATGAAACCTCTGAAAGTCAAAACTCACACTTCCCAAATTTATGATAACACTATCGATCTCAGAGTGTATAAAGGATGATGCAGAGGTGCTGATTATGTCCATTCTCTGATCGTGAGTACACAAGGATGTCGTCTATAAATACCATAACAAACTAATATAGATAGGGGTAAAAGACTAGATTCATCAAGTTCAAGAATGATGTCAGGTATTTGTGGTTCCAAGTGACATTACCAGGTTTCCCCTCAGCTGATCAAAGAGATCATCTATCCTAGGAAGTGGGTAACGATTCTTGATGGTTAACTTGTTTAACTGTTTATAGTCGATGCACAAGCTTATCGGACCATCATTCTTCTTGACAAACAAGACTGACACTCTTGGAGAGATGATCAGTTGGATAAAACCCCTTCTCCAGCAACTTCTGA
This sequence comes from Hibiscus syriacus, assembly GCF_006381635.1. Classification (NCBI taxonomy): domain Eukaryota; kingdom Viridiplantae; phylum Streptophyta; class Magnoliopsida; order Malvales; family Malvaceae; genus Hibiscus; species Hibiscus syriacus. Next base: position 879,957 of record NW_024062153.1, on the reverse strand, counting down.
TTCTTAGTCCTTAATTCATTTAACTCTGTCAGTGTTATACAATAGGAGAAATAGGCACCAGAGCTGAACTTAACATCTCCTAAATGCCAAACTCTATTTCGAGGTCAGGAAGTACACCCAAAAACTCCTCTTAAAACACATCGAGGGAATATTTCACTATCTGGATATCCTCCAGTGTTGAAAATGAGATTCTGACATCGATCACATGAGTCAAGAAGGCCTCACATCAACGATCGATCATTTGTTGCGACTTTATTGCTCATAATATCTTTAACTTACTTGATTTCTCACTAGTCATCACTAACTTGGTTTCATCGTCTTCTTTGAGCTTGAGTTACCTGGCTTTTCACTTCAAATTGGCATCATTCTTGGATAGCCAATCCATTCCTAAAATCATGTTAAACTATTTGAAAGGTAACTCCATCAAGTCTGCTAAGAAGGTTTGACCTTAAATTTATACTAGACACTATTTAAGATTTGACCTTAAAGTATCCATTCCTTAGGAGAATGCTTAGTGTTCAAGAGAATTACTAAGTATCATATCTTTAGTGTTCAAGAGAAACTAGGGAGGATCCACATAAGCAAGGGGTTCTAGATAGTAACTAGACCTAATCCAACCTTAGATATAAGGTTGCTAGTCAGATTTGCCACTAAGTCTTGGGTCCACTTGGCCAGAAGTGTTGCAATTTACTGTGGAATTTATGCAGATTGGTAGAAATCATCATTAATGTCATCATTTATGCCAACCCTAATTGAGTCTTTTTTCTATGTGAGTGCAGTTACCGTAGGGACTTTACCATTCTCCATATGTTTGGGAGTCTGTTCTTTTTGAAACATCTTAAATTATTATGGTAGTTTTGTCGCGTTCGACCATAGCACCAATATAGACCAAAATGTCCCACACATATAACAGTTTCACCTTCAAAATATTTTTCCCTGGCATTTTGTGTCTTTCACATCTATATTGTAGGAACTTTGTAGTAGTCCTCTCTCCTTCAAAGTGCTCTCTACATGAAGCTGGTCTAGCTATGGGTAAGCTAGACGGACTCATCTCCTTTGGAATATCCTTGAGCTCATCTTCGTCTTCTTCATCAAGCTCCAAGTGATTATCAGTGCATAAAAAATTATTGCAGTAAAATTATACAGCTTTCCATTGGTCATTAACTCCTGTTGATGAGGGCTTTTCTTTTGCCGTGGAAAATTTTTTCTTATCTTCATTAGTTGCACTCTTCAAACCCTCATCCTTATTTTCTATCGAATGTGAATCTTCTTGCATCTTCAGATCTTTATGCATAATCTCATGACCGGGCTCTCTGAGTATCTCCCCAAAACTTAGCATCTTTGTCGATTTTTGTGCCACTTCTTAAGGTGAATGTACCACAATGCTCCATGTCTTGAGCCTTAGTGACTTTAGTATCACTGGGTAGACTTCCATATGTGCGAAGATGTAATGTCGTGACAATTTGGCCAACATGACCCTCTAAGGCTCTCACAGATGAGTTATGGATTTGAAACAAAGCTCCTTAATTTTTTATGGAGGTAGCATGGTCTTGCAGCATGATCTTTGTGCTTGCTATAAAATCTTGACTTGTGGCCTCCAAAGAGTTTGTGTTGGATGAATTTGGTATTCCCTCATTAGAATTATGCCATGGTATATTCATTTGAAAACCCTAAGAGTCACTGAAGTTCTACTGCCTAGCATTGTTGGTTCCTTGATTTCCCCAAGAGAAGTTTGGACGCTGACACCATCTAGGATTCTAGGTGTTAGAATAGGGGTTGTTGTTGCCTCGATTATAGTTCCCTATATAGTTGATGAAGTCCTAATTGGTCAGAAACTCACTCTCATGGTGATTGTCATGGCATAATAGACATGCTAAGCTGGTTGCTGTTACTTTTTCACCTCACTTGATCGTTGTAAATTCTTCAACATATTGGTGATAACAGAAAGTTGGGCGGACATAGAATCCTTAGTAACCAACTCAAATGCACAATGCACTTTTCGCCCAATTCTAAGCCATGTAGATGAGAATTGATAAATTATTGTTGGCAATCCTGTCTAGAATGTCGAATGCCAATGAAGGTTATTTATCGAGCAATGTCCCATTTGTCGAGGCATCTAGCATCATCCTTGTGGGTGTATTGACTCCATTGTAGAACATCACAATTTGAGCTAGTCGTGGAATCCATGATTGGGGCACTTGCGAAGCAAACTTTTGTATCAGTCCCAAAACTCATACATAGACTCTTCATCACCTTGGTGAAAAGATGCTATGAAATTCTTAAGATGGTTGTTCATATTTGATGGATTATGCCATAGCAAAAATATTTTGCACAAGTCTACCCATGACCTTATCGAGCCAAAAAATACTCCATTAAGCCATGCTCTGGCGTGATCTTTTAGAGAATATGTAAATAACTTCAATTTCAACACATCTTCATGCACACCTTTTAGTCGAAATGAGTCACAAACCTCCAAAAATATCGGAACATGTTGCCTTGCATCCTCATGAGGAGCACCGCCAAATTGTCTAATCAAGTCCAACATGTTGAACATAACCGATTTGAGTTCGAAGTGGGCTGCCTAAATCTTGGATGCCACAATTCCAGGATTTAGGTCATCCAGGATAGGGTTTAATTAATCTTGAATAGACGAGGCCTAACTCCATTCCCATCATTTGAAATTGCCTCGGCATTCTGATCTTCCTCTTGATCAATTCCTTGATTTCCAATTTGATACATCTTTTCTTGAGCACATTGAGTACGTAAAATAAAAGCCTGAAAAAGACAAGGAAAATAACAAGTAAAAGTATACAAAAAATGAACAAGTAAAATAAAAATGCTATGACAAAACTAATTAACTTCCAGTTGCCAATCCTCAGTAACAGCGCCAAAACTTGTTCGCGATTTGTGACTACTAAATACGGTCACAAAAATATGTGCAAATATACACAATTAAACAGGTAATACAGTGATCAATGAGTATTGTATCCAGTGATTGGAGGAAATTTACAAGTTCAATCAAAACAATTATCTACTTTACCTAAATATTGTTAGTAATGGTATATACAAATGATAATGTTGTGGCAAAATGAAATGGATGTTTGTACAAATGGAATGACGGTGTAATATATGGTAGAAAATGGAGATTTCGTGGCAAAATTGATGGAAATGTCTTGTCAAAACTAAATTGAGTGTAGTGGAATCAATTGAAAATGAAAAGGCAAAACTAAATATAAACACTGGATTTGATTAAAATGAATTTAGAATCCTCACATTACAAGATTCTACAGGAATGAATGATAGGAGTCACTTAGGAAACTTAATTTAACTTCTATGGATGGTATTACTTCTATGCCTTATTTGCCCGACAGAGTTTACTAAAGGTGCACTATGCTATCTCTAGTCAAGGGACTAAACAGGTTGAGGATGCCATGGCAATACTTCTCAGCGTTAGCAAGTGTAGGGATCCTATTGGTTCAGATAACATAATATGTCACGACAATATCACTCAGTGTCAGCACTAGCATCTAACCTCTCGACCGAACACTACTCCTTTTAGACGATTGAAATCCTAGTCTTGTGTCTAAGGTTGGATTAGGTCTAGTTACTATCTAGAACCCCTTTCTTATGTGGATCCTCCTTAGTTTCTTTCGAACACTAAAGATATGCTACTTAGTCATTCTCTCGAACACTAAGCATTCTCCTAAGGAATTTATACTCTCATAGCTCCTACAACCTTAAGGCATTAAGTATATAAGCAAAACAAATAACATCATACAAAAACAACCATCCATTAAAATAAAACTTTAGTATCCATAAGGAACTCCCACCAAATAAGACTAGTTAATGTTGGGGTTCGAATATTCCAGGCAACAAGGTATTAAATTAATTCATTCCATACAACCCAACTAATATAAATGAAAGCAAACAACAAAGGGATGGAGGAAAATCCTTCGATGTGCACTCTTGGAGCTCCCCTCGGCCACCACAAACTTCCCTAGCTTGCCACTCCCTCTAGCTTGTTAATGGAGGAATGACACAACAAAAATGATTGATGAAAAAAAGAGAGGCATTTTTTTTTTGAAATTAAGCTCAAAAGGGAGTGTAAATGTCTTCTTGAATCTGGTGACTTCATATCTAATTTATAGTGGGGAATAAACACAGGAATTTGTGTTAAAATTCCTAAGATACCCTGATCTAATTTTTTTGATGTGAGGGGTGAGGTAGATACAACAGTGGTCCGCTCCTGGCCAGCTGGCAGTGGTCCCCTTCTGGGCTGTTTGCAATTGGGCGTACATGCCGACAAGATTAGTCGACCCAGGTGACAGATGTTCCCTCCTAGGTGTCTCGCAGCTGAAGACACGTGAAGACAGGGACAACTGACTTTTGAAAATATATTCTTTTACCTTTTTCATCTCTGAAATGTCTTCTGAGTTGCCATTTGCATTTTGCTCAGCATTCCTAACATGTCATGGAAATTCTTCTCGCTTATCCTTGCTCCCAAATCCTGCACATCATTAGGCAAAACACCTTCCCCATAACACAACACCATTTAGAAAATAAAATGTCACGACAAAATATATTTTCACCACATGCAACTATATGCTCCTAAATGCGTCTATATGATCCTATATGAGCTCTTAGACTATCAATAACTTAAGTTAAAATGACCTAAATATGGCCTTTTTATGGAGTTATCAAACATATCCCATGTCAGCCTTTCTAGCTCTAGTTCAAACTCTATCGTCTCCCACCAGTTGATGGTGTCACCCTTGAGCAGGGCAGTGACACACTAAAGTTGATAGTCTGGGTAATGTAAAACTTTCTAAGGGTGTAAAGAGTCTCCCTAAGCCACTGGTCTACTGTGATGGGATCGTCGTCCCCTGAATCATGAAAATCAATGGTCTTGTATCAGTGGAGCCTCTCTACGAGGGATTGTTGAGGTACTACAACTGATTGGACTGGGGGTGTTGGTGGGGAAGGTGGTGCAACTGAGATGTTGGGTAGGGACCTAGCGATCTGTCTAAGTATGAAGGTAAGGTCCCTGAAGAAGTCACCTCCTCAACCCCCCATCTACGGGTATCTCTGGATTGTCTGATTTTGGGATAAACTCGTCGTTGGTATCAACTTCTAATGAGGCATGACTCTCGTCTTTTCCATCCTGACAATATGATGGGTCATTTACCATAGGTTTACTATGAAATTAGAAAGAAATATAGGTCATTATCGTCATTCCAGTCATTATAGTACTCTTGACTCCTTAGAGGCATATACATGTATAGATGTCGACCGACTCTAACTCGTTGGTCCTAGGAATGGCTAAACCTGACACTCTAATACCACTAAATGTAATACCCTAATCCATTTCAACCTAAATATCACTAGATCATGATGCCAAATGGGGCTACCGAAGTGGCTAACCCAAAAAAATTCTTTTAAAACATTGTAAAATATTATATAAAATGTCATCCATATTAATGAAAATAAGACATACTAAATATGTTTAACAAATACGGGGAGCTCTTAAAGCATCTCAAAATAATAAACTAAGTTTAAAACAAAATACTGAGTTATAACTGAATAAATATATGGTCTATAATGGTACATGCCTCTAATGATAATCAAGATGTACTCTGAAATTTTTGGCAAGATGGAACTGCTGGTGACAATAATGATCCTTGATTGATCCTCTAAGAACATACGCATGGAAACACATTTTGAACGTTGAGCTTACGAGATCAGTGCCTCACTAATAACTGCACTATACTACATGTGCATGCTAGTGGCACATGTATAAAGAAATGGAAAATACTTATCTATCATGCTAATTTATGCATCATAGTGCAGCTCAGGGTTCTACATCTCAGAGTTCACACACCCCTCTAGCCTTATTTAAAACACCCTTGGATATTTGGGTGAGGCTTGGAGCTACATAAAAAATGTACACCTAACCAACTTACTTCGTCTAGTCTTGGAGCATCTATGCCCAGCTGGCGGCTAAAGTGCATTTACACTGATTGAGATATCTCATTGACTGTCATATTCTGCTAAAAGGAATCGGGGGTTCTAACTATTTCCAAAGCTTCAAACAAGGCTAGTTTTATGTCAACCTAGTTGTTATTGTTTCTAACTATTATGAAATTTATTATTATTCACACTTGTAGGCTTATCTACTGATCTTCTGATGTTATTGGGTCCCTCAAGTCTAATCCCTTAATCGTTAGATTATTTATCCAAATCAATCAATAGGTACCGATACTAACCCTTCAGTATTGATATTGACCCCAAATTATCGATATACATATTTTGGTATCTATATTGTTTGACTGTACTACACTATTAGTGGAGGATAATATCAATACTTATCAATACCAAATTTAGATTCAATGTTTTGAAAAAAAACTCAGTATCGATACCCCTACTAGTAGTATCGATACTCTCAATAGTATTGATACAAATTTGGCTATTGGAATTGACTTAAGTAAACTTGGTATTGGTACCACCCTACGAATATTGATACCACATCTATAGGATCAATACCCATTGCAAGAGTATTGATACTACTATGCCCAATTTGTTTTTGTTTTTAACACTTGAAGAATAGTATCGATATTGTTATTCTAATATCGATACTTGTACCTAGAAATACATTATTTTAGGCACGAAAAATGCTAACTTTCCTCCCCAAATACCATACTGAGGTTTCCAATTGTTATTAAAGTGTTATGTGTAATTATAGGGGTCATAATAATGCTGTAAACATGTTGAAAACACCCAAATACTGAATCAACCATGAACATGCTTTATAACTTATGTAACCTACCAAAATACATCTAATGACCTACATGTGGTAGATTTGAGTTAGAAGTGAGTTACCTTGTTATCCTAAGATGTTGGAAACACCCAAGGTTCAACCAAGAGTGAGCTTATTCTTTCCCCTAGATTTGGAGCTTTCTCCAACTTCTCTCACTAAGCAAGGAATCAATACAAGGGTTGCAAATGTTGTTGAGAAGCGTATAAAAGAATTTAAAACATTTCTTGAGGCATGAATCCTTAAAAAATGAGTTGGATAACTTGGGTATCCTAAAACCCCGCTAAAATCAACTTGTGGAAACAATGTCCATAACTTGCAAGAGGGGGCTTGAATATAAGCTTAGGAGATGGAGGTTTTAATTTTTACCTTGGAAATGTCAAACTATGATTGCTAGTTCATCAAGTTGCCACCTTTGTTTATTCTGTTAAAGAGGAATATGAGAGCTCTTAGGAGAAGAAGATGACAAAGAATAGTGAGTAAAAATAGGAACAACGTGAGATCGTCATATAATTAAGGGTTTTCAGCTTTTGAAAATAATGAAACAGAAAAAATTACTCTTTTAATCCTCCATGTTTTAGCCATCATTTACAAACATTCCTTTTTATCTTATGTTAGGCCAAAATCAAGCCTAAACCAAGGCTTACTTGACTCATGCTTCTCTACAAGGCTGATAGATTTATCTAAACCTACTCATGTTAAACTAAAACTACTAACCCAGGATTCGGGGCGTTACACATGCTTCCATTAATCCTATACTGAGATCCTTGCCATGAGTACACCTCTATTAGGTATCTAACCACAATGATTATAACTGTTGTGCATTCTTTAAATGCAACACATGATGCACTGCTAATATTTGGTCTCATATAGATCAGTTAGGGGGACTAGTAAAAATTATCACTAAGCTTCTGAATGATCTCCTAGTCTCACATAGCAATCAGATAGATCATGAAGGAGAACCTGATCATCACATAGTATCGGTACAATTCCCGCTCATCTGAAGCATTAGCTCAGTCTCAAATAGCCTTCAATCCATGCCCTAAGGATATCTTTGATACTCAGTTGATATAACTATGCATGGATATCTAAGGGCCCAAGGCTACAAAATACTAAAAATATCCCATGAGGGAAACTAATTAGAAAATGCTCCACTAGGGTAACTGAGGTAGCCTTTCCACACACTAACATAGTTTGACATACTAAAGTAACATCATACCCTCACTAGCTACTCTCTCGCTTGTCTTTTCATCTAGAACTTTATGTAAGGGTTTATTAGTCGGTTATATATGTTAGTCTGTTAAGTTACTCTATTATGGTCATCTAGATCTCTATGTGTTTCATGATTTTATGATGATTACTGATTAATTTGTTCACTTGCTAGCCTCATAACTTACTCGGATTTATTACTTGGTAGAGATACTCTCGACGCTCTCATTACACTTTCCCTCAATTAACCCTTGAATTGAAGAGATGACTTGTGCATCATTTCTTTATCGATATTCACATGATACATAATTTCTCTATCAAATTATTCGTATAATACACCACTTCACTTGTAAACATGTCCTTTGCAATGATTCGTCAATTGTGATATTTTACTATGTGCACCTTCAAGGTAATTTTCAAATTATTTATCGTTAAGGGTATTTTGATAATTTATCCCATCTAGGGGTATTTAAATCTTTTCGTAAACTAAGAACCTTTTCCAGGCTAGTTGTACATATTATAGTAATCTATATACATTTGGATGCGATGAGCAATGTTTTGAATCTTTTGATATAAGATATATTAATATTGGTATTGATATTGTTATTGATACTATATTGATATTGGTATAGACACTAGTATCTATACAAGAGGGGAATATCGATACTCTTCCCTTCATTATCGATACTTCAAGCTAAAACTGCCAAAAATTCATTATAATTCATCCAGTATCGATACTCGTGCCTAAACTTGCCTTATCTAAGCTCAAGAAACACCCAAAAATCATCTCAAAGGTCATAATTTGGTCTCAAATCATGTGTTAAAGCGCAGAGAAGTTACTTACGGTCATAAAGCACTATAAACACATATTTTACATTAAAAATGTCATATATGCCATGGATAAAGTATAAACCCTAAAATACTCAAATACTTAAATCTTAACAAATCTCCATACTTATGAAAGCCTTAACACCATAAAGGATTAGAAATACATTACCTTGATTCTAGAATCCTGAACTGAAGCTCATTTAGCTAGCCATCATTGTCCTCTAAGCCTTGGAAAATAAACCCTCACTTTCTCGGTCATGGTTGCAGAATTCTCTTATCCTTTATCCTTTTTCAAAATATCAAAACAAGTTCAATCATCATCTTAGATTCAAAAATTAATAAACTAAATAAAAAATAGCCTAATCTCAATGAATCATTTAAAGATTTCATGACACATGGGAAGATAGAAAACAAGAATGCTCAAATGCTTACATCGAAAATTCTGCCAAAAAAGACGTTGGATTTGGAATAAATAAAGTTGTGAAAAACATTGATATGATATCATGAATTCTTGGGTATTATTTTCTCGGCAACCAAACATGTCCAAACCTAGTGAATAAATTTTCTTTTTTGGAAAAAAAATAAAGTAACGATATTTTTGTTGAGATCGTTGGCGCACCCTATGGCGCAGCGAAAACAAAACTCGACGGTCTCACCAGCGATCCAAGTATGAAAAACTGAAATCGGGAGAAAGGGATACGAATACTTACAGGGGTCCCTTGAAAAACAGAAAGGACAACAGTGAATACTGGTGGTGTAGATCGGTTCGAATCGTAAGCCTCCACGAAATCACGTTTCGGCCTCTACTCAGTTCACTCGATTTGAGAGCAATAATTTTCTTCCCCAAAACCGTTTTGAGGGAAAAATGGCTGAAGGTTTTGTGTGTTTGTTCTAAAATGGATGCTAGATCTAACACACCCTTTTCTATCCAAGTTACCCTAATCATATTAGGGTTTTTATTATTTCAAATTAATTAAATTTATATTTAATTAATTGGAATTTAATAATCCTTTTATATCCAAGTTACCCTAGTCATATTAGGGATTTTATTATTTCAAATTAATTAAATCTATATTTAATTAATTGAAATTAAATATTCGTGATTATTAAAATATATATTTAATTTACTCTAGATATATTTTAGTAACGTACAACAAATTATACATCTTTGCTCGTTTCAATCCTAGGGTGTGACCTTGTATGTTCTTGTAACGTTAGCAGTAATTATTAGAACAATTCTAATATTACATACAATGAGTGACATCTAGCAATATATCATTGTCACCTAAGTTACAAGAAAATATGATTCGACATATCATTTTGGTGATTAACTCTTTTATGTATTACATCCTTATATCTTTTATATCTAGAATAGGCACAAGTCTTGGAATAGTCACACTTGTACAACCCATCTATTGTTTCTTGATATCTAGAGTAGACTTTAATTAACGAATAGTTTATGATATCTCATATCAACTTAATCGAGCATGGCCATGCATTTCTAATCTTACTCAATCAAGTGGCCTGTGATATATTTCCTATTATGTAGGAAGGACAAATCCTATCTTAATCATACACACCCACTACATATATTAAGATATATTCAATAACAGTCTTTATAAAGCAACCAGTTACGGAGCTTGTTTAGCTGCATCAAAACATACAACAATATATGTTGGTATATTATTGATCTCAAGTCTGAGGATCATACATATAGTCATCGCCATGAGCAATGTTATGACTGTCACATAATAATCCAAGACATATGCTCATGGTGGGTGAATCCAATACATTTTTCTCTAACAATACAATCATGTATCAATTCTGACATCTCTATGTCAATGACAACTCGTTGTCATCAATCAATAACATGTTAGTCTTAAGCGTATTATTATTGTCCATGCCCATAATAATACTTGATTAGTGATCTTTTAATAATAACAATTATGTCATTATATTGACTTTATTATCTTCCAGTTTATGTTAAACACATATATATAACTGAAAATAATAGTGGCAATGCCTTTATTCAATAAAATTGGTAAAGAAAAGTATTATTACAATCATCATATGATTGGTCTTTGGGCATACTCTAACAATATCCCACTAGCACTAAGACCAATACTCACATATCTAATATCGAGTGACTCAGTGTGACGATCATGCCTCTGCTGTGTAAGAGGCTTCGTCAAGGGATCAATAAATGTTGTCATCCTTGTGTACTCTACATATTTCCACATCTCCTAGATCAATGATCTCTCAAATGAGATGAAAGCGCCTAAGAATATGTTTGGATCATTGATGAGATATGGGTTCCTTTGCTTGTGCAATGGCTCCATTATTGACACAACAGAGTTCTACAGCATCTGATATGCTGGGAAAAAACCCTAATTCTATTATGAACTTCTTCATACAAACAACCTCTTTTACTGCTTCACTGGCTGCAATGTATTCAACCTCTGTTGTAGAATCAGCTATTGTGTCTTGCTTCGAACTTTTCCAGCTCACAGCACCTTCATTAAGACAAAACACAAAACCCGATTATTATCGTGTGTCATCCTTGTCAGTTTGGAAGCTAGAATTAGTATAACCTTTTATACTAAGCTCTTCCTTTCCTCTATAGAAAATAAATTTATCCTTAGTTCTTCTTAAGTACTTAAGGATATTTTTAACCACAACCCAGTGATTTTCACCAGGGTTTGCTTGATACCGAATCGTCATGCTTAGAGCATACGATATATCTGGTCGAGTACATATCATGGCATACATTATAGAACCAATTGCCGAAGCATATGGAATCTTATTGATCTGTTCTCTTTCTAGTGTAGTTGAAGGACATATTTCCTTAGAAAGAGAAATGCCATGTCTCATAGGCAAAAATCCTTTCTTGGATTCTTCCATACTGAACCTTTTCAGTACTTTGTTTATATATGTACTTTGACTCAGACCTAGAAGTTATCTTGATCTATCTCTATAGATCTTAACTCCTAAGATATACGCTACCTCACCCAAATCTTTCATAGAAAAACAACTACTTAACCAAGTCTTAACAGACTGTAAAATAGGTATATCATTTCCTATGATGAGTATGTCATCTACATACAAGATTAAGAAAGAAACAATGCTCCCACTAGCCTTTTTATAAACACAAGGCTCATCTTCATTTTTGATAAAACCAAACTCTTTTATTGCATCATTGAAACGAAGATTCCAGCTTCAAGAAGCTTGCTTTTTTCCATAAATAGACCTCTGTAGCTTACAAACCTTTCCAGTATTTCTTGGAAAGATAAAACCATCTAGTTGTGTCATATACACATCCTCTTCAAGTTTTCCATTAAGGAAAGATGTTTTGACGTCCATTTTCCAGATTTCATAATCATGGAATGCAGATATTGCGAGCAAGATATATGGATGGACTTAAAAATAGTTAAAGGGAAGAATGTTTCGTCATAGTCTACACCATGAACTTGTCGAAAACATTTAGCGATGTATGTTAGTACATTACCATCATGTCAGTTTTCTTCTTGAAACCCCATTTACACCCTATAAGTTTGACCCCTTCAGGTAGTTCAACCAAAGTCCATACTTAGTTTACTGATATGGAATCCATCTCAGTTCTCATGGCTTCAAGCCATTTCTCAGAGTCTAGGCTAGACACTGCCTCTTGATAAGTCTTGGGCTCATCTTGATCCATAAGAAGAACATCTCCATGTGTCGTAACGAGAAATCCAAATCTCTCAGGTGCACGATGTTCTTTTGTGGATCTACGTAGTGATTATGTTTCTAAATCTGTTGAATGCTCCTCAACAACTTGTGAAACATGCTTAACTTCAGGTTCATTTATCTGTTGCTCTTAAACTTCTACAAGTTCAATATTTTTACCATTCCCTTTCTTTGAGAGAAATTCTCTTTCGAGAAAAACTTTTTTCGAGTTTGTTCTCATTAGGGTTGAAGAAATAGTATCCCTTAGTTTCTTTAGGATATCCAACAAATATACACTTATGAGATTTAGGTTCGAGCTTTGTAGACATCTGATGTTTTACATAATCTTCATAACCCCAAATCTTTATAAAAGACATACTGGGACGTTTCACATTCCATATCTCGTATGGTGTCTTTAGAACCGATTTAGATGGAACACGATTAAGTGTGAAAGCAGCTGTTTCAAGTGCATGTCCCCAAAACTCTATGACTCATCATCGATCGAACCATGTCTAACAGTGTTCGATTCATTCTTTCAGAAACTCCATTCCACTATGGTGTACCAGGTGGTGTAAGCTGTGAGACAATCCCATATTATTTTAGGAGTTCATCAAACTCTATGCTTAAGTATTCTCCACTTCAATCTGCTCGAAGTGCCTTGATACTCTTTCCTAATTGATTTTATTCTTCATTTTTAAATTCCTTAAACTTTTCAAGGGCTTCAGATTTATGGCGCATAAGATAAATATACCCATACCGACTGAAGTCATCGGTAAAAGTAATGAAGTCATGGAATCCACCTCTGGCTTGTGTATTTATTGGTCCACATACATCACTATGTATTAACCCCAATAAATCACTTGCTCGCTCACCTTTACTATTAAAAGGAGTTTTAATCATTTTTCCCAACAAGCAAGATTCACATGCATCATATTGTTCGAAAACAAATGAATCTAAGAATCCAGCTTTATGGAGTTTTGATATGCGTTTCTCACTTATATGGCCTAAACGACAATGCCAAAGATAAGTTTGATTCGAGTCATTTATTTTTGATCTCTTAGTATTTATGTTATAAATGGTGTTTTATTGATCCAAAATATAGAGACCAATAACCAATTGTGCCGAACCATGAAAAACACTATTGAGATAAAAAGAACAACAATTATTCTTAATAATAATCTCAAAACCAATATTGTCCAAACAAGAAATAGAAATAATGTTCTTAGTCAAACTAGGCAAAGATAAAACAGATGCCCCTATAGATAATGCATCAACTCTTGCTCCATTTCCCACTCGTAGGTCCACGTCTCCTTTATCCAGATTCCTTCTCTTTTGCAGTCCCTGTACAAAAGTAGAAATATGAGAACCATAACCGGTATCTAATACCCAAGAAGTAGATGTTGACAAATTAACATCAATAACATAAATACTTGAAACAAATGTTCCATTTGCTTTTGTTTTCTTAACCTCTTCAAGGTAAACAGGGCAGTTTCTCTTCCAGTGCCCGGTCTTATCGCAATGGAAATATTTTCCTTCTTTGCTAACTCCCCATTTGGGTTTCAATGCATTTTCCCTTTTTGTTTGGTCTTACCATTGCCCTTAGACTTTGCCATTACCTTTTTATTTCCCTTTCCTTTGTCCTTGTGGACCATCAGAATGGGCTTAAGTCCAACATTTTTCATGTTACTCTCAGCAGTTCGTAACATGCCAAGTAACTGTGGCAAAGTCTTGTTAATTTCATTCATGTTGAAATTAAGGAAAAATTGGCTAAAGTTATCTGGAAACGATTGTAGGATAACATCGGTAGCCAATTCATCTTTGAGAGGAAATCCCAGTTTTTCCAACGTTTGGATGTAGCCCATTATCTTGATGACATGAGCTCCTACATGAGTTCCCTCTACCATTTTGCATTGAAATAGAGCTTTAGAGGTCTCATATCTTTCTTGACGTGCTTGCCCTTCATATATTTCTTTGAGATTTTGAATCATCTCATATGCAATCATGTCCTCATGTTGCTTCTGAAGCTCAAGAGTCATGGTGGCAAGCATTAGACATCTAACATATCATCCATATGTTTCTTGTAAGCTTTTGAAGCATTAGCTGTCGGTTCATCAGGAACAGATTCCTTAATGGTATATTCATTCCTTTCTTGTTTGAGAACAATTCTCAAATTACGAAACCAGTCAAGGAAGTTTATGCCATTAAGTTTATCCTTCTCAAGGAGTGATCGCAGTGATAAAGTGTTGTTTGCCATTAAATCTAAAACAATGGAAATATTAAAGTAAGTAAATTTACCGAATTAAAATTTGTAAATAGGACTTTATTTACAAATTACTATCACTATTTTATTCAAAATTAAAAACCCTCTTTGTTTTAATTTTGGAAAAATTCAACGAAAATTTTTCTAGTGGGTAAGAATCCAAAATACATCAATTTCTTAAATCAGCTTTGGCTTTTCTTTTAGGATAGTGATTATTTAGGTAAGTAACAGTTGACTAGTTACATCTCATGTAACTCCTCATTTTGGTGAACAACTTTTGTTCAAGTCATCTTATGACTTATCCATATATTTAACCTCTAGGTTTCTAACCCTATTATAATAACCTAGCTAAGTTATTACCAATATTTCAACCGGTGAATATCACTTGCTTATTCTTCGCGTTTAACCAAGATAGATTTATGTGCCAATGCTTTGGCAAAGCCCACACAATATCGATCAAAGTCTTAACGAGGGTAAATATTGGACGGCTGAGTTAACTCAGATTATAAAGAGGGATTTGTGTAATTATCTCATCATTGTTCATTTTAATATTAGGCCCTTATTGATCTCATCAATATTTATTCTTATTTTATCATTTGATGCATTGCATACATAACAAATATATCAATAAATAAGATGCAATGGTTATAGCCCAAAACAATGACTAAGGTGGCCCATCCCAAGCCAATGGGAGAACCAAGAACCCTAAAACCTAAGACTACTCTCTAAGCATCTTCTCGCCATTCTTTCTGCTCCTTGTGAATCTTCATAGGTTTATAATTTTAAAAGAAACTCGTTTTACATACGAGGGAGTAAGATGAGAATGGAAATACAAAAGAGATATAGAAAGGCACGACTCGTAGACCGTATTTCAAATTAAACCATTATAATGTGAACAAGGGCTATAACCACGCATGTCAAACACCGTACAAAACAAACATATCATATATATATATATACATGTTCTTACGTCTTTGTTCAAAAAAAATAAATTTTTTAATGTGGGCCTTCAATTTGTAATGTTGATGAGGGGCAGGGGCGAAGCCCCTTACGAGGTCTAAGGATTTTTTTGAAAAACAATACTTCTGTTTCCATGGAAAAACTTCACGATTTGATAACAATTATCAACAGAATCGTGCTTTTGGGATTTTCAATCCTGAAGGTTTTCTGTATCAGAACAACCATTCTTCCACTTCCAAACGTGATCTGCTATCGCACTCCCACAGATCATCCAACAACAAATCGATTGAAAAACATATTAACAAATTAACATATTAATCGTTGTGTTTATCGATTCGAACAATAATATCATCATATTTACCGAAATCGATAAAACTAGAACATGCATCTCATACATATCGCATCAACCAAAAATTTAACCCAAATTTAGATCGTACAAGTGGCTCTGATGCCACTGTTGGGATCACCGGCGCACCCCATGGCGCAACGGAAACAAAACTCAACGGTCTCGCCAGCGATCCAAGTACGAAAAACTGAAATCGGGAGGAAGGGATACTGGTGGTATAGATCGGTTTGAATCGTAAGCCTCCACGAAATCACGTCTCGACCTCTACTCAGTTCACCCGATTGAGAGCAATAATTTTCTTCCCCAAAACCGTTTTGAGAGAAAAACGGATGATGGTTTTGTATGTGTGTTCTGAAATGGCTGCTAGACCTAACACACCCTTTTATAGCCAAGTTACCTTAATCATATTAGGGTTTTAATTATTTCAAATTAATTAAATCTATATTTAATTAATTAGAATTTAATAATCCTTTTATATCCAAGTTACCATAGTCATATTAGAGATTTTATTATTTTAAATTAATTAAATCTATATTTAATTAATTGAAATTAAATATTCTTGATTATTAAAATATATATTTAATTTACTCTAGATATATTTTAGTAACGTACAACAAATTGTACATCTTTGCTCGTTTCAATCTTAGGGTATGACCCTGTAGGTTCTTGTAATGTTAGCAGTAATTATTAGAACAATTCTAATATTACATACAATGAGTGACATCTAGCAATATATCATTGTCACCTAAGTTACAAGAAAATATGATTCGGCATATCATCTTGGTGATTAACTCTTTTATGTATTACATCCTTATGTCCTTTATATCTAGAATAGGCACAAGTCTTAGAGCAGTCACATTTGTATAGCCCATCTATTGTTTCTTGATATCTAGAGTAGACTTTAATTAACGAATTGTTTATGATATCTCATATCAACTTATTCGAGCATGGCCATGCGTTTCTAGTCTTACTCAATCAAGTGGCCTGTGATATATTTCCTATTATGTAGGAATGACAAATCCTATCTTAATCATACACACCAACTACGTATATTGAGATATATTCAATAATAGTCTTTATAAAGCAACCAGTTACGGAGCTTGTTTAGCTGCATCAAAACATACAACAATATATATTGGTATAGTATTGATCTCAAGTCTGAGGATTATACATATAGTCATCACCATGAGCAATGTTATAATTGTCACATAATAATCCAAGACATATGCTCATGGTGGGTCAATCCAATACATTGTTCTCTAACAATACAATCATGTATCAAATCTGACATCTCTATGTCAATGACAACTCGTTGTCATCAATCAATAACATGTTAGTCTTAAGCGTATTATTATTCTCCATGACCATAATAATACTTGACTAGGGATCTTTTAATAATAACAATTATGTCATTATATGGACTTTATTGTCTTCCCGTTTATGTTAAACACATATATAACTGAAAATAATAGTGGCAATGCCTTTATTCAATAAAATCAGTAAAGAAAAGTATTATTACAATCACCATATGATTGGTCTTTGGGCATACTCTAACAATTTTACCTCACTAGAAAACTAAAAAATGGAATTACAAGCAAGAGGCGAAGAAGAGGTAGAGATAAGAGCGACAGAAGCTGAGGCAACAACAACCATGGAAACAACAAAGAGGGTCGATATCTTCATGGTTGATAACAAACGATCTGGTTGACAAAGAAAATGAACACTAAAAAAGGTGTTCAGCGGCACAATTAGGGAAGCTAGGGGAAAAAGAAAAGTATATTGAAAAGGGTAAATCAGAACTCTATCCTGAACTACTTTGAATTTATAGAAAGGTCCCTTACTAGTATTTTATCTAAATTTTAGGGGTTAAAGTAAAAATTAAACCATTTTACTAACGTGTCATGTCATCAAACTAATGGAAGTTAACATCTCAGTGACAATATCTTAATTAAAACGAAATAAAAGTGACCATATATTATATTTTTTGAATCCATCGACCATAAGTTTATAAAACTCAAATGAAAATGACCATTTGTGTAGCTTACCCAAACATAAAATACCAAGCTTTAAATATTTAATACAAGGTTGTTAGAGGGATTAAGGATATATTTGAGGTTTAAAGGAAGCATATAAGAGCTAAATGACTTACCTTTAGCTATGACACTTGGAGAGAAAGTAGGAGAAGGGAATGAAATAAAGAGAATAAGATGAAGGAAGATAAAAGCTCTCATCTTTTGTGAAATGAGATAATTATACTATTGGGCCTTCTCATTTTTTGATTATGCAAAAATTCCTTTTTATGAACAAATGGGCTCAATCTCAATCCAATTATGCCCAAACTTGGTGCAACGACTTTAATTGCAAACTCCATGAGGTCCACATACCTCTCAGGTAAACCTAAAACTACTAGAATGGAATTTTGTTCCTTAATGAAGTCTACATCCACTACCTTCACTCCACACTAAGAATTTTTAAAAAAATTACTAATTTGTTATTTCTTTTTCTAGGCTCAAGAATAACCTTTACAAATTCCCTAGATTTTCAAAGGCTCAACTAGCATCACTCCCCTTTTACAAAGGATAAAAGATGTAAATAAAAAAACCTCACAAGGTAGGTGTTTACAAGAATTTAGCTCATAAGAAATAATCTTAAAGATTTACAATTAAGTTTAAAACACTTATGTATAAGAGAAAAAAATAAAATAAGAGTGAAAGAGCTTTTATCTTATCTTGATTGCTTGGATAGGTGTTTTAACCTTCTTCAAGTGTCTTTGACTTTTTTGTATAAGTTGGAATGCGATTGTGCCCATTTCTAGCCATTTGGGATGATTTGGAGCGGTTGAGACTTATTTTTGTGCAAAATAAAATTGTCTATGTAAAGTAGTATCGGCATTACTTACCCAAAAAACTATTTTATTTTCAAATTCTAATTTTGTGGACTTTGAATTATTTTTTATATCTTTGAAAAAAATTCAATCAAGTCCAAAATATATTGCCCTTAACTTTTTTATATAAAAAATATAAGTTTAACAATCTCCCCTTTTTTATATAACAAAACTTTTGAAAAATATTTTTTTTACAAAAAACCCCCTTAATAAAATATTTGAAAATATTTTAAATTCCCCCTTTTTCTTTTAGAAATTGAATTTTTCAAACCATACATCTCCCCCTTTTTGTTATATAAAAAATAATTCACTTTAATGGTTTAAAGAGAAAAAAAAGAATAAGTTACAAAAAATTAGCATAAAAGCATTTGAAAAATCATAGTTCCCCCTCAATAAAAACATTCCATGAAAAGTATCGACACAAAAACTTTAACACTTAAAATATATTGAATTTAAACAAAAATTAACAAACATATTAGTAACACATTCAATTCAATAAATCCAAGTATATCATTCTTTATGCAATATCAATAAATGAAATGTTATAACTCATATACACAGAGCAATCCAAAATGTCGTGCATTTGAAAATAAATATCAATTGTGAGAGAGATATCATTTGTAAGTGAAATCACATGCATAAACATTCATATTAAGGTCAAGAAAAAATCATTTAAAAGAATGAAAAACACAATTTGACCAAAGATCATTATGATGAACAAAACATTAATGAAAATCATTTATTTTTTTAAAAAAGTTCACCATAAAATATTTTTAACATACATGAGATAACAAATAACATGTAATCATTCATGCTCAATACTCATGAATGCATAAAAATCACATACTTCTTTTTGTATAACTAGAGCATTCAAATATCTTGGCATTTCTCTTCGTTGCTCTAACACACCTACAAGAAAACATTCATTTGGATTTTGATACCAAATTACTTTGGGTCCTTGAGGGTTAGTACAAGTGTCTTTGGTTCTCTTAGGAACTCATACTTCTCTAATTTTAAAAGATTTTCTAATTTTAATAGGGTAAGTATATGCATTGTGACCATGATAATGACAACTTGAGCTTTTTGCTATTATTGAACTAGATGAATTGTTTAAAATGAATCTTTTTTCTTTTGTTAAGCATTCAAGCTTATCTTTTAAATCAAGATTTTCTTTTTTCAAATCTTCAATTTTGATTTTTGAAATCTCAAAATCTTTTCTCAAAACTTCATTTTATTTCCAAAATCCAATTTTTCTTTCAAGGCAAAATCATTTTCATTTTTTTATTTAGAAATCAATTTCTAATATTTGGAATTCATCTTAAATTCTAAATACAATTCATTATAGGCATTTTGTGACTCTTTAAAAGAATAAGAATTTAATTCACTAGAGTTAGAAGTTACGATTGAAACTTCTTTGATGTCCACGAGGCATAAGTTGGCAACTTCATCCTCATTATTGGAGTTTTCTTCATCACTCCAAGAAGCAACAAAAGCCTTTTTTTTACTTGATCCCTTATTCTTTAAGAAGGGACAATCATACTTCACATGATCCCCCCTTTTTTACACTCAAAACATATATGGAGACCCTTCTTCTTGCTCGATTCATGCTTCACATATTTCTCTTTTAATGTCATGAACTACTTGAATCTTTTAAAGAGCTTGGTCATTTCTTCTTCTTCATCCACCTTTTCACTTGAGTCTTGATTACTTTCATTGGTGGATTTGAAGGTGAATCCTACCTCATTATTTTTCTTATTTTGTTATTCTTATTCTTACTTCCTTTGAAGTCTCATCTCATGGAAGAGCAACGAATCGATGAGTTCATTCAGAGTAAGTATCTTTAAGTCCTTGGCGTTTTCAATGGTGGTAGCCTTTCCTTTCCATGAAATTGGTAAGGAATATAACACCTTTCCCATTATTTCACTAGGAAGAGAGCTTCATTTATAGTCATTTGGTAAGTAAGTCGAGTTTTTCTATCGTCACTCATATTGAACACAACATCTTCTAGTTTTTGTTTGGTTAGGGTCATGTTTGAGAGGTGAAACCGGCCTAGTTAGAGCTGCACTCCAACTCCATCGATCATAGGGACTTTGATAGACTTTTCTTAACCTTTTTTTTTACCATGATAAGCCTCAGTTGTGGCTTCTATCAGGACCCACAACGTTGAAAGTCGAGTGGAATACTGCCATCGAACCAGAGACTTTGACTCGAAATCGAAATTGCCACCTCATATGTCGTTACCCATTAATTTCGAATTGACTCGGATTTCAATAACCGACCATGAGTATTAGTTAATACTTTAGGTTTAGATTCAGTTTTGTTATTAAAATTATAATAGTAATTTTTAGTTAATTATTATGTAGGAATTGATTCATTTATACCCATTGTTTGAGCGGATCATGCAAGAAATTATTTTCACTATTAGTTATTATGTCGAGGTGTGTCTTTATCTAGTGCTATATCTATTTTTTGTTGATTGATTAATTGTTTTAAAGTGGTTCTGAGCATAACTGTTATGTTTATTGTTGCTTTAAATATAATTCGGTTAAGCATGTTGTTTGGAAGTTGGTTTCGAACATGATAGTGCTGTGATATTGTTTCATCAGTTGGAATTTAGAAAATTATGTTATGTGACATGTGATATTTATTGGATTTGGATTATGATATGTGTTCAGACTCTGGGTCATGTGATTGCATTCTCATTTGGATCAAACTGAAATTCAAATATATGATATTCATATATGTATTATTCGGATCGAATCAGATATCGAATATGTGTTTCATTTACATATCATATTGGGAATAATTTTGATAGGGGAAGTTTAATGCATTCACTCGACGGGGTGAATATCATTTTTTTTATTCAGTGGCCTCTGCCTTTGTGGCAAATCCCGCTCATATGCTGTGTGAGCTGAAATTAATGTATTTTGGGGAACCCACTCTTTGGGGTGTGACAAGAGTACTAGCGGGTGCATGAGCATTTTCATATCATTTACATTGTGATTACCATTAATGATTTGATGTATAAATATTATTGTTTGTTTTGGATTATGTTGTGACTTGTGTTTGTTGTACTTTAGAGACACACTAAGCCTTGTATCTTACTCTCTCGTAGCTTATTTCTTTCATATTTTCTTCTTAAGGGAAATCGACATCTCAATCAACATTCTGAATAAACTTTTATTTCAGTATGAATTTTATTGACTTTTATCTATCAGACTTTAATTATAATATTTTAGGATTATTTTTATTACGTGTATTTGGGACTGTGGACAACGTTATTAACTCTGGTCTGCTATGCATGTTTTAAATATTTATTTTCCATATTATATTTTTCTTAAACCTTTATTTTAATAAATATTTAATGGGTTTTGAACTGAGAATGTTTTCAAGTTTAAAATGGTTATTTTAAAGTTTCTTAAATCAAAGCGATTACGTGAGGGACAAAATTTTAATTGGACTCTCTAGATTCGACATAATTTCTTTTATTTCGGATTTAAAGGTTACATTTAGTGGCATCATAGTCTGACTCAACCCTCGAACTGTGGAGCTCGATCATAAAATTTTTAACCCAAATTTTTTTTTGCGTGTATAGAGATATTTTTCGGGTTAAAATGTACATTTTTTGGAACAAAAAATATATTACTTTTTTTTTTTTTGAAGATACTAAATAAATGTTTTAAAATGGAACTCCAAGTACCAATTATAATATTAGGGTTCTATCATTTATAGATAATTCATTATATCAGTCCGTAGGAGATTTTGATTAGCGATTAGTTAAGGTTAAGGTTAGTTTAGACATTAATCGGATGTACTGAACAAGATAGACATAATGGTTCATGTTCAGTTAATAAGGTTAGACCAGCTCAGAGTAGAGTTTCATTTAGATCGACAGTTAGGTAGCCGAAGTTAGTGTATGCCAATAAGATTTATGAGGATCAACTTGAACTAAATGAAGTTGCGGAGACCTTAATTCATTTTATCTCTATCCGATAAATTTCGAGGATAAAATTTCATTAAGGAGGGAAGAATTATAATACCCAAAAATTTTCCCAAATTCCAGACCCTAAAATTTAAGGAGAATTCTTAAATCCCTAATTCAAATTTTTGGATTACATTGAGTTGGTAATAATTTTGGTGAATGATTTATAATTAAATAAACGTTGAAGCCTATTTTAAAATTACTACAGAAATCAGGGACTAAGGTTCGAGTTTCCCCATTTTTAATTATGACACAACCCCACTTTTAAAACCCTCAAGCAGCCGCTACTTCATTTCCCCCCTCATTTTTGGCACTGCTTCTAGCTTTCTCCTCTCGCCTTCGTTCAACGAGGTAAGGTCATCGATCTTTGCACAAGGGCCTCGCGACGTAACCCCCATTCTCAGATTGTCGTGGTGTCATCGTTCCCAATCATTTGGTAAGTAAGCCGAGTGTTTCCGTCACCGCCCACATTGAGCACAACCTTTTCCGGTTGTGGTCGTGTTTGAGAGGTTAAACCGGCCTAGTTAGAGTCGTATTCCAACTCTGTTGGTCGTAGGGACTTCCGTAGCCCTTTCTTGACCCTTTTTCGACAGTGATAAGCCTCGGCTGTGGCTTCTGTCATGACCCACATTGTCGGCGGTCAAGTGGAATACTACCATTGAACCGGAGACTTTCAATCGGTATCAGAATTACCACCTCCACGTTACCCATTAATTTTGAACCGATTCAGATTATGAGAATCGACTATCGATAATAGTTTATACTTTAGGTTTAGATTCAGTTTTGTTATTAAAATTAGAATAGTAATTATTACTTAATTATTATGTAGGAATCGATTGGGTTAGACCCATTGTTCGAGCCGATCGTGCGAGACATTATTTTCACTGTTAGTTATTCTGTTGTGGTGTGTCTTTATATGGTGCTATATCATGATTGTTATGTGTATTGTTGCTTTAAATATAATTCGATTAAGCATGTTGATGGAAGTTGGTTTCGAGCATGATGGTGTTGTGATATTCTTGTATTAGTTGGGGTTCAGAAAATTATATTATGTGACATGTGATATTTATTAGTATCGTATTATGATATGTGTTTAGAATCTGGGATCATGTAATTGTATTCTCATTCGGATCAGACTGAAATTCCGATATATGATATTCGAGTATGTATTATTCGGATCGGATATCAGATATGTGTGTCATTTGCATATCATATTGAGAAGAATTTGATAGGAGAAGTTCAATGCATTCACTCGACAAGATAAATGTCACTTTTTCGGATTCAGTGGTCTATGCCTTTGTGGTGAACCCCACTCATACGGTGTGTGGGTTACAATTAGTGTGGTTATGAGGAAGGTGCATGAGTATTTACATATCATTTACGTTATGATTACCGTTGATGGTTTAACGTATAAATATTATTCTTTGTTTTGGATTATACTATGAATTGTGTTTGTTGCACTTTAGAGACACACTAAGCCTTGTAGCTTACTACCATATAGCTTCTTTCTTTCAGATTTTTGTCTCTAAGAGAATTGGTATTTGGAGAATCTCAATCAACATTTAGAATAAAATTTTATTTTTATTATTGTATTTGGGACTTTGGATATCATTATTAATTCTGGTTTGATATGCATGTTTTAAATATTTATTTTTCATATTGGATTTCCGCATACCTTTATTTTAATAAAATAGTTAATGAATTTGGAAATGAGAATGTTTTCAAGCTTTAAATGGTTATTTTAAAGTTTCTTAAACTAAAACGGTTATGTGAGGGACAAGTTTTTAATTGGACTCTCTATATTCGACCTAATTTATTTTAAGTTTGATTTAGGGGTTACATTATGAACAACCAAAAAAGTGAAGATGAGGTGAACTGGCCTTTTTGAAAAATTTGGTTGTGGAAGTAAATGGATAGAAAATTTTGCAAAATTATTTATAGTTGATGAACTTCCTCAAGGAAGTCTACATATACTACCTTAGCTTCACACTAAGGATTTCTAATAAATTTATTAATTTGTTATGTCTTTTTTTAAGCTCAAGCGTAACCTTTACAACTTTCTTAGTTTTTCAAAGGTTAAATTATAATCCTTTCCCTTTTACAATAGATAAAATATGTAAATAAGAAACCTCAGAAGATAGGTGTTTACAAGAAAGAATCTTAAAGATTTATATTTGAGTTCAAAACATTGATGTGTAAGAGAAAAGGTAAAATAAGAGTGAAAGAGTTTTTCTCTTGATCTTGATTGCTTTGATAGTGTCAACACACCTTTTTCGTCCTACTAGGATTCAAACTCTAAAAAATAAGATAGAATTCTGCTAGGATTCAACTCCTAAAAATAGGATAGAATTTTGCTATGTTTTAAACTCCTAAAGATATGATCCACAAGCACTATAAATAGCCATTGTGGCTCACTATTGTAAGACACGATGGGCATACGAAATTACCAGAAAAAAAATACGAGCAAATAGATTGTTTTGAAGCTATTGTAAACAATTCAGGAGCAATAAAAGGTGAAAGCTTTTACCTTTCGCATTCTTTTCTTCACTTGCATGTATTGTTATTCGTCTTTGTGCTTGAAAAAAAAAAATAGTTTTGGCCGAGGAAAAGGGTTGTCGTTCGAAACTTTTCTTTAGATCTACACAACCCCGAGGCCGTTTTGGAAAAATACTAGAATATTTAAAACGGGGAAGGAAAGGATTTTAAAATCAATTTTTTTCGAGGTTTGCCGCCGATGAACGGTCCTTATGTATTATTTTCATATTTTTATTTATTTCTTTTTGATAATTCGTATTAGTATATATATATATTAATTATTTTTATTCTAATATTATTTTAATGTTTTTTAAAGTTATATATATATATTTATAACTATTATATTTATTATTATTTTACTATTAACGTATATATAATATTTTTCTCTTTTGCTACTATTATTATCATTATATGTATATTTTTATTGTATTTTATTTTTATTTTTACTTTTTTTAAACATATGCATATATATACATTTAATTATATTTTATATTTTATACTTCTTTATTTTTTTTGTTTTCATGTTTATATTATATTACATTATTATTATTTTACTTTATTAAATTATTTTTTTTCGTTATTATATTTATTATATATATATATTATATCATAATGTTTTTTTTGTTTATTCATTCTTACTATATTATAGGGATACATCACACTCATTTATTAACTACGGTCCTACCCCTTATCGTCTTTTTCCTTCCCGACAGTTATACTTCACCAAACCTTGACTTTCTTTTTTTACTTTCTTTTGGTGTGATCGCGTTTTTTTTATTTTACTACTTATCATTATTATTATTTTGCACTTAATAATATATATTTTATTCCTCTTTTAGTTTTTCATCATTTTTTTATTTTTTCCCTTCTATTTTCTTTATTTCATTTACTCTTATTTCCTTTTTCCTTTAACGCGTTTCTCGACTTTTTAAGGGTACTCTTTCAAATTGATCGGAGGTAAGTAATTTTGGATCATATGTTACCTTTAAATTTTAACTTTCGATTTTCTTAATTAAAAACAACTGGAAATTACGTAGTACCGAAAGGGCGGTTCAAGGGTGCTAATCCTTCCTTGACCGTAACCGACTCCCGAATCCGATATATCTTTGGTAAGACGCAGATCAGGTAAGATATAAGGTATCCGATTAACCTATTTTTTTTAAATAAATAATCGGTGGCGACTCCAATCACATTTTTCAAGTCGAAGCCCAATTCTGTGGCCCAACCGAAAGACGGTTACGACAGCTTGGCGACTCCGCTGGGGACACATGTAAGTGAGTCAGTCTAAGGTAATTTCCAGTTGTCTTTTTAACGAAAAGGGTAAGTTTAAATTTTAAGGTAACCTTTCGATCCTTATTGCTTACTTTTGATTATATTTTTTTCGAGTAAATAGTTGCACTAACCGTTTTCTCAATGATTTCAGCCCTTAAAGTCTTTTTTCATCTAAAGCTCTAAACCCAAGCTCTGAACCCATTTTAAATGGGGGTGAAAGCGACGCATTCGTGTGAATTTATTCACCGCATATGCCTAGCAAGTAGCCTTCGGGATTCATATACCTTATGTCTTCGTGTGAATTTATTCTCCGCATAGACATAAGGGAATGTGTCCTCTCGAGTTTAACTTAGTCCACACAAGCTTGTAATAGGCTTAGGACTAAGGGTCTGGCAAGCCCAAGGGGCACCAGTAATGAGAACTCGGGTACCATTTTTTTAGAACCTAAACCGGGAGACGATGGAGAATTAGAGCCCACCCCAAAACCTCATTCCAAACCTTAGGCTGCTTTGATTTTATTTCATGCCTTACTTTCTGTTCAAAGCATGCGAACTAGACAAATATGCGGTTAGGATTTGTTTGAGATTAGCATGCGGGATAGAGATCATGTTCGGGTAGGAATAATAAGCATGTGGGGTAGATATCATGTGGGGTAGGACTTTCATTTTTATGATCTTTTTTATTATTTTTTTTACCTCACTAACTCTTTTCATCTTTCTTTTATTTTATTTTATTTTCATCACTTACATCATAAAAGAGGTCATTGATCCACTAAAACGTGTTTGTTAAAACTCGAATAATCTGAATCCATGGACAAAGGTGTTGTAATACAAGAGATTAAAAACCCCGAGGTACGACTATGGTCCGAGAAGACTCAGAAGGAAAATGGAGATAGTCTTCAAGGAAGCTATGTGTCAGAGCTAGTTAGCTACGCCTCTATCAGTTTACAACAGAATAATGTGCAAGAACTTCGAGATATATGAGATAGTTGGAAGAATGATCGGAAACAGAAGTTCAATCAGCGGTATGGTGACATTGCACTTTTGCTTCATGTTAAGACCAATGAGCCCTTAATCAGAGTCTTGGTTCAATTTTGGAACCTGGGATACAGTTGCTTCACTTTTAACCAGGAGGACATGGTACCTACCATCGAGGAGTATACTACACTATTGCACTGTGAAAGCATTAAACTGGAGCGAGCTTACATCAAACACATCAAGAGTCAGCCTTTCAAGAACGGACTGGCTAAGATTGCAGGAGTTGATGAAAAATGGGTGACTGACCGACTCCGAAACAAAGGTAACGGGCAAGACTATAGACCCTTTTTGCACTAGGTCTGTATGGCTTGATCATCTTTCCAAAGGTTTTAGGATGCATTGACGCAGCCGTGGTGGAACTGTTTGAGCAACTTCCGAAACGAGTCAACCCATCACCGACCATCTCAGCCGAGACCTTTTGGTCTCTCAACCATTGCCGAAGAGCTGGCGGAGGTAGATTCATTGGATGTGTTCAGTTCCTTCAAGTCTGGATTCACATCCACTTCTAGAAGACTAATGGGGTTGCCTACTGTAGATTTAACACTACGTATTCACCTTTGAGAGAGTTCATCACCATGACAGGATATGAAGGCGCTTCAAAAGAGAAATGGATGAAAGTCTTCACTCATCTACAGGACCGGGATATTACCTGGAGAGCCCCCTGGTTGTTCCTCAGTGATGTTCTTTTCAAGTGTGGGAATTCTGACACTATGACCCTATTTGGACTTTGAGGTGCAGTTGGGTATGCTCCGTTGTTGGCACTTAGACAGTATGGGGCACATCAGTTTGTCCCAGCAACATATGGATTATCTATATCAGAGTTTATGTATAACGGTGACAGTTATAAGAAGATGATCAAAGAAGCAGTCGAGTCATGGAAGAAAGTATCTCGGATGGATGTCTAGAAGATTTAGTCCGAATATACCTTTTATTGTTTTTATGTCTCTTACAAGATAAAACATTTTTGTCTGAATAAGGATTATTTATGATAATGGACACTTTTCTGGATCAATGCCTCGAACATTTCATGCATTAATTGCACTGTTTTCATGTGAATAGAATTAATCCTGAAAATCTATCCCCCTGGGGATACTTCTTCTGTGAAGACTTACATGTATGAAATGATGAACGGCTTTCTTTCTTTATCCCTTCACAACAGGAGAAAATATATATCCCTTGCGTCCCCTTTTGAGCCTATAGTATTTTTTTTCTTCTGATTCAACCCTAACCAAGGATCACCCTCCACACTGGGGGGCAAGGTGGAGAAAATCTGCTCACATGAGTAAAGACATTGATTCAGATGAGATACCGAAAGGTGAACCAAATGCCAAGTGTGATGATTCAATCAGAACAAAAAGGGCAAAAAGAAAAAAGAAAAGAAGCAAAAAAGGAAAAAACAAGAACAAAAAAGAAAGAACAAAAATAAAAAAGGGAACAAAAAGTACATGCAAAAATTCCCTAAAGAAAAATGGTGCATCAAGCTTCAATGAGATTGATCAAGCACAATCATTCCTAAATCACTGAATCCCTTCACTCGAAGATCATAGAGCATCAAGAGAAAGAGACATTTGAGCAAGACAAGATCGATGGCATCAGAATGAATTGATCCTTGATTCAATACCCTGAAACACTTGTTTGGGCCTATTTATCCTTTTCTTTCATAACCACGAACCCTGACCTACATTACGTGCCTTAAAAGTCCCTTCTAATCATACATGGATTTCTAAACAGAAGAGACTATCTTCAGATTTCATCCCGCCCATCAGGATTAATCTTTGTTTGCAAAAAAACAATGTAATTAATGTATGGTAGAGAAAAATAACAAAGGGGGGTTCAAGACATAAATCCTGAATAACGTCTTGAAATCAAAGGAGGATTCGAGTTGAAAACCTGAAAAGGCGGCTCGAATATAAAAATTGTGCAACTGAAGCGATCACACAAATTCCTTGATAAGGTATCGCACAATCCGAGTGTGACAACGAAGGTTGGGAGTCAGAGAACACTTCCAGTAGAGAAGCATGCAAGCTACCCCATCAATCCTTTGAGCATCAAATGCCAAACCTTTGACCAAACACAATGACCTGAGACTTTTTATCCTTTCCTTACTTGACCATCTCTCAAAGATAGCTTTGATCTTGACACTTGTCAAATAGCTATAATTTATTGAAGGATTAACATTGTAATTAATTCTTTGATATCCAATGAACTCTAGTTTTATGATTTGTCTCAATTGTAAAACCGTGAAAGGGGCAATATTTTTAAAACTTGGGATTAAACATTTTTTGAAACTCTTTTAATTGATAATAAAAGAGAAAGAAAAACATTTTTTTTCAAACAAGATAGTCTCTCTAGAGTGGATCTTGGTAAATGACATGTGACTCTTAGACACAAAACTCATGCTCAAAATCAATGCTGAAGCAAGAAATGAGGAACATTTGGGGCATCTTTGAAGATTCAACATGAAATATTGGAGCATTTTTTGGGCATCTTTGGGGATTCAACATCCTAATGGGAATTATCAGATCTTTTTCAAGAGATAAAATATAACCAATTCATGTTATATGCATCTTATGCATACATTTTAGAGCATCATTTTTTCCCACATACATAATTTTTGCAGCTTTTAGAGTCAAGTTTCGACTTCAAGATGAAGGATACTTGAATCAAAAGCACCTTTAAAGATTGATGTTGGTTGCTTAACTCAGCAGCAAGAAGCTACACTTCAACCAATTTGACATATTGAAAGATCGACAGATCTTAGAATCAACTTCAGACGAGTTCGAGAGATAATTCAGAACCGATCCAGTTCGCATTTTCAAGTTGGATTTCAACTTCACGATGAAGGATATCCAATTCCTGGCTCAACTTCACGACGAAGGGGCCACCCACGATTTCAACTTCACGACGAAGGGAATCGTGCTCACCATTGTCTCTCTTGAGACAGTTTCCCTTGAAACAAACTTTGTCTCTCTTGAGACAGTTTCCCTTGAAACAAAATTTTTCTCCCTTGAGATAGTTTCTCTTGAAACATAAACATTGAAAACATTTCCCTTGAAATGAGTTTTGTCTCTCTTGAGATAGTTTCCCTTGAAACAAAATTTTTTCTCCCTTGAGACAGTTTCTCTTGAAACATAAACATTGGAAACATTTCCATTGAAATGAATTTTGTCTCTCTTGAGATAGTTTCCCTTGAAACAAAATTTTGTCTCCCTTGAGACAGTTTCTCCTGAAACATAAACATTGAAAACATTTCCCTTGAAATAAATTTCGTCTCTCTTGAGATAATTTCCCTTGAAACAAATTTTGTCTCCCTTGAGACAGTTTCTCTTGAAACACAAAACCTTTGAGATTGTTTCCCTCGAAACAAATTTTGTCTCCCATGAGACAGTTTCTCTTGAAACACAAAATCTTTGAATTTATCTCCCTTAAAACAAAATTTCGTTTCTCATGAAACAACATATATCTTTGAAATCGTTTCCCTTGAAACGAATTATGTCGCTTTTGAGGCAATTTCTCTTGAAGCATCATCTTTGAATATGTTTTCCTTGGAACTAATTTCATCTCCCCGTGAGACAATTTCTTTTGGAACTAAGTTTTGTCTCTCTTGAGACAGTTTTTCTTAAAACAAAATTTTGTCTCCCTTAAGACCGTTTCCCTTGAAGCAACAAATATCTTTGAGATCGTTTCCCTTGAAACGAGTTATGTCTCTTTTGAGACAATTTCTCTTGAAGCATCATCTGAATCGTTACACTCAGCTCAGGCACATACTTGGGATAGCATTTCTCAAATCAAAAATAGAATGTGCACATCAGATTTGAACATTTGAAGAATTTGAGACCAGGGATCAAAACTTGAAAATTCCAGAACCAAGATTCCAGAAAAACAATCGGAGATCGAGATTTCTCTCCTGAGCTTAAAAATAACATATGTTGCATATGCATTTTAGGCATACCTAAGAGCATTGCATCCATCTCATCACATATATGCATAACTTTTTCAGGTTTTAGCTAGAGTCAAGTTAAACTTCACAACAAAGGGACGGCTGGTTGCCAACAACAATTTCCCAATTTCAGAACCGATTTCAACTCCACGACGGAGGATATCGTGCTACCCGAGACAACACAAGTTCAACTTCACAACGAAGGGACGGTTGGTTGTCAACGAACAACTTTTCAGTTTCATCCGCGATTTCAACTCCACGACGGAGGATATCGTGCCACTCGAGACAACACAAGTTCAACTTCACAACGAAGGGACAACTGGTTGTCAACAAACATTTTTCAAATTTCAGAGCCAATTTCAACTTCACAGCGAAGGATATTGGACTCGAGACAACACAAGTTCAACTTCACAACGAAGGGACGGCTGATTGTCAACAAAATTTCGTTCAGAGTCAATTTCAACTTCACAGCGAAGGATATTAGACTCAAGACAGCACAAGCTCAACTTCACAGGGAAGGGGCGGCTGACTGTCAACAAACAATTTCCCGGTTCCAGAACCAATTTCAACTTCACAGCGGAGGATATTGGACTCGGAACAATATTTGGATTTCAACTTCATGGCGAAGGATATCCAATTCTCAGGCTCAACTTCACGACGAAGGGGCCCTGTACGATTCCAATTTTACAAACAGATTGACCCAACTTCACGGCGAATGAGTCATTTGTAACGCATCAACACTGAAGTCTTCAGGTCAAGTTTCACCTTCACGATGAAGTATCTTGATCCAGAAGACGATTCAAATGCCACTTGCCAAAAGCTTTGAGTTCGATTCCAACTTCACGACGAAGGATATAGTGCTCAGAAGCTTCGAGATGAACTCGACTTCACGACGGAGGAGTCATCCGTAACTCAATTCGACAGGGACTTATTGAAACATCAGAGTCAATTTTCAACTCCACCGAACGAAAAGTGTGTCTTTCAATCTTTGCCCTATCCCCGTTACACGACTATGGGCAAAGAGGGGTAGCTGTCAACACACCTTTTTCGTCCTACTAGGATTCAAACTCTAAAAAATAGGATAAAATTCTGCTAGGATTCAACTCCTAAAAATAGGATAGAATTTTGCTATGTTTTAAACTCCTAAAGATATGATCCACAAGCACTCTAAATAGCCATTGTGGCTCACTATTGTAAGACACGATGGGCATACGAAATTACCAGAAAAAAAATACGAGCAAATAGATTGTTTTGAAGCTATTGTAAACAATTCAGGAGCAATAAAAGGTGAAAGATTTTACCTTTCGCATTCTTTTCTTCACTTGCATGTATTGTTATTCGTCTTTGTGCTTGAAAAAAAAATAGTTTTGGCCGAGGAAAAGGGGTTGTCGTTCGAAACTTTTCTTTTAGATCTACACAACCCCGAGGCCGTTTTGGAAAAAAACTAGAATATTTAAAACGAGGGAAGGAAAGGATTTTAAAAATCAATTTTTTTTCGAGGTTTACCGCCGATGAACGGTCCCTTATGTATTATTTTCATATTTTTATTTATTTCTTTTTGATAATTCGTATTATTAAGTATATATATATATTAATTATTTTTATTCTAATATTATTTTAATGTTTTTTAAAGTTATCATATATATATTTATAACTATTATATTATTATTTTACTATTAACGTATATAAATATATTTTTCTCTTTTGCTACTATTATTATTTTACTATTAACGTATATAAATATTTTTCTCTTTTGCTACTATTATTATCATTATATGTATATTTTTATTGTATTTTATTTTTTATTTTACTTTTTTTAAACATATGCATATATACATTTAATTATATTTTTATATTTTATACTTCTTTATTTTTTTGTTTTCATGTATTTATATTATATTACATTATTATTATTTTACTTTATTAAATTATTATTTTTCGTTATTATATTCATTATATATATATATTATATTATAATGTTTTTTTTGTTTATTCATTCTTACTATATTATAGGGATACATCACACTCATTTATTAACTACGGTCCTACCCCTTATCATCTTTTTCCTTCCTGACAGTTATACTTCACCAAACCTTGACTTTCTTTTTTTACTTTCTTTTGGTGTGATCGCGTTTTTTTTATTTTACTACTTATTATCATTATTATTATTTTGCACTTAATAATTATATATTTTTATTCCTCTTTTAGTTTTTCATCATTTTTTTTTATTTTTTCCCTTCTATTTTCTTTATTTCATTTACTCTTATTTCCTTTTTCCTTTAACGCGTTTCTCGACTTTTTAAGGGTACTCTTTCAAATTGATCGGAGGTAAGTAATTTTGGATCATATGTTACCTTTAAATTTTAACTTTCGATTTTCTTAATTAAAAACAACTGGAAATTACGTAGTACTGAAAGGGCGGTTCAAGGGTGCTAATCCTTCCTTGACCGTAACCGACTCCCGAATCCGACATATCTTTGGTAAGACGCAGATCAGGTAAGATATAAGGTATCCGATTAACCTATTTTTTTTAAATAAATAATCGGTGGCGACTCCAATCACATTTTTCAAGTCGAAGCCCAATTCTGTGGCCCAACCGAAAGACGGTTACGACAGATAGATGTTGTAACCTCCTTCAAGTGTCTGACTTATTTTTATATGTTGTAATGTGTTTGTGGCTATTTCTAGCCATTGGAGATAATCTAGAGCCGTTAGGGACTTATTTTTCTACAAAATAAAATTGCCCAGAGAAGGGAGTATTTGTACTACCTTTTGGAGTATCCATACCTCCTTTATAATATTTAAATAAACTAGTTGTTAACGATCATTGGGCTTGACCAGTATCGATACTAGAGTTTGTGGTATCGGTACTACTATATAAAGTATTATCGATACCACTAGAGTATCAGTACTAATTTTGTATTCTGGAATTTGAACAATTTGGAAAACAACAAATAGTATAAGTACTACCAATATAGTATCAATACTTCTTTTACTCGTGGTATCGATACCTCAAGATCAATATTGTTACTATTTATGTGGTACCGATACTGTAAGAACAAAATCGATATTATTTATCGATAGAACAATTTTATGTTCAAATTCTAGTTTTATGGACTTTGAATTGTTTTTGAAATCTTTGAACAACTTCAATCAAGTCTAAAACAATTTTCCTTTAATTTGTTATATTAAAATATAGGTTCAACAATAAGCAAAGGAAACAAAAACTCATTACAAAAAAAAAAAAAAAACAAATGAAACAAAGATATGGGTAAGAGTTCAGTAGGAGAATGGGTGGAAGGAGCAATAGTGAAAACAATGTAAGGGTTGTTCTTGCCAATCATCGACGATAGAGTCAACATTTTTTTTATAGAATTTTGGTAAAGGAAAAGAAAGAAAGGTGAATCAATATTTTAGTAAAGAAAAAGAAAGGAAGACGGGGAAGAGTGAAAGTATGGGAAGAGAATGAGAAAAATAAAATTGAGATCTCACCAAACCCAAGCAAAGAACAACTCTTTTTATTATTGTGATTTTATTATTTAAGATAATGGGTTTAATTATAAAATTTAGTGCTTCAATTTTATAATAACTCAAGAATTATTGAAAATTATTATATTTCATTGTTTTTATTATATTTCATTATTACATCAAATACAACTAAACTTTAGGCTTTGTATCGTTTATACCTGTAAACTTTTAATTTTGTCAATTATAGCATTGAACTTTGATTTTTGTTTCAATTATACAAATGAATCGTTGAATTGTTAACGACACAATGATGTGGCTGACGATTGTTGAAATGGATGACGATTATCGACATAGACACCTCACAAAAAAGACGTCGTTTTGATCCAACTATTAACAATTTAACGGATTAGTGATATAATTGAAACGAAAATCAAAGTCCAACACTATAATTGAAAAAATTAAAAAGTTTAATGGTATAAATGATACAACACCTAAAGTTCGGTGATATTTATATAATTATCTTTAAAAAAAATTAGCACCGAACCAAAAAAAATATCATCACAAATCATGATCCCAATCGTTCTAAAGAAATCTACCCTCAACGAACTGCAAACAATAAAATTAACAAATTACGATCTTGTACACGTTTTACGAACCAAAGAGAATTAAAATTAAATAACATCATTATTATTATAAATAAATATTATTTTATAATCATCTCATACTATTAAAGAAAATAAATCATAATAATGTTTAAATATTGAAGTAATTAAGTTTTATCAGTAAAATTATTAGATAAAAGAAGTATAAAGTAGAAAATTTTTAGAAGTTGTGAAATAAAATAAGAAAGAAACATAAAATTTAGATTTTAAAAGCATAAAAATCCGACGGCTTAAACA
This sequence comes from Hibiscus syriacus, assembly GCF_006381635.1. Lineage (NCBI taxonomy): Eukaryota > Viridiplantae > Streptophyta > Magnoliopsida > Malvales > Malvaceae > Hibiscus > Hibiscus syriacus. Next base: position 843,824 of record NW_024062153.1, on the reverse strand, counting down.
TTCCAAATCAAGGCCGTACCATTAGGCAATCGTGGACCTCTTCCACACCCACCCACATATCCTCAAAACCCTAAGTGAATCCTAAAATGACCATAATACCCCAATTTATAACTCCTAATCTGCTGACCATAAAGGTCATTTCAAAATCTTGCTTATATTATTGCTAATCTTAGGGCTTTCTGGTTCCCTAACTCTGAAAATCAGAAGAGAAGCAGGAGCCGCTCCCCTTGCTTCGTATCAAGCTAAATTTAGGTCAGGTTATATGTTCTGTTGCAAATTTTCGTGGTTTTATTTAGCTATGTTTAACGTTAGATCTTCTGTTTCTTTTCTAATTTTTAATTTGTTTTTACTTCTCTTTCTTGTTATTTTGAAGATGTGTAAGTCTTGCTTTTGATCAAGTTTAATCGGCAATAGTTTTGTTTAAGTTGTTCCTCAAGAGTAGAATACCTGATCATCTGTTAAACTGTGCTAATAAGTTCGAAAATGTTAGTGTATGGATCCTCATGAACCCTTCTTGCTTTTGCTTTAGTGTTTTTCTGTTCAACTTGGTGAAACGTGTTCTCACATTTGTGATTATTAATCGTGTAATTAAGTTACCTTTTGAAGTATTTGGTTAAATTCAAATAGTAATTGTCCTTTTTAATCTGCTTTCGAGAGTTAGATTGCTTTGTTGTCTGTTGAAGTATGCTTTTAAGTTGCTAAAACAGAAGTCTATGAATCCTTAATGGGAAATTTTTTGTTTTGCTAGAGCATTTTTCAAATATATGACTAGTAATGTTGTATCAAGGTACTTTTTTCTGTTTTGTTAGTCCTTTTGAAACATGATGCTAGGTTGACTAAATGTTGTTGCATGATGTTAGGTTGCAAAAATTGAAGTGTATGATCCTTATGAGCCATTGCTACCTTGCTTGTATTTCTATCAAATTTGGTGCAAAGAGTTTTCAAAATTACCTTCAATAATCTTATTTAAGCTCCCTTATCAAGTTGGCAGCTATATTAGCTTTAGACTAAAAATCTCAGATTCAAAGTTTTGGGCCCTTTTGATTATTTTCAGAGATGGATTCCCAAATCAAGTTTGCTGTTGTGGTGAAAATCATGGGAAGAACAGGATCAAGAGGTCAGGTGACTCAAGTGAGAGTTAAGTTTTTGGATGATCAGAACCGGTTCATTATGAGGAATGTTAAGGGACCAGTCAGGGAGGGAGACATTCTCACCTTGCTCGAGTCCGAGAGGGAAGCCAGGAGACTTCGTTGAATAGATGTTGCTCTTTTGTTGCAAGTAGCTAGCTATTATGTTTTTTGTTTTAACATTTCTGAAAGGTATCCAAATTTTCAAATCAAGACTTGGATTTGTAGAGACTGCAGTTGTTTCTAAAGCTTAATCAAGATGTTGAAATGAACTAAGTTGGTGTTGAGATTATGATTTTTATCTGCAATAACTTTTGCCTGGTAATCTTTTACTTGCATGATCTCATAATGCTACTGGTAAGGTGATTTTTTATTTCCTGAAATATTTGTATTTGGTACAATATTTAATAGTTAGGGTTATAAGTATAATGTTTTGAATCACCAAACCTGCAAATCTGCCTTGTTGACTAAAATAATCATCACATCTCTTGACCTCAGGCCACCGAAGGCAGCGAGGGAAAGTAGTGAATGGCCTATTGTTTGCTTCAGATGGGTTAAGTGAAATCTAATACAACTGGAGGTAATGATGGCAACAAAAATGTTGGAATACTTCCTCATGTATAGTGCCTTTAATGTGTTAAGAAGATAAAATGTCAATTTTAGAAGTGATTTTTAAATTATTGTTAAAAATTGAAAAGTGATTTTAAATTAAATTTACAAGATATAAGATTAAAAATATATTAATTTTTGTAATTCAAATTGAATAAAAAAATATAATTGAAGTATAATTTGTATATGAAATATTTTTAAGAACATTAAATTAAATGCTTACAATTTTTAAAAAATATTAAAGTTCAATACTTTGCATCGGTGCAAGTATAATTTTTTTAGAAATATTAAATATAAATATTTATACCAATGTAAATATAAGTGTTATTAAGACCAAAGTAAGTATATTTGATTGGATCAAATTGTTCATCTTTATTCATTCATATTCTTTTATGTTATCAGTTCTTTTTATTTTTTCAAGAGTTCGTCCTTTCTTCTTTTGTTAAGATCAAGTTTAAAATTCTTCATCTAATCTAATTTTTTACTGTAAAATTACTAAACTTATAGTTTTTTTATTTAGATTGATAATCACTTCACAAACTTAATTTCACACGAAAATTAAGTTGTTTGATAACTCAGTCGAAAAGTGTTTTTGGCAAGCTAAAAGCATTGTCAAACCCTCTATAATATATGAATGATACATAATTTTCTAAGACTTCAAAGATACAACGATGAAAACTTGTACTTTCTATCTTTGAGAAGGCAGCTGATCGTTGCTTTATAGTAATCTATCCCAAAAATAATATGACGGAACATTGTTAATTTTCCCCTAAATCGATAATTATTAAAGATTTTACACCAATAAATCAAAACTATCAAATATCAGTTAAATCTCATAACACAACGATTTGTACCCTTTATACCTGCGCACAAGGTAAAGTTTTATTTTACTTGTTCTATAAAATTTAGTGTAAAGTATATAAATAGTCTCCGAATTTTTAGGACGTTTGTATTTTAGTCATCCAACTTTTAAAACTTACAATAGAGTCATCGAACTTTTATTTCGTTTGCAATACGATCCCCGGCGTTACCGGCCATTACTTGTCGTTAGTAGAAAATGACAATGCACGTTAGTATCCCATTTTCAGTTATAAAAATTAAAATAAAAATTCCCAAACATCGCTATATTACAATTGGGAAAAGTTAAATGGGTTTTAAACTCATTCACTAATAAGTTAAAACAAAATTCTCAAACGCGTAAATTTGGTTTAATTTGGGGTTTTAAGGGTTAGGATTATTTTAAAGATTATTGATTGTTGGTAGATTAAAATGAGGGAGAGAATGACTGATCGAAGGTTTGTTCAACTGTGGCGAACGGTAAGTTGTTCTTTTTTATGTACTAAATTTTTTTTGATGTTTTGATTCATAAGTTGTTCAAGGGCGTAACATTTTTCTATATTCTGAATTTTTTTAAATTTAGGTTAAAATCTTTTGAAACCTGAAATTTTCAGTTAGTCCCAATATGATTCGAAACAAAAATATATATATTGAGTTGTAGTTGTTTGATTGAGTTGTTGGTTGTTTGATTGAGTTGTAACTTTACATAAGTTATTGTTACTATTTGATTGAGTTGATGAGTAATTGCATGAGTGTTAGGCATTTCTGATTTTGGATTTATAGCTTGGGTATGCATGTGTAATTGTTTTTTTGATGGTGTTGGACATTGTGTTTGAATATAAAATCCTTTTATTTTGGATAGTCTTATATTTTTTTTATTGATTTGTCAAATTGTGTTGCATGTGTATTGGGTAGTGTGTTTAAATATAATATGGTAAACATTGATGTTATTTAAGTATTGGTTGTTGGGACTTAAATGTGGTGGTGGACCAGTTTATGCATGTTTATTGTTTGGTTGTTGGAACTTTTATGGAGTTATAGTCCACAGGGTGTGGGATAAATTGTTTTGTCCTATTATGTATAACTTATACTTTTTCTTTTCATTTTTTAGTTTAAATTATGTTTATTTTCCTTTTCCTTCTCTTTGCCAGAAACTAATAAAAATAAAAATTCAGAATTTGAAGGTTCTAATTATTGTCCATATGAGCATGAAACTTCATAATCTTAATTCGTGGATAGTAACAATGATGCTAATGATACAACTGAAGAGGTTTGTGATATATTTGTGATTGGTAGTGTACAAGAGAGCTTAGGATTTGTGCCTAATCATACTGCTTGCAATAGTGTTTCTTCTTGTAGTGATAATGATGCAGAGCCATTGCATAGTGCTTCTTATGATAGCATTAGTGGTAGTAAAAAACAAAGATTTCCTAAGTTTAATACTAAGAATCATATGGCACGCCCTATTTTAAAGAAAATCCTCATATTTTATGGTAAGGAAATCTTGAAAGATGTTATTAGGTAGTATTAGGGGTGAAAGGTTTAGCATGTCATTTAAGAAGAATGATAATCGAAGAGTGCAAACTGTGTGTGGTAAGTGAACTTGTTCTTGGGTATTATGGGCATCTAAGTTGAACCTTATGGATTCTAATGATGAATATAATTGTCAAAGAGGAATAAGAAATCAAAGGTTGATATCTGCAAGGTGCATTGCCAAAACATTTTTACCCAAATTTAAGATTGACCTCAAGTATTCAATTATCTCACTAGAGCAAGATATTAGATAAGCTTATGGAACTTATGTGTGTTTAGGAAATTGTTATAGGGCTAGGAAACTGGTTGTACAGAAGGTCTTAGGTTCTTTTACAGAATAATATAGAAAAATCTATGAATACCTAGAAGAAGTGAGACACTCAAATTCTGGTACAACCACAATATGAAAGTTAGACAACATACTCTTTGTTAGGTTGTACATATGTTTGGAGGGTTGAAAACTAGGATTTCAGAATCACTGCAGACCCTTCATTTGTCTTGATGGATGCTTTTTAAAGGGTTATTACCAGGGTTACATATTGGCTGTTGTGGGAGTTGATGCAAATGATTGCATTTATCCCATAGCAGTGGCAGCTATTGAATCTGAAAATCGTGATAGTTGGCAATGGTTCCTACAATTATTAGGAGAGGACTTGGATATAGTCAAATCTCTTCATGTAACATTTATGCTTGATAAACAAAAGGTAAAAGTTAAAGTGTAACATTTATTTGTCAGATTGAATTGATATTTATTTGATATTATTTGTACTTTAATGTGACAGGGACTTGTTGACTCTATTCTGGAATTGTTTCTCAATGTTGAACACAGAACTTGTGTTAGGCATTTATATTCAAATTTCAAGAATGTTGAGGGCTATAAAGGAAAAGCATTGAAATATACTTTGTGGAAAGCTACAAGGACAAATACTATGAGGGATTTGATAGAGCAATGTTAGAAATAAGAGGGATGTCAGAGGATGCTTATAACTGGATAAAGTTAAAGGATGCTTCCATGTGGTCTAAGTCTCATTTTTTGACAAGGTCAAACTGTGACATCTTATCAAAAACCTACTTAGAATGTTTCAATGAGGTATATATAATTTCAATAATTTATTTACTGTGTATTTAGTATCATTTTGATCTTTCTAATGTATGTTTACCATTTTATATTACAAGATGATTCTTGAGGCAAGGGACAAGCCCATCCTGACCATGATGGAGACTATTCGCACGAATGCATATAATATCTAAAAATGGAGAAGCTATTCAGAAGTATATTGGTTTATTGTGCCCTAAATTTCAAAAGAAGGTGGACACATTAATTGGGCAAGATATTAGGTGTTGGCCATCACATGCTAGGGGTCCAAGATATGAAGTTGCATTTGGTCCATCTAAGCAAGATATGGGGGATCTAGAAATTAGAGCATGTTCTTGTAGGAAATGGGGTCTTACAAGTATTAATTTATTTTGATTATAATTTAATTACTTTCATATACTGTTAGGACACAATAAAGGATCTAATACATTTATGTTTCTCAACAGGGATTCAATGTGCACATGTTATCTCAGTGATGTTATTATTTCAAGAGAGGCCAGAGAACTATGTTGACAGTTGCTACCATAGGTTAACTCAAATCCATTTGTAATCTAACTTTACCTACCTTATCAGAGATGTAAATCAGTGCGAACCAATTACATCAATGGAGCCAATACTTCCTCTAATTCAAAGGAGGCCACCTGGCAGGCCTAAGAAAGAAAGGAAAAATGTTGTTAATGAACAACAAAGTGGTCCTAGTAGGGGGTAAAGGACCTAGAAATTAAATGCAAGAAACATGGTAAAGCAAGCCACAATATAAGGACATGTATAGGTCACGTCAGAGGTAATTTTAGGCTTAACACACCATTTGCTACCACATGTATCAAGTGCAAGTATAAGTATTTTTAGAAATATTAAATATAAATATTTATACCAATGTAAATATAAGTGTTATTAAGATCAAAGTAAGTATATTTGATTGGATCAAATTGTTCATCTTTATTCATTCATATTTTTTTATGTTATCAGTTTTTTTAATTTTTTCTAGAGTTCGTCCTTTCTCCATTTTTTCAGATCAAGTTTAAAATTCTTCATATAATCTAACTTTTTACTGTAAAATTACTAAAATTATAGTTTTTTTATTTAGATTGATAATCACTTCACAAACTTAATTTCACACGAAAATTAAGTTGTTTGATAACTCAGTCGAAAAGTGTTTTTGGCAAGCTAAAAGCATTGTCAAACCCTCTATAATATATGAATGATACATAATTTTCTAAGACTTCAAAGATACAATGATGAAAACTTGAACTTTCTATCTTTGAGAAGGAAGCTGATCGTTGCTTTATAGTAATCTATCCCAAAAATAATATGACGAAACATTGTTAATTTTCCCCCTAAATCGATATTTATTAAAGATTTTACACCAATAGATCAAAACTATGAAATATCAGTCAAATCTCATAACACAATGATTTTTACCCTTTATACCTGCGCACGAGGTAAAGTTTTATTTTACATGTTCTATAAAATTTAGTGTAAAGTATATAAATAGTCTCTGAATTTTTAGGACGTTTGAATTTGAGTCATCCAAATTTTAAAACTTACAATATAGTCATCGAACTTTTAGTTCGTTTGCAATACGATCCCCGACGTTATCGACCATTAATTGTCGTTAGTAGAAAATGACATGGCATGTTAGTATCCCATTTTCAGTTATAAAAATTAAAATAAAAATTCCCAAACATCGCTATATTACATTTGGGAAAAGTTAAATGGGTTTTAAACTCATTCACTGATAAGTTAAAACAAAATTCTCAAACGCGTAAATTAGGATTAATTTGGGATTTTAAGGGTTAGGATTATTTTAAAGATTATTGATTGTTGGTGGATGAAAATAAGGGAGAGAATGACTGATCGAAGGTTTGTTCAACTGTGGCGAACGGTAAGTTGTTCTTTTTTATGTATTTGAAATTTTTTTGATGTTTTGATTCATAAGTTGTTCAAGGGCGTAACATTTTTTCTATATTTTGAAATTTTTTTAATTTAGGTTAAAATCTTTCGAAACCTAAAATTTTCAGTTAGTCTCAATATGATTCGAAACAAAAAAATATAAATTGAGTTGTAGCTGTTTGATTGAGTTGTTGGTTGTTTGATTGAGTTGTAACTTTACATAAGTTATTGTTACTATTTGATTGAGTTGATGAGTAATTGCATGGGTGTTAGGCATTTCTGATTTTGGATTTATAGCTTGGGTATGCATGTGTAATTGTTTTTTTTATGGTGTTGGACATTGTGTTTGAATATAAAATCCTTTTATTTTAGATAGTCTTATATTTTTTTATTGATTTGTCAAATTGTGTTGCATGTGTATTGGATAGTGTGTTTAAATATAATATGGTAAACATTGATGTTATTTAAATATTGGTTGTTGGGACTTAAATGTGGTGGTGGACCAGTTTATGCATGTTTATTGTTTGGTTGTTGGAACTTTTATGGATTTATGGTCCATAGGGTGTGGGATAAATTGTTTTGTCCTATTATGTATAAGTTATACTTTTTTCTTTTCGTTTTTTAGTTTAAATTATGTTTATTTTCCTTTTACTACCCTTTGCCAGAAACTAATGAAAATAAAACATCAACATTTGAAGGTTCTGATTATAGTCCATATGAGCATGAAACTTTAGAATCTTAATTCGTGGATAGTAAAAATGATGCTAATGATACAACTGAATAGGTTTGTGATATATTTGTGATTGGTAGTGTACAAGAGAGCTTAGGATTTGTGCCTAATCATACTGCTTGCAATAGTGTTTCTTCTTGTAGTGATAATGATGTAGAGCCATTGCATAATGCTTCTTCTGATAGTATTAGTGGTAGTAAAAAACAAAGATTTCCTAAGTTTAATACTAAGAATCATATGGCACGCCCTATTTTAAAGAAACTCCATATATTTGCTGGTAAGGAAATCTTGAAAGATGCTATTAGGTAGTATTAAGGGTGAAATGTTTAGGATGTCATTTAAGAAGAATGATAATCGAAGAGTGCAAACTGTGTGTAGTAAGTGAACTTGTTCTTGGGTATTATGGGCATCTAAGTTGAACCTTATGGATTCTAATGATGACACATGGCCGATTAAAACAATTAATGATGAACATAATTGTCAAAGAGGAATGAGAAATCAAAGGTTGATATCTGCAAGGTGGATTGACAAAACATTTTTACCCAAATTTAAGATTCAATTGTCTCATTAGAGGATGATATTAGATAAGCTTATGGAACTTATGTGTGTTTAGCAAATTGTTCTAGGGCTAGGAAATTGGTTGTACAGAAGGTCTTAGGTTCTTTTACAAAATAATATAGAAAAATCTATGAATGCCTAGAAGAAGTGAGACACTCAAATTATGGTACAACCACAATATAAAAGTTAGACGACAGATTCTTTGTTAGGTTGTACATATGTTTGGAGGGTTGAAAACTAGGATTTAAGAATCACTACAGACCCTTCATTTGTCTTGATGGATGCTTTTTGAAGAGTTATTACCAGGGTTACATATTGGCTATTGTGAGAGTTGATGCAAATGATTGCATTAATCCCATAACAGTGGCAGCTGTTGAATCTGAAAATCTTGATAGTTGGCAATGGTTCCTACAATTATTAGGAGAGGACTTGGACATAGTCAACTCTTATCATGTAACATTTATGCCTGATAAACAAAAGGTAAAAGTTAAAGTGTAACATTTATTTGTCAGATTGAATTGATATTTATTTGATATTAATTGTACTTTAATGTGACAGGGACTTGTTGACTCTATTCTGGAATTGTTTCTCAATGCTGAACACAGAACTTGTGTTAGGCATTTATATTCAAATTTCAAGAATGTTGAGGGCTATAAAGGAAAAGCATTGAAATATACTTTGTGGAAAGCTACAAGGGCAAATACTATGAGGGATTTGATAGAGCAATGTTAGAAATAAGAGGGATGTCAAAGGATGCTTATAACTGGATAAAGTTAAAGAATGCTTCCATGTGGTCTAAGTCTCATTTTTCCACAAGGTCAAACTGTAACATCTTATCAAAAAACTACATAGAATGTTTCAATAAGCTATATATAATTTCAATAATTTATTTACTGTGTATTTAATATCATTTTGATCTTTCTAATGTATGTTTACCATTTTATATTACAAGATGATTCTCGAGGCAAAGGACAAGCCCATCCTAACCATGATGGAGACTATTTGCATGAATGCATATAATTTCTAAAAATGGAGAAGCTATTCAGAAGTATATTGGTTTATTTTTCCCTAAAATTCAAAAGAAGGTGGACACATTAATTGGGCAAGCTATTAGGTGTTGGCCATCACATACTAGGGGTCCAAGATATGAAGTTGCATTTGGTCCATCTAACCAAGATATGGTGGATCTAGAAATTATAGCTTGTTCTTGTATGAAATGGGGTCTTAAAAGTATTAATTTATTTTGATTATAATTTAATTACTTGCATATGCTGTTAGGACACAGTAAATGATCTAATACATTTATGCTTCTCAACAGGGATCCAATGTGCACATGTTGTCTCAGTGATGTTATTATTTCAAGAGAGGCCAGAGAACTATGTTGACAGTTGCTACCATAGGTTAACTCAAATCCATCTGTAATCTAACTTTACCTACCTTATCAGAGAAGTAAATCAGTGCGAACCAATTATATCAATGGAGCCAATACTTCCTCTAATTCAAAGGAGGCCAACTAGTAGGCCTAAGAAACAAAGGAAAAATGTTGTTAATGGACAACAAAGTGGTCCTAGTAGGGGGACCTAGAAATTAAGTGCAAGAAATATGGTAAAGCAAGCCACAATATAAGGACATGTAGAGGTCACGTCAGAGGTAATTCTAGGCTTAACACACCATTTACTAACACATGTATCAAGGTCAAGTATAAGTATTTTTAGAAATATTAAATATAAATATTTATACCAATGTAAATATAAGTGTTATTAAGATCAAAGTAAGTATATTTGATTGGATCAAATTGTTCATCTTTATTTATTCATATTTTTTTATGTTATCAGTTCTTTTTATTTTTTCTAGAGTTCGTGCTTTCTCCTTTTGTTAAGATCAAGTTTAAAATTCTTCATCTAATCTAACTTTTTACTGTAAAATTACTAAAATTATAGTTTTTTATTTAGATTGATAATCACTTCACAAACTTAATTTCACACGAAAATTAAGTTGTTTGATAACTCAGTCGGAAAGTGTTTTTGGCTAGCTAAAAGCATTGTCAAACCATCTATAATATATGAATGATACATAATTTTCAAAGACTTCAAAGTACAACGATGAAAACTTGAACTTTCTATCTTTGAGAAGGTAGCTGATCGTTGCTTTATAGTAATCTATCCCAAAAATAATATGACTAAACATTGTTAATTTCCCCCCTAAATCGATAATTATTAAAGATTTTACACCAATAAATCAAAACTATCAAATATCAGTCAAATCTCATAACACAACGATTTGTACCCTTTATACCTGCGCACGAGGTAAAGTTTTATTTTACTTTTTCTATAAAATTTAGTGTAATGTATATAAATAGTCTCCAAATTTTTAGGATGTTTGTATTTGAGGCATCCAACATTTAAAACTTACAATAAAGTCATCGAACTTTTAGTTCGTTTGGAATACGATACCCGACGTTATCGGCCATTACTTGTCATTAGTAGAAAATGGCATGGCATGTTAGTATCCCATTTTCAGTTATAAAAATTAAAATAAAAATTCCCAAACATCGCTATAATACATTTGGGAAAAGTTAAATGGGTTTTAAACTCATTCACTGATAAGTTAAAACAAAATTCTCAAATGCGTAAATTAGGTTTAATTTGGGGTTTTAAGGGTTAGGATTATTTTAAAGATTATTGATTGTTGGTGGATGAAAATGAGGGAGAGAATGACTGATCGAAGGTTTGTTCAACTGTGGCGAACGATAAGTTGTTCTTTTTATGTATTTGAATTTTTTTGATGTTTTGATTCATAAATTGTTCAAGGGCGTAACATTTTTCTATATTCTGAAATTTTTTAAATTTAGGTAAAAATCCTTTGAAACCTGAAATTTTCAGTTAGTCCCAATATGATTCGAAACAAAAATATATATATATTGAGTTGTAGATGTTTGAATGAGTTGTTGGTTTTTTAATTGAGTTGTAACTTTACATAAGTTATTGTTACTATTTGATTGAGTTGATGAGTAATGACATGGGTTTTAGGCATTTCTGATTTTGGATTTATAGCTTGGGTATGCATGTGTAATTGTTTTTTTGATGGTGGACTTTGTGTTTGAATATAAAATCCTTTGATTTTGGATAGTCTTATATTTTTTTATTGATTTGTCAAATTGTGTTGCATATGTATTGGGGAGTGTGTTTAAATATAATATGGTAAACATTGATGTTATTTAAATATTGGTTGTTGGGACTTAAATGTGGTGGTGGACCAGTTTATGCATGTTTATTGTTTGGTTGTTGGAACTTTTATGGAGTTATGGTCCACAGTGTGTGGGATAAATTGTTTTGTCCTATTATGTATAACTTATACTTTTTTCTTTTCATTTTTTAGTTTAAATTATGTTTATTTTCCTTTTACTTCCCTTTGCCAGAAACTAATGAAAATAAAACATCAGAATTTGAAGGTTCTAATTATTGTCCATCTGAGCATGAAACTTCATAATCTTAATTCGTGGATAGTAACAATGATGCTAATGATACAACTAAAGAGGTTTGTGATATATTTGTGATTGGTAGTGTACAAGAGAGCTTAGGATTTGTGCCTAATCATACTGCTTGCAATAGTGTTTCTTCTTGTAGTGATAATGATGCAGAGCCATTGCATAGTGCTTCTTCTGATAGCATTAGTGGTAGTAAAAAATAAAGATTTCCTAAGTTTAATACTAGGAATCATATGGCACGCCCTATTTTAAAGAAAATCCTCATATTTTATGGTAAGGAAATCTTGAAAGATGCTATTAGGTAGTATTAGGGTGAAAGGTTTAGCATGCCATTTAAGAAGAATGATAATCGAAGAGTGCAAACTGTGTGTAGTAAGTGAACTTGTTCTTGGGTATTATGGGCATCTAAGTTGAACCTTATGGATTCTAATGATGACACATGGCAGATTAAAACAATTAACGATGAACATAATTGTCAAAGAGGAATAAGAAATCAAAGGTTGATATCTGCAAGGTGGATTGCCAAAACATTTTTACCCAAATTTAAGATTGACCTCAAGTATTCAATTGTCTCACTAGAGCAAGATATTAGATAAGCTTATGGAACTTATGTGTGTTTAGCAAATTGTTCTAGGGCTAGGAAATTGGTTTTACAGAAGGTCTTAGGTTCTTTTACAGAACAATATAGAAAAATCTATGAATACCTAGAAGAAGTGAGACACTCAAATTCTGGTACAACCACAATATAAAATTTAGACAATAGACTCTTTGTTAGGTTGTACATATGTTTGGAGGGTTGAAAACTAGGATTTAAGAATCACTACAGACCCTTCATTTGCCTTGATGGATGCTTTTTGAAGGGTTATGACCAGGGTTACATATTGGCTATTGTGGGAGTTGATGCAAATGATTGCATTTATCCCATAGCAGTGGTAGCTGTTGAATCTGAAAATCGTGATAGTTGGCAATGGTTCCTACAATTATTAGGAGAGGACCTGAACATAGTCAACTCTTATCATGTAACATTTATGCCTGATAAATAAAAGGTAAAAGTTAAAGTGTAACATTTATTTGTCAGATTGAATTGATATTTATTTGATATTATTTGCACTTTAATGTGATAGGGACTTGTTGACTCTATTCTAGATTTGTTTCTCAATGCTGAACACAGAACTTATGGTAGGCATTTATATTCAAATTTCAAGAATGTTGTGGGCAATAAAGGAAAAGCATTGAAATATACTTTGTGGAAAGCTACAAGGGAAAATAATATGAGGGATTTGATAGAGCAATGTTAGAAATAAGAGGGATGTCAGAAGATGCTTCTAACTGGATAAAGTTAAAGGATGCTTTCATGTGGCCTAAGTCTCATTTTTTTCAAAAGGTCAAACTGTGACATCTTATCAAAAAACTACTTAGAATGTTTCAAAAAGGTATATATAATTTCAATAATTTATTTACTGTGTATTTAATATAATTTTGATCTTTCTAATGTATGTTTACCATTTTATATTACAAGATGATTCTCGAGGCAAGGGACAAGCCCATCCTGACCATGATGGAGACTATTTGCACGAATGCATATAATTTCTAAAAATGGAGAATCTATTCAGAAGTATATTGGTTTATTAATCCCTAAAATTCAAAAGAAGGTGGACACATTAATTTGGCAAGCTATTAGGTGTTGACCATCACATGCTAGGGGTCCAAGATATAAAGTTGCATTTTGTCCATCTAACCAAGACATGGTGGATCTAGAAATTAGAGCTTGTTCTTGTAGGAAATGGGGTCTTACAAGTATTAATTTATTTTGATTATAATTTAATACTTACATATGCTGTTAGGACATAGTAAATGATCTAATACTTTTATGTTTCTCAACAGGGATCCAATGTGCACATGTTGTCTCAGTGATGTTTTTATTTCAAGAGAGGCCAGAGAACTATGTTGACAGTTGCTACCATTGGTTAACTCAAATCCATCTGTAATCTAACTCTACCTACCTTATCAGAGAAGTAAATCAGTGTGAACCAATCGCATCAATGGAGCCAATACTTCCTCTAATTCAAAGGAGGCCACCTGGTAAGCCTAAGAAACAAAGGAAAAATGTTGCTAATGAACAACAAAGTGGTCCTAGTAGGGGGAAAGGACCTAGAAATTATGTGCAAGAAACATGGTAAAGCAAGCCACAATATAAGGGCATGTAGAGGTCACGTCAGAGGTAATTCTAGGCTTAACACACCATTTGCTACCACATGTATCAAGTGCAAGTATAAGTTTTTTTAGAAATATTAATTATAAATATTTGTACTAATGTAAATATAAGTGTTATTAGAAAACAGACTCTTTGTTAGGTTGTACATATGGTTGGAGGGTTAAAAACTAGGATTTAAGAATCACTATAGACCCTTCATTTGTCTTGATGGATGCTTTTTAAAGGGTTATTACCAGGGTTACATATTGGCTATTGTGGGAGTTGATGCAAATGATTGCATTTATCCCATAGCAGTGGCAGCTGTTGAATCTGAAAATCGTGATAGTTGGCAATGGTTCCTACAATTATTGGGAGAGGACTTGGACATAGCCAACTCTCATCATGAAACATTTATGCCTGATAAATAAAAGGTAAAAGTTAAAGTGTAACATTTATTTGTCAGATTGAATTGATATTTATTTGATATTATTTGTACTTTAATGTGACAGGGACTTGTTGACTCTATTCTGGAATTGTTTCTCAACACTGAACACAGAACTTGTGTTAGACATTTATATTCAAATTTCAAGAATGTTGAGGGCTATAAAGGAAAAACATTGAAATATACTTTGTGGAAAGCTACAAGGGCAAATACTATGAGGTATTTGATAGAGCAATGTTAGAAATAAGAGGGATGTCAGAGGATGCTTATAACTGGATAAAGTTAAATGATGCTTCCATGTGGTCTAAGTCTCATTTTTCCACAAGGTCAAACTTTGACATCTTATCAAAAAACCACTTAGAATGTTTCAATAAGGTATATATAATTTCAATAATTTATTTACTATGTATTTAATATCATTTTGATCTTTCTAATGTATGTTTACCATTTTATATTATAAGATGATTCTCGAGGCAAGCGACAAGCCCATCCCGACCATAATGGAGACTATTCGTACGAATGCATATAATTTCTAAAAATGGAGAAGCTATTAAGAAGTATATTGGTTTATTGTGCCCTAAAATTCAAAAGAAGGTAGACACATTAATTGGGCAAGCTATTAGGTGTTGGGCATCACATGCTAGGGGTCCAAGATATGAAGTTGCATTTGGTTCATCTAACCAAGATATACTGGATCTAGAATTAGAGCTTGTTCTTGTAGGAAATGGGGTCTTACAAGTATTAATTTATTTTGATTATAATTTAATACTTACATATGTTGTTAGGACACAGTAAATGATCTAATACATTTATGTTTCTCAACAAGGATCCAATGTGCACATGTTGTCTCAGTGATGTTATTATTTCAAGAGAGGCCAGAGAACTATGTTCACAGTTGCTACTATAGGTTAACTCAAATCCATCTGTAATCTAACTTTACCTACCTTATTGGAGAAGTAAATCAGTAGTGTACAAGAGAGCTTAGGATTTGTGCCTAATCATACTGCTTGCAATAGTGTTTCTTCTTGTAGTGATAATGATGCAGAGCCATTGCATAGTGCTTCTTCTGATAGCATTAGTGGTAGTAAAAAAAAATATTTCCTAAGTTTAATACTAAGAATCATATGGCATGCCCTATTTTAAAGAAAATCCTCATATTTGCTGGTAAGGAAATCTTGAAAGATGATATTAGGTAGTATTAGGGGTGAAAGGTTTAGCATGTCATTTAAGAAGAATGATAATCGAAGAGTGCAGACTATGTGTTGTAAATAAACTTGTTCTTGGGTATTATGGCATCTAAGTTGAACCTTATGGATTCTAATGATGTTACATGGCATATTAAAACAATTAATGATGAACATAATTGTCAAAGAGGAATAAGAAATCAAAGGTTGATATCTGCAAGGTGGATTGCCAAAACATTTTTACCCAAATTTAAGATTGACCTCAAGTTTTAATTTGTCTCACTAGAGGAAGATATTAGATAAGCTTATGGAACTT
This sequence comes from Hibiscus syriacus, assembly GCF_006381635.1. Lineage (NCBI taxonomy): Eukaryota > Viridiplantae > Streptophyta > Magnoliopsida > Malvales > Malvaceae > Hibiscus > Hibiscus syriacus. The sequence continues at coordinate 827,818 of NW_024062153.1, read as the reverse complement.
ATGTGTGTTTAGCAAATTGTTCTAGGGCTAGGAAATTGGTTTCACAGAAGGTCTTAGGTTCTTTTACAGAACAATATATAAAAATCTATGAATACCTAGAAGAAATGAGACACTCAAATTCTGGTACAACCATAATATAAAAGTTAGAAAACAGACTCTTTGTTAGGTTTTACATATGTTTGGAGGGTTGAAAACTAGGATTTAAGAATCACTATAGACCCTTCATTTGTCTTGAAGGATACTTTTTAAAGGGTTATTACCAGGGTTACATATTGGCTATTGTGGGAGTTGATGCAAATGATTGCATTTATCCCATAGCAGTGGCAGCTGTTGAATCTAAAAATCGTGATAGTTGGCAATGGTTCCTACAATTATTAGGAGAGGACTTGGACATAGTTAACTCTCATCATGTAACATTTATGCCTGATAAATAAACGGTAAAAGTTAAAGTGTAACATTTATTTGTCAGATTGAATTGATATTTATTTGATATTATTTGTACTTTAATGTGACAGGGACTTGTTGACTCTATTCTAGAATTGTTTCTCAGTGCCAAACACAGAACTTGTGTTAGGCACTTATATTCAAATTTCAAGAATGTTGAGGGCTATAAAGGAAAAGCATTGAAATATACTTTGTGGAAAGCTACAAGGGAAAATACTATGAGGGATTTGATAAAGCAATGTTAGAAATAAGATGGATGTCAAAGGATGCTTGTAACTGGATAAAGTTAAAGGTTGCTTCCATGTGGTCTAAGTCTCATTTTTCCACAAGGTCAAACTGTGACATCTTATCAAAAAACTACTAAGAATGTTTCAATAAGGTATATATAATTTCAATAATTTATTTACTGTGTATTTAATATCATTTTGATCTTTCTAATGTATGTTTACCATTTTATATTACAAGATGATTCTCGAGGCAAGTGACAAGCCCATCCTGACCATGATGTAGACTATTTGCATGAATGCATATAATTTCTAAAAATGGAGAAGCTATTCAGAAGTATATTGGTTTATTGTGCCCTAAAATTCAATAGAAGGTGGACACATTAATTGGGCAAGCTATTAGGTGTTGGCCATCACATGCTAGGGGTCCAAGATATAAAGTTGCATTTGGTCCATCTAACCAAGACATGGTGGATCTAGAAATTAGAGCTTGTTCTTGTAGGAAATGGGGTCTTACAAGTATTAATTTATTTTTATTATAATTGAAATACTTGGATTTGCTGTTAGGACATAGTAAAGGATCTAATACATTTATGTTTCTCAACAGGGATCCAATGTGCACATGTTGTCTCAATGATGTTTTTATTTCAAGAGAGACCAGAGAACTATGTTGACAGTTGCTACCATAGGTTAACTCAAATCCATCTATAATCTAACTTTACCTACCTTATCAGATAAGTAAATCAGTGCGAACCAATCGCATCAATGGAGCCAATACTTCCTCTAATTCAAAGGAGGCCACCTGGTAGGCCTAAGAAACAAAGGAAAAATGTTGTTAATGAACAACAAAGTGGTCCTAGTAGGGGGTAAAGGACCTAGAAATTACGTGCAAGAAACATGGTAAAGCAAGCCACAATATAAGGGCATGTAGAGGTCACGTCAGAGGTAATTCTAGGCTTAACACACCATTTGCTACCACATGTATCAAGTGCAAGTATAAGTTTTTTTAGAAATATTAAATATAAATATATATACCAATGTAAATATAAGTGTTATTAGGATCAAAGTAAGTATATTTGATTGGATCAAATTGTTCATCTTTATTGATTCATATTTTTTTTATGTCATCAGTTCTTTTTATTTTTTCTAGAGTTCGTCCTTTCTCCTTTTGTTCAGATCAAGTTTAAAATTCTTCATCTAATCTAACTTTTTACTATAAAATTACTAAAATTATAGTTTTTTATTTAGATTGATAATCACTTCACAAACTTAATTTCACACGAATATTAAGTTGTTTGATAACTCAGTCGAAAAGTGTGTATGGCAAGCTAAAAGCATTATCAAACCGTCTAATATATGAATGATACATAATTTTATAAGACTTCAAAGATACAACGATGAAAACTTGAAATTTCTATCTTTGAGAATGCAGCTGATCGTTGCTTTATAGTAATCTATCCCAAAAATAATATGACGAAACTTTGTTAATTTTCCCCCTAAATCGATAATTATTAAATATTTTACACCAATAAATCAAAACTATCAAAGATCAGTCAAATCTCATAACACAACGATTTGTACCCTTTATACCTGCGCACGAGGTAAAGTTTTATTTTACTTGTTCTATAAAATTTAGTGTAAAGTATATAAATAGTCTCTGAATTTTTAGGACTTTTGTATTTGAGTCATCCAACTTTTAAAACTTACAATACAATCATTGAACTTTTAGTTCGTTTGCAATACGATCCCCGTCGTTATCGACCATTACTTGTCGTTAGTAGAAAATGACATGGCACGTTAGTATCCCATTTTCAGTTATAAAAATTAAAATTAAAATTCCCAAACATCGCTATATTACATTTGGGAAAAGTTAAATGGATTTTAAACTCATTCACTAATAAGTTAAAACAAAATTCTCAAATGCGTAAATTAGGTTTAATTTGGGATTTTAAGGGTTAGGATTATTTTAAATATTATTGATTTTTGGTAGATGAAAATGAGAGAGAGAATGACTGATCGAAGGTTTGTTCAACTGTGGCGAACGGTAAGTTGTTCTTTTTTATGTATTTGAATTTTTTTTGATGTTTTGATTCATAAGTTGTTCAAGGGCGTAACATTTTTCTATATTCTGAAATTTTTTAAATTTAGGTTAAAATCTTTTGAAACCTGTAATTTTCATTTATTCCCAATATGATTCGAAACAAAAAATATATATTGAGTTGTAGCTGTTTGATTGAGTTGTTGGTTGTTTGATTGAGTTGTAACTTTACATAAGTTATTGTTACTATTTGATTGTGTTGATGAGTAATTGCATGGGTGTTAGGCATTTCTGATTTTGGATTTATAGCCTGGGTATGCACGTGTAATTGTTTTTTGATGGTGTTGAAAATTGTGTTTGAATATAAAATCCTTTGATTTCGGATAGTCTTCTATTTTTTTTATTGATTTGTCAAATTGTGTTGCATGTGTATTGGATAGTGTGTTGAAATATAATATGGTAAACATTGATGTTATTTAAATATTGGTTGTTGGGACTTAAATGTGGTGGTGGAGCAGTTTATGCATGTTTATTGTTTGGTTGTTGGAACTTTTATGGAGTTGTGGTCCACAGGGTGTGGGAAAAATGGTTTTGTCCTATTATGTATAACTTAAACTTTTTTCTTTTTCTTTTTTTATTTTAAATTATGTTTATTTTCCTTTTACTTCCCTTTGCCAGAAACTAATGAAATTAAAACATCAGAATTTGAAGGTTCTGATTATTATCAATCTGAGCATGAAACTTCAGAATCTTAATTCGTGGATAGTAACAATGATGCTAATGATACAACTGAATAGGTTTGTGATATATTTGTGATTGGTAGTGTACAAGAGAGCTTAGGATTTGTGCCTAATCATACTGCTTGCAATAGTGTTTCTTCTTGTAGTGATAATGATGCAGAGCCATTCCATAGTGCTTCTTCTGATAGCATTAGTGGTAGTAAAAAACAAAGATTTCCTAAGTTTAATACTAAGAATCATATGGTGTCAACACACCTTTTCGTCCTACTAGGATTCAAACTCATAAAAATAGGATAGAATTTTGCTAGGATTCAAACTCCTAAAAATAGGATAGAGTTCTACTATGATTTAAACTCCTAAAGATAGGATCCACAAGCACTATAAATAGCCATTGTAACTCACTATTGTAACACACGATTTATAGACAGAAGTTACACAAAAGGAACGCCAGAAAAATACGAGCAAAGAAAAAGTGATTTCGAGGCTATTGTAAACGATTCGAATTAATAAAGGTGAAAGCTTTTTTTTATCTTTCGTTTGTTTCTCTTTACTCTTCACTTGCATGCGTTGTTAATCGTGTTTTCTTTGGAGAACCCCAAAGATAAACGTTTTAGCCGATGACCCAGAGGGAGTTTTTTCGAACTTTGATTTCAGATCTACGCTCCCTAGAGGCTATTTCGCAAAAACAAATTACATTTTTAGAATGAGAGTACGAAAATCTATCAAAAAATGAAAACTTTTTTATTTTTGCCGGTTTTAATCTTCAATGTTCTTTGACATTTACCCACTTAATTTACATTCCTTTCATTTTAATCCCTTAATTAGTTTTTTTTATATATATACATACTTGCTAATTTTTTTAATTTATCACTTTTTTAATTTTTCTCTATTTATATACGTTATTACCAATATATATATATTTATTTCTTTGCATTTTATTATTACTATTATATTTATTATTTTACTATTATATTTCCTTTTATTCTACTAATTTATATTATATGTATATTTTTATATTATTATATTTTTTTACTTTCTCTTTCTTTTTATTATTCTTGTATTATTACTTGTATTATTTTATATTATTTATTTTGTTATATATATATAATATATGCGTATGTTCTTTTTAAATATTTAGTTTTTATACCTATTAATATATATTGGTTTTTTATTTTAAGTGCTATATTTTATATATTACATATTTTTCTATTAATTTTTTTATTTTTTATTATCATTATATTATATTTATTTCTTTTTATTGATATTATTGTTGTTATATACATTTTACTATTATATATATATATATATTCTACACAAGTTAATTTATCCTACTTGTCCCCACCCCTCATCATTTTTTTCCTTCAATTATACTTCACCAAACCTTACTTTCTTTTTTCCCTTTTCGGTGTGATTATTTTTTTAACTACTTATTATATTAGTATGTTACTATATATATATATATTGTAATCATGTTTATTTGGTTTTTTACCATTATATGTGTATATGTTCTTTTCGTCATTTAATTATTATTTATATATTTACTTTTTTATTTATATATATATATTATTCGTACTTTGTTATTTTTATTTAGTTATTTGTTTTATTTATTTTCTTTTTTTTTTATATATTTTATTATTTGTTTTTTTTACTTACTATTTTATCTTTGCTTTCTTCATTTTATCATTTTACTTAATTTGTTTTCTTTTCATTTTAATTTAATTAATTAATTTCTTACCATTTTATCTAACATGGTTTTTTTACTTTCTTAAGGGTACATTTTCAATCAATCAAATGTAAGTTTTGGATCGTTATTTTACCTTTCAATTTAAACTTTCAACTTTCTTAATTAAAGACAACTGGAAATTACATGGTACCGAAAGGGCGGTTCAAGGGTGCTAATCCTTCCTTGACCGTAACCGACTCTCGGATCCGACATATCACTGGTAAGACGCAGATCAGGTAAGAAATAAGGTATCCGATCAACCCACTTTTCGTAAAGTAAATGATCGGTGGCGACTCCCAATCCATTTTTCAAGTCGAAGCCCAATTCCGAGGCACAACCGAAAAACGGTTGCGACAGCTTGGCGACTCCGCTGGGGACAGGTAAGTGAGGCAGGCTATGGTAATTCCAGTTGTCTTTTTAACGAAAAGGGTAAGTTTAAATTTTAAGGTAACATTTCGATCCTTTTTTATTTACTTTTGATTATATTTTCGGGTAAATAGTTGTACTAATCATTTTCTCGTGATTTCAGCCTTCAAATCTTTTTCATTTAAGGCCTATACCCGATCTATAAACCCTGTCTTAAGTGAGGGTGAAAGCGACGCCTTCGTGTGAATTTGTTCACCGTGCGGGCCTAGCAAGTAGCCTTCGGGATTCATATACCTTATGTCTTCGTGTGAATTTATTCACCGTGCGGGCATAAGGGAGTGTGTCCTCTCGAGTTTAACTTAGTCCACACAAGCCTGTGATGGGTTTAGGACTAAGGGTCTGGCAAGCACAAGGGGGAACCAACAAGGAGAACTCGGGTACCATTTTTAGAACCTAAACCAGAAAACCATGGAGAATTAGAGTCTACCCCAAAACCTCGTTTTAAACCCTAGGATGCTAAAATTATTTTCTGCTTTACTTTATGTTCAAAACATGTGAACTAGAAATTTATGCGGTTAGGACTTGTTCAAAATCAACTTGCGAGATAGAGATCATGTCCGAGTAGGAATAATAAGCATGTGGGGTAGATATCATGTGGGGTAGGACTTTTATGATTGCTTTGATTATTATCTTTACCTTACTAACTCTTTTCATTTTTTTCCTCTATTTTATTTTATTTCCATCATCTGCATCATTCAAAAGAGGTGTTGATCCACCAAAAAACATGTTCGTTAACCATAAATAATCTGTATTAATGGACAAAGGTGTTGTAATACAGGAGATTAAAAACCTCGAGGTACGACTATAGTCCGAGAAGACTCAGAAAGAAAAGGGAGACAGTCTTCAAGGAAGTTATGTGTTAGAGCTTGTTAGCTATGCCTCTATCAGCCTAAAATAGAACAATGTGCAAGAACTTCGAGACATCTGGGACAGTTGGAAGAATGATCGAAAATAGAAGTTCAGTCAGCGGTATGGTGAAATTGCACTTTTGCTTCATGTTAAGACCGGTGAGCCCTTAATCAGAGCCTTGGTTCAATTCTGGAACCCGAGATACATTTGCTTTACTTTTAACCAAGAGGACATGGTACCTACCATCGAGGAGTATACTACCCTACTGCACTGCGAAAACATCAGACTAGAGAGGGCATATATCAAACACATCAAGAGTTAGCCTTTCAAGAACGAACTAGCTAAGATTGCAGGGGTTGATGAAAAATGGGTGACTGATCGACTTCGACACAAAGGTAACGGAGAATGAATCGAGTGGATCCATATAAAGAAACTAATGAAGAACCACCCTGATGAATGGAAGACTATAGATCTTTTTGCACTGGGTCTGTACGGTTTGATTATCTTTCCGAAGACCTTGGGGTGCATCGACGCAGCCGTAGTAGAACTATTTGAACAACTTCCAAGGCGAGTCAACCCAGCACCGACCATCTTAGCCGAGACCTTTCGGTCTCTTAATCATTGCAGAAGAACTGGTGGAGGAAGATTCATTGGATGTGTTCAGCTCCTTCAAGTCTGGATTCACAGCCACTTCTGAAAGACTAAAGGGGTTGCCTACCACCGATTCAGCACTACCTATTCACCATTGGGAGAGTTCATCACTATGAAATGGCATGAAGGCGCTTCGAAGGAAGAATGGATGAAGGTCTTCACTCATCTTCAGGACCGGGATATTATTTGGAGAGCCTCCTGGTTGTTCCTCAGTGACGTTCTTTTTTGATTTGGGGATTTTGACACTATGACCTTACTTGGAATTTAGGTTGTAGTTGGGTATGCTTTGTTGTTGGCACTTAGACAGTATGGGGCACGTCAGTTTATCCCAGCAACATACGGATTATCTACATCAGAGTTGGTGTATCACGGTGACAGTTATAAGAAGAGGATCAAAGAGGCAGCCGAGTCATGGAAGAAAGTATCCCGGATGGATGTCGTGGCTTCCAGAGATATGCTTACTCCGGATTATTTGGAGTGGCGAAGATTGAGAAATAATGATAGCATCCCGATGCCAGACTGTGAAGACACCCGGACCATGGAGGAACATTTCAGGCCTGTCCCTTCTGAACTTGAGATAGTCAAGGCAGAGTTTGAAGCTGTGAATAATGAGCTGAAACAGAGAGTTAAGGAACTTGAAGCTGAACGTTATCAATGGAAACTAGATGCCGATTCTCAGAAAGATAGTGCAGACAAATTGGAAAAAGAGCATAAAAGAGTCTATTTTGAGCTTGAAGACTTGAGAAAGGGGTACCAAGATAAAGTCAAGGATAACTCCTGAGAATCCAACGCTTGAGAATCCAAATGGCTGATCTGGAGAAATAACATGAGAAAGATGGTAAAACAATAGCTTCAAAAAGCAAGCGAGTGAGCTTCAGATAGTGCCCTTCGACGGGGGTTTGCAGTGGCATTTCTGTTGGGAGCAAGCACAACAAAGGGTGAAAGCCAGAGACGCAGTCATCCAAGATTTCCTGGATCAAGTAAAGAAGGCAGCTCGCCATCTACACGGCCTGGCAAGGGAAGCTGGAGTGGTCCAACAAGGCATACAACCAGTGACAGATGAAAACAGAAGACTTATCAACCTGATGGAAGCTGTTTGGGGTCTAGAGGATTTAGTCCGAATGTACCTTTGATTATTTTTATGTCTCTTACAAGATAAAACATTTTTGTCGAAATAAGGATTATTTATAATAATGGGCACTTTTCTGGATCAATGCCTCAAAAATTTCATGCATTCTTGCATTTTGCATATTTGCATCTTCATCTACATTTTTAAGCATTTTCACTAACATGAAATTAAGTCATGGAGGATTCGATGAAGTGGTCTTAACCACATGACACCACATTGAAGCAAGATTTTAACAATTAAAGAAAAAGCTGAAATCAATACAGTGGGAACTTGATCAGCTGATTGTAGGACAAAGCCTGCCAGGATGATCTGAAAAAAGAGTCCACACATCCTAAGGACTACGATGTTGAAGCTGTTTGCAGTTGCCACATAAGAAGCCCCAAACATTCATCTGAAAATTGTAAGGCGCTTGCCGAAGAAGGGGGCATGGCATATACCATTTGCACTTAGAGAATTGCTCTGTTTGAACACGTCTTTGATATTTCATGTTTGCTTGGATTGAATTTATGCTACTTTCTAAGATGGAGAAATTGAACAAATTTTAATCTTTAGTTCTTCGAATATTAAATGAATTAAGGATTCTTTTAATTCTTCAAGAATTACAGTTTTTTGACATATGACAAGATTAGACCTTTCTTATCCTGTCTCAAACCCCAAAATAAAATCCTCGATTCTTTACCCAAAATAACTCATGGTCATTACCAAAAAGACCAAATTCTTGAACATTGCCTTTATCTTTTCGATACACCCATACCTTTCTTTTAGTCAATAAAATCACACCACTGTCTTTTTGGACTCAAAATTAACATTTTAATACCATTAAAACCCAAGGCATTGAGTTGTTCATCTGAACATGAGCGTTATTCTAAAGACACAACTTGAGGCATCTCGCGGGGAGCTTGAACATTGAGACATCTGGGGGAAAAAGAAGAAGAATTCATCCGAAATAATTCTATCATGCATTAACTACATTGTTTTCATGTGAATAGAACTTATCCTGAAAATCTATCCCCATGGGGATACCTCTTCTGTGAAGACTTACATGTATGAAATGATGAATGGCTTTCTTTCTTTATCCCTTCAAAACAGGAGAAAATATATATCCCTTGTGTCCCCTTTTGAGCCTATAGTATTTTTTCTTCTGATTCAACCCTAACCAAGGATCACCCTCCACACTGGGGGGCAAGGTGGAAGAAATCTGCTCACATGAGTGAAGACATTGATCCAAAGCTGGACCAAATGGCAAGTACAAAGATCCAATCAAGAACAAAAAAGAAAAGAAGCAAAAGCAGAAAAAAACAAAGAAAAAAGAGAAAAAAAAGAAAAAAAAGAAAGAACAAAAATCAAAAGGAAAAAGGGACAAAAAGCACATGCAAAGATTCCCTAAAGACAAATGGCACATCAAGCTTCAAACTATGAGATTGATCAAGCACAATCATTCCCGAAGTATGAATCACTTCAGTCGAAGATCATAAAGCATCAAGAGAAAGAGACATTTTGAGCAAGACAAGATTGAAGGCATCAGAATGAATTGATCCTTGGTTCAAAACCCTGTAACACTTATTTTGGCCTATTTATCCTTTTCTTTCATAACCATGAGCCCTAGCCTACATTACGTGCCTTAAAAGTCCCTTCTAATCATACATTGATTTCTAAACAGAAGAGACTATCTTCATATTTCATCCCGCCCATCAGGATTAATCTTTGTTTGCAAAAAATAATGTAATTAATGCATGGTATAGAAAAATAACAAAGGGGGGTTCAAGACGTAAATCCTGAATAACGTCTTGAAACCAAAGGAGGGTTCGAGTTGAAAACCTGAAAAGGAGGCTCGAATATAAAAATTGTGCAACTGAGGCGATCACACAAGTTCCTTGATACGACATCGCATAATTCGAGTGTAACCACGAAGGTTGAGAGTCAGAGAACACTTCTAGTAGAGAAGCATGCAAGATACCCCATCAAACCTTTGAGCATCAAATGCCAAACCTTTGACCAAACACAATAACCTGAGACTTTTTTATCCTTTCCTTACTCAACCATTTCCCAAAGATAGCTTTGATCTTGGCACTTGTCAAATAGCTATAATTTATTGAAGGATTAACATTGTAATTAATTCTTTGATATCCAATGAACTCTAGTTTTATGATTCGTCTCAATTGTAAAACCGTGAAAGGGACAATATTTTCAAAACTTTTGATATTTTCAGAACTTTGAAAATAAAGGAAAAACATTTTTTTTTCAAACAAGACAGTCTCTCTAGAATGGATCTTGGTAAATGACATGTGCTCTTAGACACAAATCTCATGCTCAGAATCAATGCTGAAACAAGAAATGAGGAACATTTGGGGCATCTTTAAAGATTCAACATCAAATATTGGGGCATCATTTGGGGATTCAACATCCTAATACAAATTATCAGACCTTTTTCAGGAGATAAAATATAACCAATTCATGTTACATGCATCTTATGCATACATTTTAGAGCATCATATTTATCATTTTCCACATACATAATTTTTTGCAGCTTTTGGAGTCAAGTTTCGACTTCAAGACGAAGGATACTCGATTCAAAAGAACCTTTAAAGATTCATGTTGGTTGCTTAACTCAGCAGCAAGAAGCTACACTTCGACCAACTCGACAGACTGAAAGTTTCTCTCGAAACAACACAATTTGCTCAAGAGTGGATTTCAACTTCACGACGAAGGATATGTAGCTCGAAGCCAAACTTCACAATAAAGGGGTCTCCACGGTTTCAACTTCACGGCGAAGGGAATTGTGTCCACCCGCAACATACAATACTTGGATTTCAACTTCACGACGAAGGATATTTAAGTCAAGGCTCAACTTCACAAAGAATGGGCCATCCGCGATTTCAACTCCACGACGGAGGATATCGTGCCACTCGAGACAACGCAAGTTCAACTTCACGACGAAGGGACCGCTGGTTGTCAACAAACAACTTCTCAATTTCAGAGCCAATTTCAACTTCACAACGAAGGATATTGGACTCTAGACAACGCAAGTTCAACTTCACGACAAAGGGACCGTTGGTTGTCAATAAACAACTTCCCAATTTCAGAGCCAATTTCAACTTCACAGCGAAGGATATTGGACTCCAGATAACGCAAGTTCAACTTAACAACGAAGGGACCGCTGGTTGTCAACAAACAACTTCTCAATTTCAGAGCCAATTTCAACTTCACAACGAAGGATATTGGACTACAAACAACGCAAGTTCAACTTCACGACGAAGGGACCGCTGGTTGTCAACAAATAACTTCTCAATTTCAGAGCCAATTTCAACTTCACAGCGAAGGATATTGGACTCCAGACAACGTAATTTCAACTTCACGACGAAGGGACCGCTGGTTGTCAACAAAGAATTTCCCAATTTCAGAGCCAATTTTAACTTCATAGCGAAGGATATTGGACTCAAGACAACGCAAGTTCAACTTCACGACGAAGGGACCACTGGTTGTCAATAAACAACTTCCCAATTTTAGAGCCAATTTCAACTTCACAACGAAGGATATTGGACTCCAGACAACGCAAGTTCAACTTCACGACGAAGGGATCGCTGGTTGTCAACAAACAATTTCCCAATTTCAGAGCCAATTTCAACTTCACAGCGAAGGATATTGGACTCAAGATAACGCAAGTTCAACTTCACGACGAAGGGACCACTGGTTTTCAATAAACAACTTCCCAATTTCAACTTCACAGCGAAGGATATTGGACTCCAGACAACGCAAGTTCAACTTCACGACGAAGGGACCACTGGTTGTCAACAAACAACTTCTCAATTTTAGAGCCAATTTCAACTTCACAACGAAGGATATTGGACTCTAGACAACGCAAGTTCAACTTCACGACGAAGGGACCGCTGGTTGTCAATAAATAATTTCCAAATTTCAGAGCCAATTTCAACTTCACAGCGTAGGATATTGGACTCAAGACAACGCAAGTTCAACTTCACAACGAAGGGACCGCTGGTTGTCAATAAACAACATCCCAATTTCAGAGCCAATTTCAACTTCTCAGCGAAGGATCTTGGACCCAAGACAACACAAGCTCAACTTCACGACGAAAGGGCGGCTGATTGTCAACAAAATTTCATTCAGAGTCAATTTCAACTTCACAGCGAAGGATATTGGACTCAAGACAACACAAGTTCAACTTCACAACGAAGGGACGACTGGTTGTCAACAAACAATTTCCCGATTCTAGAGCCAATTTCAACTTCACGACGGAGGATATTGGACTCGGAACAATGCTACTTACTTGGATTTCAACTTCACGACGAAGGATATCTAATTTCAGGCTCAACTTCACGACGAAGGGGCCACCCGTGGTTTCAACTTCACGACGAAGGGAATCGTGCACACAAGCATCATCCATCTTTATATTGGATTTCAACTTCACGACGAAGGATATCCAACTCAAAGAAAGAGTATCTGTCAACAAAGACCTTAGAGTTTGACTACGCTCAGCTCCAAGGCACATCATTTACAGCATAACTCAAGGCTAGAAGAGTTATCTGCCATCAAAATATTCGAGTTCGATTCCATTCAGCTCGATGACACATCAATCACACTACTTTTCGGTTGCATACGTGGTTTTCAAGTCGAGAAGAGGACCTAGGTTAACCATGCTTTAGTGACAAGCAACCATTTTCAAGCAAAAGCTATCTGTCAATGAAGATTTCTGAGTTTGATTCCGATCCAAGGTCTTTAAACCGAGAAGAAGACCGAAGGGCAACGAGAAGCCACGTGCTGATTCAAATTCCGAACTACGGCTTCAATTTCATATCATTTCAAGATGAACTCGGCTTCACGACGGAGGAGTCATCCGTAACTCAATTCGACAGGGAGTTATTGAAACATCAGAGTCAATTTTCAACTCCACCGAACGAAAAGTGTGTCTTTTAATCTTTGCCCTATCACCGTTACATGACTATGGGCAAAGAAGGGCAGCTGTTCACACACCTTTTCGTCCTACTAGGATTCAAACTCATAAAAAAGGATAGAATTTTGTTAGGATTCAAACTCCTAAAAATAGGATAGAGTTCTACTATGATTTAAACTCCTAAAGATAGGATCCACAAGCACTATAAATAGCCATTGTAACTCACTATTGTAACACACGATTTACAAATAGGAGTTACACAAAAGGAACGACAGAAAAATACGAGCAAAGAAAAAGTGATTTCGAGGCTATTGTAAACGATTCGAAGTAATAAAGTTGAAAGCTTTTTTTATCTTTCGTTTGTTTCTCTTTACTCTTCACTTGCATGCGTTGTTAATCGTGTTTCCTTTGGAGAACCCCAAAGATAAATGTTTTAGCCGATGACCCAGAGGGAGTTTTTTTCGAAACTTTGATTTCAGATCTACGCTCCCTAGAGGCTATTTCGCAAAAACAAATTACATTTTTAGAATGAGAGTACGAAAATCTATCAAAAAATGAAAACTTTTTTTATTTTTGCCGGTTTTAATCTTCAATGTTCTTTGACATTTACCCACTTAATTTACATTCCTTTCATTTTAATCCCTTAATTAATTTTTTTATATATATACATACTTGCTATTTTTTTTAATTTATCACTTTTTTAATTTTTCTCTATTTATATACGTTATTACCAATATATATATATATTTATTTTCTTTGCATTTTTATTATTACTATTATATTTATTATTATTTTTACTATTATATTTTCCTTTTATTCTACTAATTTATATTATATATGTATATTTTTTATATTTTATTATTATTATATTTTTTTACTTTCTCTTTCTTTTTATTATTCTTGTATTATTACTTGTATTATTTTTATATTTTTATATATATATATAAATATATGCGTATGTTCTTTTTAAATATTTTAGTTTTTATACCTATTATTAATATATATTTGGTTTTTTTTATTTTAAGTGCTATATTTTATAATATTATACATATATTTTTCTATTAATTTTCTATATTTTTTATTATCATTATATTATATTTATTTTCTTTTTTATTGATATTATTGTTGTTATATATACATTTTACTATTATTATATATATATATATTCTACACAAGTTAATTATATCTACCTACTTTGTCCCTACCCCTCATCATTTTTTTCTTCATGTCAATTATACTTCACCAAACCTTACTTTCTTTTCTTCCCTTTTCGGTGTGATTGTCTTTTTTAATTATCATTATTATTATTGTTACTATATATATATATATATATATTGTAATTATCTTTATTTGGTTTTTTTACCATTATATGTGTATATGTTCTTTTCATCATTTAATTTATTAATTTATATATATTTACTTTTTTATTTATTATATATATATATATTATTCGTACTTTTTTATTATTATTTTGTTTATTTGTTTTATTTATTTATTTTCTTTTTCTTTTTTATATATATTTTATTATTTATTTATTTTACTTACTATTTTATCTTTGCTTTCTTCATTTTATCATTTTACTTAATTTGTTTTTATTTTATTTTATTTTAATTTAATTAATTTCTTAATATTTTATCTAACATGGCTTTTTTACTTTCTTAAGGGTACATTTTCAATCAATCAAATGTAAGTTTTGGATCGTTATTTTACCTTTCAATTTAAACTTTCAACTTTCTTAATTAAAGACAACTGGAAATTACATAGTACCGAAAGGGCGGTTCAAGGGTGCTAATCCTTCCTTGACCGTAATCGACTCCCGGATCCGACATATCACTGGTAAGACGCAGATCAGGTAAGAAACAAGGTATCCGATCAACCCACTTTTCGTAAAGTAAATGATCGGTGGCGACTCCCAATCCATTTTTCAAGTCGAAGCACAATTCCGGGGCACAACCGAAAGACGGTTGCGACATATGGCATGCCCTATTTTAAAGAAAATCCTCATATTTACTGGTAAGGAAATCTTGAAAGATGCTATTAGGTAGTATTAGGGGTGAAAGGTTTAGCATGTCATTTAAGAAGAATGATAATCGAAGAGTGCAGACTATGTGTTGTCAATGAACTTGTTCTTGGGTATTATGGGCATCTAAGTTGAACCTTATGGATTCTAATGATGTCACATGGCAGATTAAAACAATTAATGATGAACATAATTATCAAAAAGGAATAAGAAATCAAAGGTTGGTATCTGCAAGGTGGATTGCCAAAACATTTTTACCCAAATTTAAGATTGACCTCAAGTTTTAATTTGTCTCACTAGAGCAAGATATTAGATAAGCTTATGGAACTTATGTGTATTTAGCAAATTGTTATAGGGCTAGGAAATTGGTTGCACAGAAGGTCTTAGGTTCTTTTACAGAATAATATATAAAAATTTATGAATACCTAGAAGAAATGAGACACTCAAATTATGGTACAACCATAATATAAAAGTTAGAAAACAAACTCTTTGTTAGGTTGTACATATGTTTGGAGGGTTGGAAACTAGGATTTAAGAATCACTATAGACCCTTCATTTGTCTTGATGGATGCTTTTTAAAAGGTTATTACCAGGATTACATATTGGCTATTGTGGGAGTTAATGCAAATGATTGCATTTATCCCATAGCAGTGGCAGCTGTTGAATCTGAAAATCGTGATAGTTGGCAATGGTTCCTACAATTATTGGGAGAGGACTTGTACATAGTCAACTCTCATCATGTAACATTTATGCCTGATAAATAAAAGGTAAAAGTTAAAGTGTAACATTTATTTGTCAGATTGAATTGATATTTATTTGATATTATTTGTACTTTAATGTGACAGGGACTTGTTGACTCTATTCTGGAATTGTTTCTCAATACTGAACACAGAACTTGTGTTAGGCATTTATATTCAAATTTCAAGAATGTTGAGGGCTATAAAGGAAAAACATTGAAATATACTTTGTGGAAAGCTACAAGGGCAAATACTATGAGGTATTTGATAGAGCAATGTTAGAAATAAGAGGGATGTCAGAGGATGCTTATAACTGGATAAAGTTAAATGATGCTTCCATGTGGTCTAAGTCTCATTTTTCCATAAGGTCAAACTTTGACATCTTATCAAAAAACCACTTAGAATGTTTCAATAAGGTATATATAATTTCAATAATTTATTTACTATGTATTTAATATCATTTTGATCTTTCTAATGTATGTTTACCATTTTATATTACAAGATGATTCTCGAGGCAAGCGACAAGCCCATCCCGACCATAATGGAGACTATTCGTACGAATGCATATAATTTCTAAAATTGGAGAAGCTATTAAGAAGTATATTGGTTTATTGTGCCCTAAAATTCAAAAGAAGGTGGACACATTAATTGGGCAAGCTATTAGGTGTTGGGCATCACATGCTAGGGGTCCAAGATATGAAGTTGCATTTGGTTCATCTAACCAAGATATAGTGGATCTAGAATTAGAGCTTGTTCTTGTAGGAAATGGGGTCTTACAAGTATTAATTTATTTTGATTATAATTTAATTACTTGCATATGCTGTTAGGACACAGTAAAGGATCTAATACATTTATGTTTCTCAACAGGGATCCAATGTGCACATGTTGTCTCAGTGATGTTATTATTTCAAGAGAGGCCAGAGAACTATGTTCACAGTTGCTACCATAGGTTAACTCAAATCCATCTGTAATCTAACTTTACCTACCTTATCAGAGAAGTAAATCAGTACAAACCAATCACATCAATGGAGTCAATACTTCCTCTAATTCAAAGGAGGCGACCTAGTAGGCCTAAGAAACAAAGGAAAAATGTTGTCAATGAACAACAAATTGGTCCTAGTAGGGGGTAAAGGACCCTAGAAATTAAGTGCAAGAAACATGGTAAAGCAAGCCACAATATAAGGATATGTAGAGGTCACATCTGAGGTAATTCTAGGCTTGATACACCATTTGCTACCACATGTATCAAGTGCACCTCCAAAACCTTCAACAAAAACATATCGAGCAGCTTCAACTCTAGAACCTCCAAGGTTTCACTCATCTTCAATTGGTGCATCTCCAGGGTTTCGATCATCTTCAACTGGTGCACCTGCTCCACCTTTCACTCTATATCCATCAACGGCCAGAGTACCAAAAATACCTATCAGTATTTAATTATCCTCAATCTCAAATTTTCTATTACTTTCTTTAACTAACAACAATCACATATTGAATTTTACAATTGAGGAGGGCTACTACATCAACTACCCAAGCGCCAAGTCAGTTCACCTCAACTGCTGAGCAAAGGAAGAAGATCGAAAGGACTGGAAGAAGACAAATCCCACCACCTCAACAACAAACAACTCCATATCAGGTTGTTAAATGGATGTTGCAATCACCTTCTCCCTCTAAAAATATGGTTATGTAGAATTCATAAGAATCAATTTCCAGTTTCAAACCAAAGAATGTTGATGGATGTTAAGTGCCATCTTTTGTGTTATTTTTTATATATGGCTTAATGGCTTAGTCAATATGTTATGGCTGCCAAAAACATATACCATGATATAAGGTAATATTTTGATGTATTTTGAGAAGAAAATGGTAGCAGATACAACATTGAATACTGTTGTGAAAATTCTACCATTTTTTTCTTGTTCATGTTTAATCAACGAACATTTTTATTTTATATTGAAATAAACAGTTATACATACCTCAAATTTATATTGAAATAAACACTGTGACATAGAAAATTCATGTTCATAAAGCATTTTAATTACATTTTAAACCCTAAATTCTGAATTCAAAAAAATAATTCAATTACATGTTGAACCCCAATTTCCAAATTCATTTTCAAAATATAGCTTATCGAAATGAACTTGAAGCAACAAGTATAAGAAAAAAAATAAAACCCTAAATCCTAAATTACCCTTTTTTTAACCCAACATAATCAACAACAACAAAATACCCAAACAAACCACCAAAATCACTCTCTCAACCCTTCTTCCATGGTTCTCATCTTCCTGAGCAAACCAACGATAATAGTATGTGAACGTCAATGGGGGATCATACCAAATAAAAAAATTGCAATTTCTCCTAGCACGCCCATAGTTAACGAATCCAAATATTCTTCTTTCCAACATTATTATTCGTCCAAGCTATGCGTAAATTAGCTGACAGTCCACAAAAACAAGTTGAGATTGCAATAGTGGTGTGTCCATTGCTTGCAATTTTTGATCAAACAAAGAGAAGAAAAAGAAATTTGATTTTTAGGGTTTTAATTTTGGGGAGAAAAATCAGGTTAGGTGCTTATATGGATTCAATGGAGCTTTTATTCAACTGAAAATGGGATATTAACGTGCATGTCATTTTCTACTAAAGTCAAGCAATGGCCGGTAACGCCAGAGATCGTATTGCAAACAAACTAAGGTTCGATGACTGTATTACAAGTTTTAAACGTTGGATGACCAAAATGCAAATACCCTAAAAGTTTGGGGACTATTTATATACTTTACCCTAAAATTTATGTTGGTTTATATATTTCAGCAATCTCATACATGTTTTTATTTTTATTTTTCTAAACATAATGCACAGTTAATTTACTTTGTACATCAAATTTGCTTTCATCATTAAATTATTGAGAGCATATAATATATCGTTAAAAAAGTATCATAGAGTAGAATATAAAATCATAATTTTATGATTCAAATCTCTACTGTTACTCATTAAAAATATGCCTCAAATTTCTAACAGTGCCCCACTATCGAAAAGTTGTAGTTGGATCACAACCTGTAATACCCTAAATATTGAATTAAAGACTTTACTGAAAGGATTTAAAAATAAGAGGATTTATTTGATTAAATGATAAAAGATGAGAATGGTTGGGATTAATGGTTTAGACTAAATTGTGATAATGGATTATTAAGAGAGTATTTTGGTCCTTTAAATGAAAGAGAATTTAAAATGTATTTTAAACTTGTATTAAAGAAAAGGGGAAAAAGGGAATTAGGTTACACAAAAGTCTTCATTCTTTTCTTCCTCTTTCCCCCGTAACAAAGCCCTGTATATCTCAAAGGTGAGTTTTTAATTTACTAGTTTATTCCTTTATTTTTGGTTGGTTATTGAAGCCCTGTATATGATGAAAGCTTAAAGAATGTTTAGACGAGATTAAAACAATGAGATAAAGGAAAAAAATGAGATTTTAGAAATGGGTTTTATAATGATATGTTAATTATGAGTGTTTATTTAGGTTTATTGGAAAAATTGACTTGTCAAAGATGTAAATGAAAGATTAGAAGCATGGGATGAGTGTAAAAACAAGTTAGAAATTTTGGTGTGATTCTTAGAATCAAATGCTATTGAGGGATACTAGATTTTTTAAGTATCTAAACGAAGAAAAGTTATTATGGTTAAGTAGAGAAGAGTTACAGAGCATTGTTAGGGGTAAATGTGAGGAAAATTGGACAAATTTGGGTATGTCTCGGGTTGAAAACTAGAAAATCAGGGCACAGGTACCGGTATTGATAAACTAGTACCGATACTATAGGCTAAAATAGGATGAATTAGCTGAGTAGTATTGATACTGATTCAATAAGTATTGATACCATGGTAAGGGTATCGATACCAGGCAATATTGAATCTAAAATTGGTATCTATACCGGAAAGGGGTATCGGTACCATAGTATGGTATCATCGATACCATGGTAAGGGTATCGATACCAGGCCACATCGAATCTAAAACTTGTATCGAAACTGGAAGGGGATATCGGTACCATAGTATGGTAGTATCGATACAATGATAGAAGTATCGATACTGAAGAGCTAGAAATATTAAGATAGGCTAATATTGTTGTAGAAAAGTTAATAATAGGTACTTTTGATTAATATTTATGTATAATTGTTAGGAAATATACTAATAATTGATATTTTCTATGTACTTAATGAATATGGAGTAGATCGAGGTAATGCTCCTGAGTCGAGTAAAGCAAAAGGAAAATGACAAGTTCCGGAGTAATCATTTTTCCATTTTGGATATCTAAGCAATGGGAGCCAGGTGAGTGCATTTAATTATGTACGTACATGCTACAATAGTCATAGTTGTAGGAATTATTAATGTATGTATGGTGATTACCAAATGGTACTAAGTGTGCAAAAATGTTAAGAAATTCATACTAAGTGTATGAATTTCCGTATTGGGCACTTCGTGTGCAAAAATGTTAAGAAATTCATACTAAGTGTATGAATTTTTGTTTTGGGCACTTTGTGTGCAAAAATGTTAAGAAATTCATACTAAGTGTATGAATTTTCGTATTGGGCACTTTGTGTACAAACCGTTAAGAGATTCATACTAAGTGTATGAATTTCCATATGAGAAATGTGTGTATAAACATAAGAACTTTATAATAAGAAAATGGATCTTTTTATTGGTAATAGGTATGTGTCAACACACATTTTTCGTCCTACTAGGATTCAAACTCCTAAAAATAGGATAGAATTTTAGGATTCAAACTCCTAAAGATATGATAGAATTTTGCTAGGATTCAAAAAACAGGATAGAATTTTATGATTTAAACTCCTAAAGATAGGATCCACAAGCACTATAAATAGCCATTGTAACTCACCATTGTAAGACACGATTTACACACAAAAACATAGAGGAAAGCACGAGAAGATACAAAGGCAAAACTATTGTAAACGATTCGAAAAATAAATAAAAGGTAGTATCTTTTTTACTTTTGATTTGGTCTCTTACATTTACGTTTTAATTATTATTATTTTATTTATTTAACTTTATTTATAAGCACATTTCCCTTGTTACTCATTTTATTTAATTGTTTTGTTATTTTTCTTTTCTTTTTTTTTTCATGTAATATTTTTTTACATTTTATGTATTTTCTTTTTTACTTTAGTATATATTTTTATTTTTTTTCAGATTATATATATAAATATATTATTTTTTATTATCAGTTTTATTAATATATATATATATATATTTACTTTTTTTATTTTTTATTTTATATATATATTATTTTTACTTTTTTTATTATTATTTTATTTATTTGTTTTATTTCTATATTTTTTTTCCTTTTTCTTCTTTTTCTTTATTTTTTATATATTTATTTTACTTACTATTTTATCTTTGTTTTCTTTATCTTATCTTTTATTTAATTTGTTTTCTCTTTATTTTAATTTAATTAATTTATTTATTTCTTACCTTTTTATCTATTACCTTTTTATCTAACATGGTTTTTTGACCTTCTTAAGGCCACACCTTTAAAACTATCTAAGGTAAGTAATTGTGATCGTATTTTTACCTTTTAATTTTAAATTACAATTTTCTTAATTTAAGACAACCGGCAAATTACGTAGTACCGAAAGGGCGGTTCAAGGGTGCTAATCCTTTCTTGACCGTAATCGACTCCCGAATCCGACATATCTTTGGTAAGACGCAGATTAGGTAAGATATAAGGTATCCGATTAACCTATTTATTTTTTAAATAAATAATCGGTGGCGACTCCAATCACATTTTTCAAGTCGAAGCCCAATTCCGGGGCCCAACCGAAAAACGGTTGCGACAGCTTGGCGACTCCGCTGGGGACACAAGTAAGTGAGTCAGGCTAAGGTAATTTCCAGTTGTCTTTTTAACGAAAAGGGTAAGCTTAAATTTTAAGGTAACCTTTCGATCCTTATTGCTTACTTTTGATTATATTTTTTCGAGTAAATAGTTGTACTAACCGTTTTCTCAATGATTTCAGCCCTTAAAGTCTTTTTTCATCTAAGGCTCTATACCCGAGCTCTGAACCCTATTTAAGTGGGGGTGAAAGCGACGCCTTCGTGTGAATTTATTCACCGTATGGGCCTAGCAAGTAACCTTCGGGATTCATATACCTTATGCCTTCGTGTGAATTTATTCTCCGTATGGGCATAAGGGAATGTTTCCTCTCGAGTTTAACTTAGTCCACATAAGCCTGTGATGGGTTTAGGACTAAGGGTCTGGCAAGCCCAAGGGGGCACCAGCAAGGAGAACTCGGGTACCATTTTTTTAGCACCTAAACCGGGAGACCATGGAGAATTTGAGCCCACCCCAAAATCTCATTCCAAACCCTAGGCTGCTTTGTTTCCTGCTTTAGTTTCTGTTCAAAGCATGAAACTAGACAAATATGCGGTTAGGATTTGTTTGAAAGTAGCATGCGGGATAGAGATCATGTCCGGGTAGGAATAATAAGCATGTGGGGTAGATATCATGTGGGGTAGGACTTTCATTTTTATGATCGTTTTTTATTTTTTTTTCACCTCACTAACTCTTTTCATCTTTCTTTTATTTTATTTTCATCACTTGCATCATAAAAGAGGTCATTGATCCACTAAAACGTGTTTGTTAAAACTCGAATAATCTGAATCCATGGACAAAGATGTTGTAATACAAGAGATTAAAAACCCCGAGGTACGACTATGGTCCGAGAAGACTCAGAAGGAAAATGGAGACAGTCTTCAAGGAAGCTATGTGTCAGTGCTGGTTAGCTACGCCTCTATCAACCTAAAACAGAATAATGTGCAAGAACTTCGAGACATCTGAGATAGTTGGAAGAATGATCGGAAATAGAAGTTCAGTCAGCGGTATGGTGACATTGCATTTTTGCTTCATGTTAAGACCGATGAGCCCTTAATCAGAGTCTTGGTTCAATTTTTGAACCTGGGATACAATTGCTTCACTTTTAACTAGGAGGACATGGTACCTACCATCGAGGAGTATACTACACTATTGCACTGTGAAAGCATTAAACTGGAGCGAGCCTACATCAAACACATCAAGAGTCAGCCTTTCAAGAACGGACTGGCTAAGATTGCAGGAGTTGATGAAAAATGGGTGACTGACCGACTCCGAAACAAAGGTAACGGGCAAGGAATTGAGTGGATCCACATAAGGGAACTAATGAAGGACCACCGTGATGAATGGAAGACTATAGACCTTTTTGCACTAGGTCTGGATGGCTTGATCATCTTTCCAAAGGTTTTGGGATGCATTGACGCAGCCGTGGTGGAACTGTTTGAGCAACTTCCGAAACGAGTCAACCCAGCACCGACCATCTCAACCGAGACCTTTTGGTCTCTCAACCATTACCGAAGAGCTGGTGGAGGTAGATTCATTGGATGTGTTCAGTTCCTTCAAGTCTGGATTCACATCCACTTCTAAAAGACTAATGGGGTTGCCTGCTGTAGATTTATCACTACGTATTCACCTTTGAGAGAGTTCATCACCATGACATGACATGAAGGCGCTTCAAAAGAGAAATGGATGAAAGTATTCACTCATCTTCAGGACCGGGATATTACCTGGAGAGCCCCCTGGTTGTTCCTCAATGATGTTCTTTTCAAGTGTGGGAATTCTGACACTATGACCCTATTTGGACTTTGAGGTGCAGTTGGGTATGCTCTGTTGTTGGCACTTAGACAGTATGGGGCACATCAGTTTGTCCCAACAACATATGGATTATCTATATCAGAGTTTATGTATCACGGTGACAGTTATAAGAAGATGATCAAAGAAGCAGTCGAGTCATGGAAGAAAGTATCTCGGATGGATGTCTAGAAGATTTAGTCCGAACATACCTTTTATTGTTTTTATATCTCTTACAAGATAAAACATTTTTGTCTGAATAAGGATTATTTATAATAATGGACACTTTTCTGGATCAATGCCTCGAACATTTCGTGCATTCTTGATTTTGCATTTTTGCCTTTTTGCATTTTCATCTACATTTTAAGCATTTTCACAAACATGAAATTAAGTCGTGAAGGACTCGATGAAGCGAATTTAACCACATGGAAGCAAGATTGTAACATTAAAGAGCCTAATCAGCTGATGATAGGACAAAGCCGGCTAGGATGATCTAAGAAAAGAATCCTCATATCCTAAGGACTACAATGTTGAAGCTGTTAACTGTTACCACATAAGAAGCTCCAAACATTCCTCTGAGAACTATAAGGCGCTGAAGCGCAAGATCTAAAACCTGATGGATTCAGGGGCATTGACAACCGAAGAAGGGGGCATGGCATATATCATTTGCACTTAGAGGATTGTTTTGTTTGAACACGTCACTGATATTCCATGTTTGCTTAATCTTTTAAACGATTGAATTTATGCTACTTTCTAAGGTGGAGCAATTGAACAAATTTTAATCTTTAGTTCTTCGAATATTAAATGAATTAAGGATTCTTTTAACTCTTCAAGAATTATAGATTTTTGACATATGACAAGATTAGACCTTTCTTATCATGTCTCAAACCCCAAAATGAAATACCTTGATCATTACCAAAAAGACCAAATTTTGACATAACTTCCCTTTGAAATTCTTGAACATTGTCTTTATCTTTTTGATACACCCATACCTTTCTTTTAGTCAAATAAAGTCACACCATTGTCTTTTTAGACTCAAAATTGACATTTTAATACCCAAGGCATTGAGTTGTTCAATTGAACATGAGCATTCTTCTAAGACACAATATGGGGCATCTCGCCGGGAGCCTGAACATTGAGATATGTTGGGAGCAAGGAGCAAAAAAATAATCCATTCGAAATAATTCTATCACTCATTAACTACACTGTTTTCATGTGAAGAAAATTAATCCTGAAAATCTATCCCCCTGGGGATACCTCTTCTGTGAGGACTTCCATGTATGAAATGATGAACGGCTTTCTTTCTTTATCCCTTTACAATAGGAGAAAATATATATCCCTTGTGTCCCCTTTTGAGCCTGTAGTATTTTTCTTCTGATTCAACCCTAACCAAGGATCACCCTCCACATTGGGGGGCAAGTTAGAAGAAATCTGCTCACATGAGTGAAGACATCAATCAAAAGGAGACACCAAAAGGTGGACCAAATGGCAAGTGCGAAGATCCAATCAAGAACAAAAAAGAAATGAAGCAAAAAAGCAAAAAAAAAACAAAGAAAAAGAGAAACAAGAACAAAAGGAAAAAAAGCAAAAATCAAAAAGAAAAAGGGACAAAAAGCACATGCAAAGATTCCCTAAAGACAAATGGCACATCAAGCTTCAAACTATGAGATTGATCAAGCACAATCATTCCCGAATCTCTGAATCACTTCACTCGAAGATCATGGAACATCCAGAGAAAATCCAGAGAAACACATATGAGCAGATCCAAATTGAACAAGACAGAATTGAAGGCATCAGAATGAATTGATCCTTGGTTCAACACCCTGAAACACTTGTTTGGGCCTATTTATCCTTTTCTTTCATAACCATGAGCCTTGGCTTACATTACGTGCCTTAAAAGTCCCTTCTAATCATACATGGATTTCTAAACAGAAGAGACTATCTTCAGATTTCATCCCGCCCATCAGGATTAATCTTTGTTTGCAAAAAAAAGCAATTTAATTAATGTATGGTAGAGAAAAATTACAAAGGGGGGTTCAAGACGTAAATCCTGAATAACGTCTTGAAACCAAAGGAGGATTCGAGTTGAAAACCTGAAAAGGCGGCTCGAATATAAAAATTGTGCAACTGAGGCGATCACACAAATTACTTGATAAGGCATCGCACAATCCGAGTGTGACAACGAAGGTTGGGAGTCAGAGAACACTTCCAGTAGAGAAGTATGCAAGCTACCCCATCAATCCTTTGAGCATCAAATACCAAACCTTTGAGCATCAAATGCCAAACCTTTGACCAAACACAATGACCTGAAACTTTTTATCCTTTCTTTACTTGACCATCTCTCAAAGATAGCTTTGATCTTGACACTTGTCAAATAGCTATAATTTATTGAAGGATTAACATTGTAATTAATTCTTTGATATCCAATGAACTCTAGTTTTATGATTCGTCTCAATTGTAAAACCGTGAAAGGGGTAATATTTTTAAAACTCGGGATTAAACATTTTTTGAAACTCTTTTAATTGATATTAAAAGAGAAAGAAAAACATTTTTTTTAAACAAGACAGTCTCTCTAGAGTGGATATTGGTAAATGACATGCGACTCTCAAACACAAAGCTCATGCTTAGAATCAATGATGAAGCAAGAAATGAGGAACATTTGGGGCATCTTTGAAGATTCAACATGAAATATTGGGGCATTTTTTTGGGCATCTTTGGGGATTCAACATCCTAATGCGAATTATCATGCCTTTTTCAAGAGATAAAATATAACCAATTCATGTTATATGCATCTTATGCATACATTTTAGAGCATCATGTTTTCCCCACATATATAATTTTTGCAGCTTTTAGAGTCAAGTTTCGACTTCAAGATGAAGGATACTCGATTCAAAAGTACCTTTAAAGATTGATGTTGGTTGCTTAACTCAGCAGCAAGAAGCTACACTTCAACCAATTTGACATATTGAAAGATCGACAGATCTTAGAATCAACTTCAGACCAGTTCGAGAGATAATTCAGAACCGATCCAGTTCGCATTTTCAAGTTGGATTTCAACTTCACGACGAAGGATATCCAATTCCTGGCTCAACTTCACGACGAAGGGGCCACCCACGATTTCAACTTCACGACGAAGGGAATCATGCTCACCATTGTCTCTCTTGAGACAGTTTCCCTTGAAACAAACTTTGTCTCTGTTGAGACAGTTTCCCTTGAAACAAAATTTTTTCTCCCTTGAGACAGTTTCTCTTGAAACATAAACATTGAAAACATTTCCCTTGAAATGAGTTTTGTCTCTCTTGAGATAGTTTCCCTTGAAACAAAATTCCGTCTCCATTGAGACAATTTCTCTTGAAACATAAACATTGAAAACATTTCCCTTGAAATGAATTTTGTCTCTCTTCAGATAGTTTCCCTTGAAACAAATTTTGTCTCCTTTGAGACAGTTTCTATTGAAACATAAACTTTGAAAACAGTTTCCCTTGAAACAAAATCTTTGAATATGTTTTACATTAAACAAATTTCGTCTCTCTTGAGACAGTTTCTCTTGAAACAAATTTTGTCTATCTTAAGACATGTTTTTCTTAAAACAAAATTTTGTCTCCCTTGAGACAGTTTCTCTTGAAACATCAATCCTTGAATATGTTTTTTTTGTGTCACCCTTGATACAGTTTCTCTTGAAACACAAAAAGAAACCTTTGAAATTGTTTCTCTTGAAACACAAAAAACCTTTGAAAAGGCTTCTCTTGAAACACAAAACCTTTGAGATTGTTTCCCTTGAAACAAATTTTGTCTCCCTTGAGACAGTTTCTCTTGAAACACAAAATCTTTGAGTTTATTTCCTTTAAAACAAAATTTTGTCTCCCTTGAGGCCGTTTCTCATGAAACAACATATATCTTTAAGATCGTTTCCCTTGAAACGAATTTTCTCTTTTTTAAGACAACTTCTCTTGAAGCATCATTTAAACCGTTACACTCAGCTCAGGCACATACTTGGGATGGTCGAGAAGCATTTCTCAAATCAAAAAATAGAATGTGCACATCATATTTGAACATTTGAAGAATTCGAGATCAGGGATCAGAACTTGAAGATTCCAGAACTAAGATTCCAGAGAAGCAACCGAAGATCGAGATTTCTCTCCTGAGCCCAAAAAATAACATATGTTGCATATGCATTTTAGGCACACCTAAGAGCATTGCATCCATAGCATCACATATATGCATAACTTTTTCAGGTTTTAGCTAGAGTCAATTTCAACTTCGCGGCGAATGATATTGAACTCAAAGCGACACAATTTGCTCGAGAGTGGATTTCAACTTCACGACGAAGGATATCTAGCTCGAAGCCAAACTTCACAATAAAGGGGTCTCCACGGTTTCAACTTCACAGCGAAGGGAATTGTGTCCACCCGAAACATACAATACTTGGATTTCAACTTCACGACGAAGGATATTCAAGTCAAGGCTCAACTTCACAACAAAGGGGCCATCTGCGATTTCAACTCCACGATGGAGGATATCGTGCCACTCAAGAAAACACAAGTTCAACTTCACAACGAAGGGACGGCTGGTTGTCAACGAACAACTTTCCAATTTCAAAGCTGATTTTCCACGAC
The DNA here is from genome assembly GCF_006381635.1 of Hibiscus syriacus. Classification (NCBI taxonomy): domain Eukaryota; kingdom Viridiplantae; phylum Streptophyta; class Magnoliopsida; order Malvales; family Malvaceae; genus Hibiscus; species Hibiscus syriacus. The sequence continues at coordinate 799,657 of NW_024062153.1, read as the reverse complement.
GGAGGATATCATGCTACCTATGACAACACAAGTTCAACTTCACAACGAAGGGACGGCTGGTTGTCAACAACAATTTCCCAGTTTCAGGGCCAATTTCAACTTCACAGCGGAGGATATTGGACCCAAGACAGCACAAGCTCAACTTCACAGCGAAGGGGCGGCTGACTGTCAACAAACAATTTCGGAGCCAATCTCAACTTCACAACGAAGGATATTGGACTCGAGACAACACAAGTTCAACTTCACAACGAAGGGACGGCTGGTTGTCAACAAACAATTTTCCGGTTCCAGAGCCAATTTCAACTTCACGACGGAGGATATTGGACTTGGAACAATGCTACTTACTTGGATTTCAACTTCACGACGAAGGATATCCAACTCAAAGAAGGATTATTTGCCATCAAAATTGTCGAGTTCGACTCCATTCAGCTCGATGACACATCAATCGCACTACTTTCCGGTTGCAGTCGAGGTTTTCAAGTTGAGGAGAGGACCTGGGTTAGCCGTGCCTTAGTGATAAGAAAACATTTTCAAACAGCATAGCTTAAGTCAAGAAAAAGCTATCTGTCAATGAAGATTTCTCAGTTCTATTCCGATCCAAGGTCTTTAAACCGAGAAGAAGACCGAAGGGTAACGGGAAGCCACGTGCTGATTCAAATTCCGAACTACGGCTTTAATTTCATATCATTTCAGGATGAACTCGACTTCACGATGGAGGAGTCATCCGTAACTCAATTCGACAGGGAGTTATTGAAACATCAGAGTTAATTTTCAACTCCACTGAACGAAAAGTGTGTCTTTTAATCTTTGCCCTATCCCCGTTACACGACTATGGGCAAAGAGGGGCAGCTGTCAACACACATTTTTCGTCCTACTAGGATTCAAACTCCTAAAAATAGGATAGAATTTTAGGATTCAAACTCCTAAAGATATGATAGAATTTTGCTAGGATTCAAAAAATATGATAGAATTTTATGATTTAAACTCCTAAAGATATGATCCACAAGCACTATAAATAGCCATTGTAACTCACCATTGTAAGACACGATTTACACACAAAAACATAGAGGAAAGCACGAGAAGATACAAAGGCAAAACTATTGTAAACGATTCGAAAAATAAATAAAAGGTAGTATCTTTTTTACTTTTGATTTGGTCTCTTACATTTACGTTTTAATTATTATTATTTTATTTATTTAACTTTATTTATAAGCACATTTCCCTTGTTACTCATTTTATTTAATTGTTTTGTTATTTTTCTTTTCTTTTTTTTTCATGTAATATTTTTTTACATTTTATGTATTTTCTTTTTTACTTTAGTATATATTTTTATTTTTTTCAGATTATATATATAAATATATTATTTTTTATTATCAGTTTTATTAATTTATATATATATATATTTACTTTTTTTATTTTTTATTTTATATATATATCATTTTTACTTTTTTATTAATATTTTATTTATTTGTTTTATTTCTATATTTTTTTCCTTTTTCTTCTTTTTCTTTATTTTTTATATTTATTTTACTTACTATTTTATCTTTGTTTTCTTTATCTTATCTTTTATTTAATTTGTTTTCTCTTTATTTTAATTTAATTTATTTATTTATTTCTTACCTTTTTATCTATTACCTTTTTATCTAACATGGTTTTTTGACCTTCTTAAGGCCACACCTTTAAAACTATCTAAGGTAAGTAATTGTGATCGTATTTTTACCTTTTAATTTTAAATTACAATTTTCTTAATTTAAGACAACCGGCAAATTACGTAGTACCGAAAGGGCGGTTCAAGGGTGCTAATCCTTCCTTGACCGTAATCGACTCCCGAATCCAACATATCTTTGGTAAGACGCAGATCAGGTAAGATATAAGGTATCCGATTAACCTATTTATTTTTTAAATAAATAATCGGTGGCGACTCCAATCACATTTTTCAAGTCGAAGCCCAATTCCGGGGCCCCACCGAAAAATGGTTGCGACAGTATGCAAACCACATAGATTATAGAAATGGTTGAGAAAAGATGATATTAGCACTACAGATGTAAGTATGCCTCACTAAGTAATTCTTAACGTGTGTTTATTTCATGCATAGGTAGAATACCCACTAAGTAAGGAGATCAATAAACATCCAAGGTAGAATCACCTCGTCAATAACAATATGACTTACATGTCTACTTTTGATGTATTTTACTTGGCATGTAATAGGTCAAGAGAAATAAATGCTTTGAAAATCTTTTGAATTAAACTTTTGTAAATGGTGAAACGTTGAACCTCTCTTTCTTTTTTGTTTATCTTATTAAATGTATTTTTATTTTAAGTAAATTAAAATGTTTTATAAACGAAACAAAATAGTACTAGTTTTCAAATGAGTAACTGTTTAAAATATATGATGTGACATCTATAGCTCGTATACGGAAAGGTATACGGGAGATGGGTGTTATATTTATTGGTATCAGAGCTATAGGTTTAGCCGATTCTCGACAGAAAATGAGTTTATTTTGATATAAAAATAGTTTACATGCCACTAAGATGTCAAGGTTACTAATAGGGTATAGAATGAATATGAAAGATGTCTCTCCTTACTAACTTAATTATGATTTTTATGAATGTTATGATAGATGTCAGATTCTACGAATACGAGAAGAACGACTGGTCAAGAAAGTAGAGATGGATCGGGAAGTGAAAGTTATGAGGAAAATAGCGAGCATCTGATTCTGTTAGAGAACGCCAGCGCACCAACACCTTAGGGTATGTATGTTCTGGAGTTTGGTGCTTTTATGCAAGCTATAGATTCCATTTTTACAAGGTTTCAACCTCCTCCACCTCCCCCTGCTCCTCCAGTATTGCGAATGCTAATCCCAAAGGAGTTAAGAAGTTCGAGAGCTCTTGAGTTTAGGGGAGAAAAAAGTGAAGGTCCGATGGATGAAAACTTATGGTTGAATGATGTTAAGGTAATATTGGAAAGTTGTAGTGTTCGGATCATGAAAAGTTGGGCGGAGTGGTATCATTACTCCGAGGATCAGCTCGGGTGTGGTGTACAAATACGACAATGAATAGATCGTCGAAACAAGTGAATTGGTAATTTTTCCAAGATGAGTTCAAGAACAAGTGCATCGAGGAACAATTTATGAGATCCATACTACTGAAATTTCTAAACTTGAAGTAAGGTGATCGAGCAGTGCACGAGTATAATGCTGAATACAACAAACTTAGCCAATATACTACCAAGGTAGTTCCTAATGAAAAAGCTCGCCAGGATTGGTTTATTGAAGGTTTAAGGCCAAAGTTGAAAGAAATGATGTTGGCCTTAAACTTGTCTAGTCTACAAGAAATTATTAGCAGGGCGAAGGCTATTAAAAGAGCTCAGGAGGAGACGCTAGCAGCAGAACAGAGTTTTCTGACGGGAAAAAGAATTGAAATGTCTTCATCTACACATTATGTAAAAAGGGGCAAGGGCTCAAATTCTCGATTCACTGATAGAACTGATCATTCTACAGCTTCACGAAAAACTAAGCAACCATATTCCTATGTTGCTAGCTCAGGTAGAGCTCATAGAGAGAAAACTCTATGTTAGACGTGCGACAAGTCACAGGGGGGAGTATGTAGGTTGCTTTCCGGTGCTAGTTTCTATTGTGGTGAATCTTGTCACTTTGCTCGGAGTTGCCCGAAGAAATCAGGAGATAGATCAGCACAATCAAAGAGATCAATCGTTATACTAAATAGAAATAGAGGAAGATTAGGCGGTCAAAAGTCTAGCCAGAGACAAGAGACTCGGGTTGTGGCCCGAGTTTATAACATAAAGATCAGTGAAGATAGGGATGATCCAGAGATCATAACAGGTACATTTCACCTTTTTGATGAACATGTTTTTGTTTTAGTTGACCTAGGTTCTACACATTCATATATCAGTACCAAGTTGATTAGAACTAGAGGAATTCCTTTAGAACCAATCTCTAGTGAAATGATAGCGATAAATCCTATGGGTCAAAGTGCAAGGGTGTCTAGAAAATGTCCAATTAAGATTCAAGGGGTAGTATTTTTGGCAAACTTGATGAAGTTTCCTTTTCATGAGTTTGAAATCATTTTAGTCATGGATTGCTTGTCTCCACATCATGGATGGGTAGATTTTCGCCGAAAACGATTATTCTTAAAGGATGCGGAAGGCTGCAAAATTGTGGTGATAGGTGAGAAGGAGAAATCCCTGTCCAATGTGATATCAACCATGACTGCAAAGAAAATGATGTCAAAAGGATGCATTGCTTTTCTAGCTATTGTGATAGAAACTCGAGTGCCGGTAGTGCAATTATATGATATCCCCACATTTAGGGAGTTTCCATAAGTTTTTCCTGAAGAATTATCGGGTTTACATCCAGATCACGAAGTTGAATTTAGAATTGAGGTTTATCAGGGTACTGAACCTGTTTCTATGGCTCCATATCGGATGGCTCCAACGGAGTATTGCTATTTGTGAAATAGAAGGACGAGTCTATGCGGTTATGTATTGACTATCGACAACTAAATAAGGTAACATTAAAGAACAAGTATCCTCTTTCGAGGATTGATGACTTGTTTGATCAATTGAAAGGTGCAATAATGTTCTCTAAGATAGATTTGAGGTCAGGGTACCATCAGTTAAAGATCAAAAGGGAGGACATGTAAGAATTATAGAAACGAGTTGTCAATCCCTTAAGTTAAGAGATTCTGTAATTATTTTCTGTTTTTCAATCCCTTATTTCAAGGGATTACATCTCCTAGGATTTGTTTCCTAACTTAGAGTTTCCTAGTTTAGAGGCATAATTTGTATATAAATATATAATATGTTCTACTGAATGCATATATGAATAAAATAACATAGACTTACTCTGTTTTCTACATGGTATCAGGTTTGAGCGATCAATCCGATTTCTGCTTCTGTTTAAATCAATTATTGTTCAACTCTATTTTTTTCATGGCTAATCCGGATCCCTCAGCATCTGAAATCACTTCCCATACCAGCCCCTCTAAATCTGATTTTTAGATTCCATATTTCAAATTTTCAGAGCAGTAGAGGAAAAATTGCCTCTGGTGTGAACATTGTAAGAAACCAGGCCATATGATAGATCAATGTTGGAAGCTGCACGGAAAACCAGCCGATTGGCAGGCCATACAGTCTAGGTTTCAAAAAGAGGCCCATATTGCCTCTCAAGATGATTCCTTAAGCAGTTTAGCAAGAAACAGATAGAGGAGCTGCAGCAGATTTTGAGCAGTATAACAACCAAGCCTACTAATGTGACTTATACTACTACTGATGGAAATAATCCATATGTTTCCTCGGTACAATGGATAATAGACTCGGGTGCATCAGATCATATGACATGAAATATTGATCTCTTGGAGGAATATATTGAAAGCAGCTTACCAGCTTCTATCAAAATAGCAAATGGCTCTCTCACTACAGTTAAAGGGACTGGTTCTGTTACATTAAATAAAAATCTACTACTTCATAATGTCCTCTATGTTCCTAGACTTGCATGCAATCTGTTGTTAGTCAGCAAATTAATTAAAGATTCTGGTTGTAATGTTGTGTTTAGTACTGGTGGTTGTATTTTTCAGGTATAGGGCTTGAAGAGGGTGATTGACAGTGCTAGGCTGGGAAAAGGATTGTACACCCTTAGAGGTAAAGCATCTCATAATCATGCCTTATCCAGTGCTCTTATGAAACCAATTTTATCTTCTGATCTCAATACCAATAAAATTATGTTATGGCACTCTAGATTAGGTCATCCAAATTTTTTCTATCTTTCCAAAATGTTACCGAACTTATTTATAAATAAATATCCATCTTTGTTTTCCTGTGAAATTTTTCAAATGGCCAAACACACCAGAAAACCACATATTGTAGCCAAATTTGAACCAATAACACCTTTTTCCATCATCTATAATGACATTTGGGGCCCTTCTCTTGTAAAATGTATTTTTGGGTATAAGTGGTTTCTATCTTTTATAGATGATTACTCTAGGACAACATGGGTATTCTTAATGAGAGAAAAGTCTAAGGTTGAGTCTCTCTTTAAAAGTTTTTATCAAAACGTTAAAACCCAATTTGACACAAAAATCAAAATTCTAAGGAGTGACAATAAGAGTGAGTATTTGAATAAAACCCTTGGGTATTTCTTTAAGGAAAAAGACATTGTTCAACTTACTTCTTGTGTCAACACACCTCAACAAAACGGGGTAGCAGAATGGAAAAATAGACATCTTCTAGAGGTTACTAGGTCTCTTATGTTTGTTGTTAATGCTCCTAAGTATCTTTGGGGGGAAGCTCTTCTTACAGCTACTTACCTCATCAATAGAATGTCAAGTAAGACCTTAGTTTTCAAAATTCCTACTAAGGTTCTGTTTCAGCTTTATCCCCATTTTAAACATTTAAACTCAAGTATTTCTCCTCGGGTGTTTAGGTGTACAGTCTTTGTTCATATCCATAACAAAGGGAAATTAGATCCTAGGTCCATAAAGTGTGTATTCTTGGGATATTATTCAAGTCAAAAGGGTTACAAGTGTTACTCACCTTCCACAAAAAAGACCTATGTCTCATTTGATGTTACATTTTTTTGAAAACCAACCTTATTTTTCAGGAACAGAAATTCAGGGGGAGAGTTACAAGGAATTTCAGCCTGTTCAAACCGATATTTCTTTACAGCCTATTAGTTACAAGGAATTTCAACATGCCCAAACCGATATTTCTTTACATCCTATCATTTCCTTACCTAGTACTGTCTCTCCAAAGCCGACTAGCACTGTCCCATTTCCTAGTGAGGGTGATGGGAATAACCTAAATAACTCTGATAAATTACCTTCCTCCTTATCTCAGCACTCTAGTCCATGCAAAACACCTTCTACCACTACAAAAAATACACCTAACAATGATCCTGAAACCATAACTCCCCAACCAAAACAACTTAGTGTTTACTTAAGAACAAAGAAAGATGTTGCTGAAGAAATCAGTCAGCCTAACATTTGCCAAGAACCGGATTCAGATCCTATTGCAGTTGAAACATAAGGTAATGATGGTTACCAAGAGGCTACTACTGTTGATCTTGATGACTTTCATATTGCTATTAGGAAGGGGTAAGAAAATGCACTGCTCATCCCATAAATAAGTATGTTGCATATGGGAAATTACAGTCTAATTTAAGGGCCTTCACTACCAACATTAATAGTGTGAAAATCCCAATAAATGTGACAGAGGCATTTCAATCTCCTGAGTGGAAAATGGTTGTGGAAGAGGAGATAAAAGTGTTGCAAAAGAATAAGACATGGAGTTTGATAGATTTTTCAGAAGGGAAGAGAGCCGTTGGATGTAGATGGATATTCACAGTCAAATATAATTCGGATGGGAGTGTGGAAAGATACAAGGCAAGGCTGGTTGCTAAATGTTTTTCTCAGTCCTATGGCATCGACTACCAGGAGACTTTTGCACCGATTGGTTGCTAAATGTTTTTCTCAGTCCTATGGCATCGACTACCAGGAGACTTTTGCACCGATTGCAAAATTGAATACCATCATAATATTGTTATCAGTAGTTGTTAACATGGACTGGAAATTACATCAGCTGGACATAAAGAATGCTTTTTTGAATGGGAACCTTGAAGAAGAGGTATATATGGAGGCCCCTTGGATTAGAAGGAAATGTCACTAAGAAAACTGTGTGCAAGCTCAGTAAACCCTTATATGGCTTAAAACAGTCTCCCAGGGTTTGGTTTGATCGATTTGCTAAGGCTATGACACATAATAGTTTCAAACAAAGCTAAGTGGATCACACATTATTCAGAAAAATTACACTGAGTGGTAAGATAACCCTCCTAATTGTCTATGTAGATGATATGATTATAACTGACAGTGATATAGAAGAAATAGAAAAGCTAAAGATGAATCTTGCAAAGGAGTTTGAAACCAAGGATTTAGGGAGTATGAGGTATTTTCTGGGTATGAAAGTTGCAAGGTCCGAGGAAGGGTTGGTGATAAACCAGCGTAAGTATATTTTGATTCTTTTTGTAGAAACTAGGATGCTCGACTGCAAACCAGTTGAAACTCCAATGGAGCCATGCTTGAAATTTTGCAAGGAAATGACTGGAAATCTAGTAAACAAGGAAACCTACCAAAGGTTAGTTGGGAAGTTGATCTACCTTTCACTGACCAGGCCTAATATTGCATACTCAGTGAGCATTGTTAGCCAACCTATAAGTGATCCTCGAGAAGAACATTTGGAAGCTGTTAACAGAATTATAAGGTTCTTGAAGTTTACCCCAGGAGCTGGACTTATATTTAGAAAAAATAAAGATAAAACAGTGAATGTTTATACGGATGTAGGCTAGGGATGTGAATTAACTGATAAAAGGTCAGTTAGTGGCTACTGTACTTACGTTTGGGGTAATTTGGTGACTTGGAGAAGTAAGAAACAAGTCGTTGTCTCTCGAAGTAGTGCTGAGTAAGAGTTTAGAGCAATGGCTCTCAGAATATGTGAAGGAATGTGGATTAAAAGATTGCTCACAGAACTGGACTTAGATGACAAGAATAATTTTGAGATTTTTAGTAACAGTCAATTAGCTATGAGTTTAGTAAAACACCTAGTGCAACATGATAGAATGAAACACATTAAGGTAGACATACATTTTATTTACGAGAAGGTCAATAATGGAGTTGCAAAACTGCAGTACATTCTGACGAAGAAATAGCTGGCAGATATCTTCACCAAAGCCCTTCCACGAGTGACTTTTGATGAACTGTCATTCAAATTAGGTATATACAACATATATACACCAGTTTGAGGGGGAGTGTAGAAATTATAGAAATGAGTTGTCAATCCCTTAAGTTAAGATATTCTGTAATTACATCTCCTAGGATTAGTTTTCTAACTTAGAGTTTCCTAGTTTAGAGGCATAATTTGTATATAAATATGTAATATGTTCTACTGAATGTATATATGAATAAAATAACAGAGACTTACTATGTTTTCTACAGGACATCTCCAAGATGACTTTTTAGACTCGGTACAGACATTATGAATTTGTGGTAGTGCCGTTTGGATTGACAAATGCTCCTGCAATGTTTATGGATTTAATGAACAAATTATTTCAACTGTATTTGGATCAATTTGTGGTAGTTTTTATAGATGATATCCTGGTTTATTCCAAGTCAAAGGAGGATCATGATGCTCATCTTCGGGTGGTCCTTCAAATACTTCGTGATAAGAAGTTGTACACTAAATTTTCCAAATGAGAATTTTGGTATTCTGAGATTTATTTCCTTGGTCATATAGTGTCGGCAGAGGGCATTAGATTGGATCCCAAGAAGATTCAAGCCATAGTAGATTGGCAATCCCCAAATAATATTACTGAAGTTCATAGTTTCTTGGGACTTGTTGGTTATTATAGGCGATTCATGAAGAACTTTTCAATGTTAGCTCTACCGCTAACTAAGCTGTTGCGAAATGATGTACCTTTTGTTTAGATAAAAAAGTTCCATGAAAGTTTTGAAATGCTAAAGAGAATTGTAACTGAGGCTCTAATGCTTGTGCAACCTGAGTCGGGTAAAGAATATGTCGTTTATAGTGATGCATCCCATAATGGGTTAGGATGTGTGCTGATGCAAGAAGGGAAGGTTGTGGCTTATTCCTCAAGACAATTGAAGAATCACGAGAGAAATTACCCAACACATTATTTAGAATTGGCCGCATCGGTTTTCGCTTTAAAAATCTGGCGCCATTATTTGTACGGTGAGCGTTGCCATGTTTACACATATCATAAAAGTCTTAAGTATATGTTGACTCAAAAAGAGCTGAACTTAAGGCAGAGAATATAGATTGAGCTCTTGAAAGATTATGATTTGATTATCGACTATCATTCGGGAAGGGCTAATGTGGTAGCAGATGCACTCAATCGAAAGACTTCTGCAGCTTTAAAGGCTTTAGACGCATGCATGTCTTTGAATGAAGATGGTGCTTTGATTTTTAAATTAAAGTTAAAACCAATGCTGTTGGATAGTGTAAAAGAACTGCAAGTGCGAGATAAGAAATGTTTGATGATATTGGCACAGGTTGAAAAAAAAGAGATCAAAGATTTTGAAATAAGGGATGATGGATGTTTATATTACCGTAGAAGGCTTTACATTCATGATGATGATGATTTGAGGAATGATATTCTTTGCAAAGTCCGTTATAGCCCTTTGACTATGCACCCAAGCGGGAATAAGATGTATCTAGACTTGAAGAGTCGTTATTGGTGGCCTGGTATGAAAAGAGCTCTAACAGAGTTTGTTGCTAAATGTTTAACATGTCAGCAAGTGAAAGCTGAACATCAAGTGCTATCTGAGTTAATGCAACCAATATCCATTCCTGAGTGGAAGTGAAAGCGAGTCACAATGGATTTTGTTGCAGGGCTACCATTGTCACCAGGTAAAAAGGACTCGATATGGGTAATAGTGGACAGATTGACCAAGACAGCTCATTTTATCCCAGTTCGAGTAGACTACTCGATGAATAAGTTTGTGGAGTTGTATATAAAAGAAATAGTAAGACTGCATGGAGTACCGATATTTATAGTGTCCGATCGAGACCCAAGGTTTACTTAAAGATTCTGGAAGACTTTACATGAGTCATTGGGTACTCGATTGAACTTCAATATAGCTTTTCATCCGCAAACAGATGGGTAATCAGAACGAACTATTCAGATATTGGAAGATATGTTAAGGGCACGTGTGGTTGAATTTAAAGGATCATGGGATAAGTATTTGCTGTTAGTGGAATTCGCGTATAATAATATTTATCAATCAAGTATTAAGATGGCCCCGTATGAAGCTCTGCATGGGATAAAATGCATAACACCATTAAATTGGTTTGAACTGAAAGATCGAGACCTGGTTGGCCCAGATTTGATGAAAGATATGGAGGATAAAGTGAAAATTATCCAGATCAATCTAAATATAGCCTCAGATTGCCAGAAGTCCTATGCATATTTGAAAAGAAAAGAAATAGAATACCAAGTGGGAGATAAAATATTTTTGAAAGTATCGCCTTGGAAGAAGGTATTACGTTTTGGGTGAAAAGGAAAGTTGAGTCCAAGATTTATTGGACCGTATAAGATATTGAAAAAAGGTTAGACCCGTGGCTTATCAGTTAGCTTTGCCTCCGGATATGGACAAGATCCACAATGTTTTTCACGTGTCCATACTTAGAAGATACAGATCGGATCCATCTCATATTATCACACATGAAGAAATAGAGATTTGACCAAATTTATCTTATGAGGAGGAACCAGTGGGGATCTTAGCTAAGGAAACCAAGGAATGACGTAACAAGACAATTCTGTTGGTTAAAGTGCTTTGGCAGAATCATAAGGTTGAAGTGGCTACTTGGGAAAGAGAGGATGATATGAAAAAGTAGTTTTCACATCTCTTTGCTTCAGGTAGTTCTTTAAATTCGAGGACGAATTTTATTAGGGGGAGAATTATAGTGCCCCAAATATTAAATTAAGGACTTTATTGAAAGGATTTAAAAATAAGATGATTTATTTGATTAAATGATAAAAGATGAGAATGATTAGGATTAATAGTTTAGACTAAATTGTGACAATGGATTATTAAGAGGGCATTTTGGTCCTTTAAATGAAAGAGAATTTAAAATGTATTTTAAAATGGTATTAAAGAAAAAGGGAAAAAGGGAATTAGGTTACACAAAAGTTTTCCTTCTTTTCTTCCTCTTTCCCCCGTAACAAAGCCCCTCTATAGCTCAAAGGTGAGTTTTTAATTTACTAGTTTATTCCTTTGTTTTTGGTTGGTTATTGAAGCCTTGTATATGATGGAAGCTTAAGGAAGGTTTAGATGAGATTAAAACAATGAGATAAGGGAAATAAATGAGATTTTAGAAAATGGGTTTTATAATGATATGTTCATTTATTAGTGTTTATTGAGATTTATTGGTAAAATTGACTTGTCAAAGAGGTAAATGAAAGATTAGAAGCATAGGATGAGTGTAAAAACAAGTTAGAAATTTTGGTGTGATTCTTATAATCAAATGCTATTGAGGGATGCTAGATGTTTTAAGTATCTAAACGAAGGAAAGTTAGTATGGTTAAGTAGAGAAGAGTTACATAGTATTGTTAGGGGTAAATGTGAGGAAAATTGGGCAAATTTGGGTATGTCTCGGGTTGAAAACTGAAAAATCTGGGCAAGGGTATCGGTACTAATAGAACAGTACCGATACTATAGGCTAAAATGGGATGAATTAGTTGAGTAGTATAGATACTGATTCAATAAGTATCGATACTGACGAGGTAGTATCGATACCATGGTAAGGGTATCGATACCAGGCAACATTGAATCTAAATGTGGTATCGATACCAGAAGGGGTATCAGTACCCTAGTATGGTAGTATTGATGTCATGGTAATGGTATCGATACCAGGTCACATCGAATCTAAAATTGGTATCGATATCGAAAGGGGGTATCAGTACCATAGTATGGCAGTATCGATACCATGGTAGGGGTATCGCTACTGAACAGCCATAAATTTTAAGATAGGTTGATATTGTTGTAGAAAGGTTAATAATATGTACTTTTGATTAATGTTTAAGTATAATTGTTAGTAAATATACTAACAATTGATATTATACATGTATTTAATGAATATGGAGTAGATCGAAATCAAGCTCCCGAGTCGAGTAAAGCAAAAGGAAAAGGGCAAATTCCAGAGTAATCATCTTTCCATTTTGGATATCTAAGCAAGGCGAGCTAGGTGAGTGCATTTAATAATGTACGTACATGCTACAATAGTCATAGCTGTAGGAATTATTAATGTATGTATGGTGATTACCAAATGCCACTAAGTGTGCAAAAATGTCAAGAAATTCGTACTAAGTGTATGAATTTCAGCATTGGGCACTTCGTGTGCAAAAATGTTAAGAAAATCATACTAAGTGTATGAATTTCTGTATTGGGCACTTTGTGTGCAAAAATGTTAAGAAATTCATACTCAGTGTATGAATTTCCGTATTGGACACTTTGTGTGCAAACCGTTGAGAGATTCATACTAAGTGTATGAATTTCCATATGGGAAATGTGTGTATAAACATAAGAACTTTATAATAAGGAAATGGATCTATATATTGGTAATGGGTATGCAAAGCACATAGATTATAGAAATGGTTGAGAAATGACGGTATTAACACTTCAGATGTAAGTATACCTCACTAAGTAATGCTTAACGTGTTTTTTATTTCATGCGTAGGTAGAATACCCACTGAGTAATGAGATCAATAGACATCCAAGCTGGAATCGCCTCTTCAGTAACAGTGCGACTAACATGTCTACTTTTGATGTATTTTAGTTGGAATGTAATAGGTTTAGAGAAAGAAATGCTTTGAAAATATTTTGAATTAAACTTATGTAAACGGTGAAATGTTGAACCTCTCTTTTTGTTGTTTATATTATTAAATGTATGTTTTATTTTAAGTAAATTAAAATGTTTTATAAATGAAACAAATTAGTAATGGTTTTCAAATGAGGAATTGTTTTAAATATATATATATGATGTGACATCTATAGCTCGTATACGGAAAGGTATACAGGAGATGGGTGTTACACAGCCGTTCTTTGAAGTCTTGTGATTTAAAAATTAAAATATTTGATTATAAAAACAATTAGATATCCAACTTTTTTTTAGATTTCATATGGATCACTATTTTATTGATATAAAATATTAAATTTGGTTCATCAAAATAAAACCAAAAAAAGTGTCCAATACGGAAATTTGGTTCATCACTATTTCATATTCGTTGGGGCTGTAAATAGCATTTAAAAAAAAAAAGTAGAATCCATTCATTCAAATATCAATTGCATCGAGAATTACATTCTTTGATATAATTTGGTTCATCAAAATAAAACCAAAAAAAGTTTGGTCTTCGAGAAGGTCCAATTCGTTAAGACAGGTGGCTTGTCAGATCTTCTATGGCCTCGTTGAATAGCAATTCGGTCACATAAATGTTTTTTGTTGGTTCGTGAGACTGTTAAAAATCGAGATATGATCGCCTTGAACAACCGCTTCGACCTATCCATTTTCGATTGCTAACTGAATTTCATGGGAGAATGCAACAGCTTCAACCGATTCAAGAGAGTGAACTTCATAGAATCTGCACGCAACTCCTCCTAACACCATCCTATGTTGGTTTCTAGCTATCACTCGAATGGTCGTATCTACTGTGTTGGGTATCCATGCTCCGTCGACATTAATTTTAACACCATTTCTTACTGGTTTGGTCACTCTCGTGATGGTGGTGTACGGTGGCTGTGTGAAGCTTGTGTACTCATGGCTGCCCCGGATGCCACTTTAAAGTCGACCTCTGAAATCCATGCATCATAAACAACATATCTAACTTCTTGGAGCTCTTGGTCATACACACACATATGTTGAATCAGTTCTAAACATTTCACATGAGAACTAGAAGCTTCGAAAGTCCTTCATAATCCAAGAGTGAGGAAGCCTTCTCAAACTGTCTTGCTTATAAAGAAGATAAATTGGGTGGTTAGATAGTATTCGGTCGAATCAAGTTAAATTAAAAAGTTTCAAGTTAATTGAGTTGATGAGTTTTATTTTAGGCTTGACACGCTTTTAGGTGCCTAAAATATACCTCAAATTGGCTTTTTGTGCCTAAAGAACTTTTCGCAAAAAATAGGTGTCTAACATTTCCAATGTTACAATTTTAGGTGCCTGGACTGTAACGATTGTTAAATTTGATCGTTATCTAAAATATGTCAGACATATAAAATATAAAAAAAATATTTAATATTATAATTATAAAAACAAAAAAACCAAAAATCCACTGTCAATTATCATCGTTGGTTCGTGGGGTTCATCGTTGACACCATTAAAACCATCTCGCCGCCGCAACCAAATCTCAGTCCTCCACCCACCGTAAAAATACGTTGAACGTCATGAAAAGCATCATGAATGATCTTCAATTTTCTAAGTTTTCCTTTGCTATTTTTAGGCGATTCCAACGGTTATAGCTGGGTGTTTACACATCTGTCGCAAGTGAGTTCCTCACCCTACTCTGAACAAACTCAGTCGATTGTGACCCATTGTCATTGTCGAACATGGATGGATGAGAGGGAGAAGGACGACGCGGGGTGGGTTTTCTTTTTTTCTTTTTTTCTTTTTAAATATAATGGTAGGTACCTAAAGTGTAATAGGGAAAACGTTAGGCACCTATTTTTAATGACAAATTCTTTAGATACCAAAAGTCAATTTAAGGTATAGTTTAGGCACTTAAAAGTTGTTAGCTTTATCGATCAATCAAAATACGTCAAGAGGAGCTAAATTGGCCTAAAAAAATGTGGTGGAAGCGACATAAAAATAGAAACTTTGCACAATGAATTTAGAGTTGTTCAACTTCTAAATCAAGTCTATATCCACAACCTTAGTATCCACACTAAGGATTTCTCAAATCCACTAGAGTTGCTTACCTTTGTGGACAAGGTGTAAATTTATAACAACACACAAGTTTATATCTCAAAACCTTGCTTACACTCCCTCCACATGAAGAATTACAAATTTAGTAAACAAAAGAAAATCCCACAAAGAAAAATGTGTTTACAAATAATAAGCTCTCACCCAAATCACACTTGAGCAAATTAAACAATAAAGCTAATAAGCGTGTTAAAATGAAAAGATTGAAAATTAAGCATAAAAGACTTCAATATGGTTCTTGTAGACATTGGGATGCTTTGACCTTCAATTTATACCTTCTCCATCAATTCTAGCTAGTTGGAGCCATTGTGGATCATTATAGTTGTTATCTACAACCAAAAACATCATCTAATGCACAAGGGAGCAATCCTTTTATGAAAGGGATTGATCATTTTCAAATAATTCGATTGTTGCAAGGAATGGACCAATCCTTAGGGGAATCGATAGATCATTTTCATCGAGGGATTGATCCTTTTGGTGAAGGGATAAATCCTTTTGTGAAGGTATCGATCCAAAACTTATTGGAATACAAGGTATCAATTCTTTTTCAAGGGGATTGATCCTTTGGTCGATGGAATCGATCTTTTTAATAAGGGATCAATCTTTTTAATAAGGGATCAATCATTTGAGCCAAAAATCCTTGGGAACTTGACTTTAAAGTGAGAAAATGATCAAGTATGTTTTTGAAAATGTTCGACTAAGTTATAACACATTTAAAACATGTTTTTCAAGCTAATTTGGATTTTGGATTATTTTTGATAAATTTTTAATAAATTCGATTAAGTTCAAAATCAATTTTACAATTTATTGTTATATCAAAATCTTAATTCAACATTATCCCCATTTTTGATATAACAAAACTCTTTGAAAATTATTTTTGAAAAATGCTCCTATTTGAAAAATAATAAAATAATTTGTGAATTTGTGAAAAAAAAATTAGCTCCAATTTTAATTTTGAAAAATCATTTTTCATTTTATACTTACTTATCCCTCTTTTTGTTATATAAAAAATAATTCAACAATGTTAGTATTATATAACAAAGGAGATAAAATAATGAAAATAAAGCTAGAATCAAATAAAAACATATAAAGAATTAATATATGAAGCATCAAGGTACTTCAACATAAATAGATAAAAACATATAAAATATAAAGTACCAAAGTCAAAAATATCCAAACAACCAAATAAAAACATTCATGTACCAAATACCAAATAAAAAATGAAAGGTCCAAACGACATAAATATAGCAAAGTCTAATGATATGATATGATATGCATGCGCACTAAGATGATGAAGAATGAGGGATAGAAAATTAGCCAAGCCGATGTTGGATCGCTCGAACCTCCTCACCAAGAGCATCCTGATGACACTCAATCACATCAAAGCGAGATTCAATATAGGATCGAAGAGACCGATAGACTAAAGTGTTGGAAAAAATGGTGAATTACTTTGATGGATTTAATATTTATATTAAAATTAGAGTCCTTTTAAATATTGTAAATGAAAGGATATTTTACAAATTTGAATATTGGTTGGATAATTACTCTTTGAATATATCAATTTAAAATATATTTATTATTTTTTTAACTTTGAATATTAAAGATAATTATATACTTTTTAATATTTTAAATTAATTTTTTTAATTTGAATAATAAAAGAAGTGTATATTTGTTTAATATTTTAAATTTAAAAGATATTGTGTAAATTTAGATATTAAAATATATCTAGTTGGAATGAAATTATCTTGAAAATTTTCTATAAATATTGAGCAAACCTGTTAGGTTTTTCACATCTCAGAAGTCAATAACTTTTCTTCTCTTGAAAAATATTTTTTCTCCTTCTAAGAAAATATTCTTTTCTTTTCCTTAGTTTTTTCCAGTGATAGTCGAAGGCAATGATAGTTTAGTGATCTTTATTATTGTGCTATTGTAGCTGATCATCTAGTTGTTTTATCTTGTGTGACAGACTACCAAAAGATCTCGAACACCAAGGAGTGGCTGAAAATATGTCTTAAGGAAACTGTATAGCGACATGCCTCATCTGATTTCGATCACAAGATCATAAAATAAAAAGAGTATTTTTATTTTCTTTTTATTTTCTTTTATTTTTTAAAGAATTTAATTTATTTTTTAAATTTTTCTCGAGTAGTGTTGGGTCTACATGAGCAGCTCTCTTAGGCTCCTCGCCATCATCGTCATCATGTGCATTATCCATCTACTCATCTCCATCATGGTCATTATCCTTATGGTCTTCGTGGCGACTATAAATCTAATGTATGGATCCCTTGAGCTTCTTATGTAGTCAATGTTTACCATAGTGTCGCGACCAATGGTCCTATCATCGGAAGAGAACATATCGGTCTCATGTGAAGTGTCGATATCAAGAAGCTCAAACAAATGACTGAGATATATCCCATACACAAGGTTTGGTCGAGTTTTAGATTTTATAACACTCACAATGTCATTGAAAATCATGTTAGGTAGGTCAAGCTTATGACCTTGTTGAATGCAATACATCCACCAATAGTCACTCTTGCGAACGGTATAGAATTTTATGCCACAAGCACGAATGCAATGAGTGATTATAAGATGAAGCAAGCGGTCATAAAGGAAGAAAAATGGCTCTATTATTTGTAAGACACGTATTTAGAGGAAAATTATATTTTTTATTATAATCACCGGTAAGATGAAGGTTAAAAGATTGGGCAATGAGGGTGATCGTGACGGTATGACCCATAAGATATGAAACGATGGTCTAATAAATGGTGTCATCTTGAGTAACGGATGACACACGAGTATTTGAAAAAATAAGCTCGAACCAACATTAGGTCCATGAAAGTTAAGAAAATCAAAAGGTTTCATATCCTTTAAATTTTACTCACAAGGAAAACATAAAAGATGTAAAAATTGAAAATCAATTTTCTGAGTTTCCTTAATCAGACGATCCAATAAAAATGAATAAAATATTTATGGGATTTGAAGTTCTTAAAACATAAGTCAAAAAATGAAGAAAATTGAGGGCTGCTTGAGGAAGCTCTTTTAACAACCATAAACTTTCTTTTCGGCATTTTAAAAAACTATTGAAAATGAGTTTGGGCCAAAAGAGAAGTTTGAAAGATGTTAAAATGATTTTAGGAAGAATTAAAGATCAATTTTGGGCTAGGAGAAGGGTTATGGCCGAATGGTGTGGTTTTTGGTTGGAGACTTTTATCAAAGTGTAAGATAAAGGTTTGGTATTTTTATGAAATTGATAATGGGTAATACTCCCTGCATAAAAACACATGATATGCAATTTATATGAGTTCTCTAACTACCTAATTCAAAAAAAAATTACCGATTTTAAAAATTGAAAAAGTAAGAGTTTATGAAAAAAATCTTACCCAAAAGTGATGACTCTTTAAAAATGAAGAATGATTCGTTAAAATAAGGAATGGGGGAAGAATCCCGCACAAAAATCAATGAACATTTATTCGAGTAGAATAATTTGTTGAAATTTGAAGTTTTAGGATGTTTTGGGTGTTTGGTTTGAAATATGGGAGTGAAAGGATGATAACGTGAAACAAACTTAAAAGTCTCCCTAGATGATTTTTGCAAAGGGATCGATTTTTTTTAAATTGCAAGGGATCGAC
Organism: Hibiscus syriacus; assembly: GCF_006381635.1. Classification (NCBI taxonomy): domain Eukaryota; kingdom Viridiplantae; phylum Streptophyta; class Magnoliopsida; order Malvales; family Malvaceae; genus Hibiscus; species Hibiscus syriacus. Next base: position 780,526 of record NW_024062153.1, on the reverse strand, counting down.
CATTTTCTAGAAATTTGTATTTTTACTCCAAAGACCAAATTGGATGACACTAGATACAATTTTGATGCATCCTAAGTTATACTATTGATCTAAAATTAGTTTTAATGACTTAGAGGATAGTAAATGTGCATGAATGTCAACTTGAAACATCAAATTATATAAATTTTTATTGTTGATCAATTTAGTCCATAATTTGCACAATCATAGTCCAAATCAAGTCACACAAATATACAATGGCTCTAAAGATCCTAAACATGCATATTTTCAATCTTGCTACATTTAAACATCATATTCTCAAAATCAACATATATGATCAATACAAAGAATGGAGAACATGATTTGACAACTACAATTAACTCATCAAAAATAACTCCCCCTAACTAATTGTAATTAAGCACTATGTAGGGACATTCAATCATGTATATAAAAATATAAAATCATATAATTAACATGAAATTGCATGAAATTAAAACTTTTTACCATTTGAATAAATATTGATTCATTAGATCTCTCTTTCTTCAAGTGGCATTCCTTAGTGTGTCTAAAGCCTCCAAATAGCTTAGCAATGCTCACCATTGCTCCATCACACCTATAAGAGACACACACTTGATTTTTTATACCCAAATTGCTTTGGTTCCTTTATTTTTAGTTTCAATGCCTTTAGTTCCCTTAAGAACTCATACTTGTCTTATTTTATAAAATTTTCTTTTCTTTATAGGACAAGTATTAGAATTTTGACCATAATAATGACAATGTGAAAATTTTCCATTATTGAATTTGATGAATTGTTAGAAATAATTTCTTTTATGTTTTATTAAGATATCAAGCTTATTTCAAATCGAATTTTTCTTTTTCAAACTTTTTATTTTTTAATTTTGAAAGCTTCGAACCTTTTTTCAAAATTTTATTTTTTCTTTTAAAAACCAATTTAGTTTTCAAAAGAGAATCATTATCATTTTTTAATTTAGAAATTATTTTCCTATATTTGGAATTCATGGTCTCAAATTCTAAAATTAATTCATCATAAGCATCTTGTAACTCATCAAAAGTGTATGAATTTAATTAATTTAAGTTAGAAAGATACAAGTGAATCTTCATGGATGACCATAAGGAAAAGGTTGACTACTTCATCATCTTTATCATTGGTGATGTCCTCATCACTGCATGTAGAAACAAAAGACTTTTTCTTTGGCTTACTTGATCCCTTATTCTTCAATTGGGGACAATCATACTTAACATGTCCCTGTTTTTTACAATTATAGCATATGATGTGATCTTTTTCCTTCTTTGATTCATGATTTATATATTTCCCTTTTGATAACATGAATTGCTTGAATTTCATGAAAAACTTGGTCATCTCTTCATCTTCATCCACCTCTTTACTAGAATCTTCTTTATCTTCATTAATGGATTATCAACAATGCCAACATATTTTTTTATTCTTCTCATTCTTTCCATCTTCTTATTTCATTTGAAGCCTCATCTCATGAGTGAACAAGGATCCAACTAGTTCATCAAGAGTAATAACTTCAAGAATTTTGTTTTCTTCATAGCCGTTCTCTTGGATTTCCATGACATAGACAAACTATTAAAAAACTCTCTCACAAATCCTTATTTGAGTAGAATTTTACAAAAACCTTTATCTCACTGATGCTAGCAGTAAATCGATCGGACATAGCTTTGATGTCTTCATCAGGATTTATTTTGAAATTCTCATAATTAAGTGTGAGAATAACAATCTTCATTTCTTCACTTTAGTTGCACCTTCATGAGTGAATTCAAGCTTGTCCCAAATTTTCTTAACGTTAGATCAAGAGGACATTTTACTATACTCATTGGGGCCATGTGCACAAAAGAGAATATTGGCTTTGACGTTGAGTTGGGATAGCTTCATATCTTCATTGGTCCATTTCAATTTGTTTCTTGGACGAGTAAGTGAACTGTCAATGATGATATCTCAAATCGAATAATCAGTAGCTTGAACAAACAACATCATCATATTCTTTCAATAGGAGTATTTTGCACCATTGATGTATGGAGGTCTTAAAATGGATTAAGAATATTCAACATGGTTGTTCCAAAGGTTGTTAAATTGTCGATAGAGACCCACTCTAATACCAATTTTTAGTTTTATCGATCAACTGAAATACACCAAGAAGGGGTGAATTAGCCTTTAAAATAATTATAGTGGAAGCAACCTAAAAATAGAAAGTTTGCACAATGAATTTATAGTGGTTCAACTTCTAAACCAAGTATACATCCACTACCTTAGCATCCATACTAAGAATTTCTCAAATACACTAGATTTGCTAACCTTTAAGGATAAGGTGTAACCTTACAATAATACACAAGGTTTATGCCCCAAATCCTTGTTTAACTCTGTCCAAAAGAGGAATTACAAACTTAGCAAACAAAATAAAACCTCAAAAATTCTAATATGTTTAAAAACAATAAACTCTCACTCAAATCACACTTGAGCAAATTAAACAATAAAGCTCATAAGTTTGTTACAATGAAAAGATTGAAAATTAAGCACAAAAGACTTCTTTGATGTTAATATAATTGTTCAATATAGTTCTTAAGTACCTTGAGATATTTTGACCTTCAATTTATACCTTCTAGCCATTTGGAGCCGCTGGAGATCATTATAGTCGTTACCTACAACCAAAAACAACATTTAATGCATAAATGATTGATCCTTTTATGATAGGGACCGATCATTTTTCAAATAATTCGACAGTTGTAAGAAGGGATTGATCCTTTAAGGGAAGAGATCAATCTTTTTGTGAAGGCATTGATCCAAAACTTACTGGAATCCAGGGGATCAATTCTTTGGTTAAAGGAATTGATCCATTTACTAAGGGATTAATCATTTGAGCAAAAAATCATTGGAAACTTGACTTTAAAGCGTGAAAACAATAGAGTATGTTTTTTAAAAGGGCCAACTAAGATAGAAAACTTTTAAAACATACTTTTCAACTTAATTTGGACTTTGTATTTTTTTGACAAATTCAATTAAGTCCAAAATCAAATTTTGAAATTTATTGTTATATAAAAATCTTTATTCAACAAAAGTGTATTAAGCCTTTATTTTATAACTTAAACTTTATTTTAAGTTTTTAAAGTCAAGTTGAGTTGATAAAATTCAAATCAAGTCAAGTTAAATGAGTTTATGTTTTAATTTGTATGTATATATTTATAATATTATGTTACTAATTAATTATAATTTAAACAAGGGTAAATTATGCGTTTAGTACTTAAACCATCAGTTTTGGTTTATTTTTGTACATAAACTTTCAATTTTTTCAAAAGTTAATGTTAAATTTTGTACGATGATACCAAAATGAGACAAAAATTAAAGTTTTTTAACTGCTAGTACTAAAATAGAACAAAAGCTAACCTTTAGGTATGCTTTTGAAATAATTGAAAGTTTAGGTACTAAAACAGATCAAAATTGATAATTTAGTTGCTAAAAGTGTAATTTTCCCTTTAAACAACTTTATATAATCGTATACGATATACATATATATTAATAAATTTTTATACGTGATATACATATAACATGTAGAGTTGAGAGACTTTAGGGCCAGTCTGGTTGGACATTTGAAAAATGGCTTTTTGCAAAAAAGAACTTTTAAAAGTGTTGTTTAAAAATGCACTTTAAAATTTAACCGGTTGGGTTTGTTGTCAAAAAGCGAGATTGAAAAGATAAAATTTCCATTATAGACATAATGTTGTAAACTGAAAATATATAATTTAAATTATATTTACACTTATTAATATTATGATATATAAAATATATCAACTTAAACTATAATAAAAATATAAAAAATATTTTAAGATAAATCAATAATAATATTATTATAAAATGAAATATTTTATTAAGAAAAAAATATATTATCAATTCTTTTTAACATGTGAATACATAATTGAGTGGAGCGCATGAATTAAAAAGGGTAAAATTATAATTTTTCTTCCAAACTCAAAGTTGAAAATGAAAAAGTTACAAATATTGACTTTTGCGATTGGTTTGCAACCACAGTTTCCACCTTATTTTTTTCATTTTTTACCCATTTAGCATTGATTTTACAGTTAAAAGGGGTTTTTATAACTAAAAGTACTTTTAGAAAGTCACACCAAACGAGGCCTCACTTGAACTTGAAAACTAATCTAATAATTACTAAAAATTTCAAGTTGTTCAAGTCTTATTTTATCATTCAAATTTAATTTAATTTTTTTAAAATCAATTCAAATTTATAAAAATTATAAATGGAATTGAATAAAAATAATTTTTTGATATCTAATTGATTCAAGTTGTTCAAGCCATTATGATACATTTTATTGTTATTTTAAGAGTTAATTGCATCATATGTCTCTAATCTATGATCTTCATTTGAAATTATTTCTAGGATTTTAAAAATTTCAATTTCGTCCTTTGACTATGACTATCATTTTAAATCAGTACTTAAACTTTTAAACTTTTCATGTTCATCCTCAAATTGTGATCCTCTTTCTAAATTAGTCCCCAAACTATTTGAATATTTCAATTTTATCCTAAATCATACGTATATACTACTCACATCTCTTGTTAATAAAATTATACGTATATACTAATCACTTCTTGATAGAACATATATTATTATATGTGTCATAACCATTTTTTATGAATAAATTTATAAATTTAAAAATAATTATTACTTTATTTTGGAAAATATTAATTTGCGTTTAATTTGAAATTTGGAGTCACCATCGACCTTTGGCTTAGGAAGAACGAATACCTAAAAGTCTTTTAAAACAATCTTAAGAAATTATTTTTAATGCAAAAAAAGGTATGCATTTACCAAAAATTCATTTTTAAGGATTAAGGAGTCAGATGCGCATGGGGAAGGGTGAGCACCCTCATAACTCCAAAAATTGGTACACTCGATTATATGTAGTTAAATAGTGGAATTTTACAAATTTGAATTAACAATTTAAATAATGATCCCTATAACACCACGGACCAATGCGGGTAAGCCAATCCGATCTGGGGTGTCATATTATGGCCACCGAAACGACCTACCGTAAAAATCCCAGAAAAATTAAAAACTTTTGTTAAAATGCTTAAAATCTTAAAATGATTTATAAATGCAAAAGAAAAATTTAACAATATTCACAAATAAAACAAATTCCAGACTCAGATCTAAAAACAAAATTTAAGTTACATGCCCCCTAATCATATGCACCGTACTCCGCAAGCAACATCGGTGGAACTCCCTTACTGATGTCGATAGTTGCACTAGTTCAATCCTTTTAACCTGAAAAGGTGAGTAACAGAGTGAGTTTTGGAAAGCTCATTAATACAGAACTACCAGATGATGTTGAAGAACATGCTAATAACATATAAGCATATGTTTCCTTATTGATTCAGGCATCTACAAACTTTAATACTGAGCTGAGATCCCACTGATATCTCAGATAGTAAAAGATAGTAAGTTTTCAGTTAGAAGAAAAATGTTTCAGATTACTGGGTTCAGCAGATCAGAATAGGGTGTCTAGTGTGTTCCCACAAAACCAGTAAAAATGTATATATCTTTTTAAAACAATGGCAGTTTAAAACATATTTTTAAAACCTATAATAATACCCTCAAACCGAAAGCCAATATGTAGTTCACCAGAATTGCATCCATAAGGACTTATCCTATGCCTAAAAGGCATAGGAGCCAACCTAAGGGAACACCTTGGGTCCATAAGGTCTTACCCTAGACGAAGCATAGGTGCCCACCTGAGGGGAGTGCCCTAAGGTCCATAAGGTCTTACCCAAAAGCACATAGTAGTGGTGCCATCCCTAAGGGAGTGCCTTAGGATCCATAAGGTCTTACCACTGGGCCTAAGAGTCCACCTAAGAGTCGCCTTAGGTTCATAAGGAATTACCAGTGGGTACTGAACCTATACATGGAATTACCAACAACGACTAAGCCTTCCTAGAGTACCCCGTATAAAAATAATTTCAGTAAGTAAATATAGATATCATTAATCTGAGCAAAGATCAGTGGTCATAACATATATCAAAGCTCAGAGCAAAAATCTGAGGTCAAACTGTATTCCAGATAACAAAGTCATACTTTTATTATCAGAGAAAACATCCATGATGATTAGGGAACACACTAGAGGTTCCATACATTATTTGGAGATACTTGATAATCTTATCGGGAAGGGAAACTCGAATCTTCAATATACAGATAGAATGCTAGAAATTAGAATCACTATCGAAAGAGTTCATTAGCTGATAGAATCATTAGTTATTTAAAACGTGGTTTATCATAATCATAAAGTATTCAGATATTTTTCAGAGGCACTAGGTAATCAGAAAGGTATTCAGAATCCTTTTCATCCAAGTTACTTGTGTTTTCAGATATAACTGGAGTGATTCCATTATTCAGGAAAATCAAAGGCATTTTGAGTTTCTTGGTGAATTCTTAGTTTTTGAGATGATAAGGGATAAACAAAGATTTAGGAAATTTATGATTTGTGTTGATCTATCAGAATATCGAGTTAACTCGAACTGTATAAGTCTCATCAATGATACTTGTCAACTGATAAAATCATTGCATTTCCAGAGTATTCACTTTTAATACAGATAATTCTAGTCGAATTGATCATCTTCAGAATCACCGTGGAATATATCTTAGGGAGACAAATAGGTATTCCAATGGTCTTTATTCCAATTCGGCATTGCAACGTTATTAGGAAATGTCGACGTGATTGATTCGTGGTTCAAAATCCTTATGGACGATACAAACATATAAGATCATCAGTGTTTCCATACTTATCCAAGTTTTTCACTTAATTTAAGGTCGTTGGTGTACTTAATTCAATTAGTATTCAAGTTTATCCTGGTCGCTTAGGAGTTTCCTAAGTAATTCGGTCATTTCCACAAATTTGATTACATATATTACTTCCATTCAGTTCAACTTGATCATAATATAAGCTCTCAGGCTGTCTCCCTTATCATAGTCATTTATAGTCCTTTTTACACTTTAAGGGTATTATCGTCATTTCTTTCAATCTATTAGTGGCACTACTTCTGATAAATTAGGCTTGAAAGTATTATAGTTCCTTTAGAGTTCAGAGTACTTTGCTCAATTGATCACTGGAGGTTATTTTCACCACTAAGGGAAGTCTTGGTCTTTTTTTAGTACTAGGGATTTTTCGTAATTTTACCCCAAAGTGCTATTTTTATTAATTTCTTTCCAAATATTTCCAACATTTAGCCATTAACAAGATTAATTAGAACTTATGCGTTCTAAGATTAATTGATTTACTGATTAAATTATTGAATTAAAATTTATTTTCGATCAGTCTACCAATTCTTTTTTTGAGTTGTTAGAGTCTTATACGTTGTTCCATCTTTAATTCAATTTCTGTCTGATTCCAAAAGATAGTTAACTATCCTAATGGACAAATCATTTCAATTCATGCATTTATCATTTATCATTGAGTCCCGAAAAGCATGCAAAAGGTAGTAAAGTATTACCCCAGTTTTTTTTCAATATCGATCGACCATTTAAACTCAATTTGATCTTTCTCGAACTTGAATTCAATGTCCAATAATTCTTTAGATACATAGCAATCGAATTTACGCTATAAACTAAACTTAATTGAGAAACCATATTGAATCCGAAGGTAAATCACTGAAAATGACTTATCGGGTACGAATTTGGTAAACCAGACTTCAAATTAGTACTCAGGGCATCAAAAAACATAAAATAGGGCTTTTCGGTCAAAGTCAACGATCAGACTGGTCAAAGTCAACAATCAACGGGTTGACTCTGTCAAAGTCAGCGAGTTGAGTCAACCGAGTTGACTCAGTGACTGGATCGGACTAGGAGGGTCGGGTCGGGTCGGATCAGATAGGTCGGGTAGGTGGGCCGAGTTGACTGGTTCGGGCATGTCCAGGCTAACTATTTCGATCCAGAAGCTTCCAGGATAGGGGAAGAAGCCTACGGGCACTACCGGTGCGTGGCGGAGCGTGCGGTGGTGATAGAGGTCTGGTTGGTCAGCCGATTACTCCATGTTAATGTACTTGACAAAATCGATCCAATAACATCAACAATCAACCAAAAATCTATCGAAATTAAAAGAACAGATCCAAAACTCTTACCCACACTGACGGTCAATAAAAATAACGACGGTGAACGGTAACCCTGGTCGAGTTTTGATCGAAATTGGCTGGGGAACACGATACTGGGGTGGTGAGACACTACATCCTACGATTTGGCCGGAATCAACGTAAAACCGAGATGACAAGGGAGGTTTCTCAGCAATGATTTTAACGTCGATTTACAGCAGATGAAAATGTTTCACGGTGCGATACAGTTTGGGCTCTGGTCGCCGACCAATGAGGAGTCAAATGTGGGTAACAACACGTTTTACGGTGGGTAGACGGTAAGGATTTTGAGGTGGTAAAGACCGGCGGGGTTACGATAAATAATTTAGGGATTTTCAAGTTTTGATTTTGGGTTGATAATTCAGGGTTAATCGATCGGGGGTTTATTTTTCCTTAACCAACAAAAATGGGCAAATTAAGGATTGGGTTCCTGAATTTCCAACACTTTCTAAAACTATTTATAAGTTTCAAAAACTTATATTTTAACCCCTAAATTGGGGTGTTACAATTCTCCCATCCTTAAAAGAATTTTATCCTCAAAATTCACTCAAGTAACATAAATGCAAAAAATAAAGTTTTCATCAATTCTTCCATATCTTTATGTAGCTTTTACAGAAGTATGTGTCCTCTACTAATCCTTAACCAGCTGAGTATACATTCTTGTCAAAACTCTCCCTTATTCCCAATAAAAGAATCAAAAGGAAATTATCCTTGTGGAATAATTTTAACCTTGGTTACGAGGTTAGGTTCATATAGCAGCAACATATCTCAATTTCATTTCTGGAGTCAGGTCAGAATTTCTCGAATGAGTAACTCTCACATTACTCATGAGGCACTTTAGAAAATTTGTACAAACTTTATTGGTATTCCTTTATGCATAGGTCAAGCCCTAACGGATAGAAAACTTAGGTTAGCTTATTACAGAGAAAAGTTAAACTTTGGAGTTCTGGCTTAGAGAAATACGGTTGTACACTATAGGCATGTACTGACTAAAGATATTTTGACTGTCGAACGGCCGATCTACCCAAAAGACTCGACTCAACCTAAGCTCTGATACCACTAAATGTAACACCCACGGACCAATGCGGGTGACCCGATCCGATCCGGGGTGTTGCATTAGGGCCACCGGAGCGACCCACCGTAAAAATCCCAGAAAATTCAATTTTTTGTTAAAATGCTTAAAATCATAAAACAATTTATAAACACAAAAGTATAATTTAATAATATAATGAAATAAAAAATATTCCAAACTCGGATATAAAAACAAAATTTAAGCTACATACCCTTAATCACATGCACCGTACTCCGTAAGCAACACCAGTGGAACTCCCTTATTAATGTCTATAGTTGCACTGGTTCAATCCTTTTAACCTGAAAATGTGAGTAACAGAGTGAGCTTTGGAAAGCTCAGTAATACAGAACTACCAGATGATGCTGAAGAACATGCAGATAATAGATAATCATATGTTTCCTTATTGATTCAGACATCTACAGACTTTATGCTGAGCTGAGGCTCTACTGATATCTCAGATAGTAAAAGACAATACGCTTTTAGTCCAAAGGAAAAAAGTTTAGGATCAAAATAGGGTATCTAGTGTGTTCCCACAAAACCAGTAAAAATATACAGATATTTTTAAAACAGTGGCAGTTTAAAACATATTTTTTGAAAAACCATAGTAATACCCTCCAACCGAACACCAATATGTAGTACCCCAGAGCTACACCCATAAGGACTTACCCCAGGCCCGAAAAGGTGTAGAAGCCAACCTAAGGGAGCACATTGGGTCTATAAGGTCTTACCCTAGCCGAAGCGTAGGTGCCCACCTGAGGGGAGTGCCATCAGGTCCATAAGGTCTTACCCAAAAGCACATAGCAGTGGTGCCATCCATATGGGAGTGCCTTAGGGTCCATAAGGTCTTACCACTAGGCCTATTAGGCCCAGGAGCCCACCCAATAGTAGCCTTAGGTTCATAAAGAATTATCGATCGGTGTTGAACCTATATAAGGAATTACCAACAGTGATTGAACCTGCCAGTGTCTTCAATCATACCATCATCCCAGAGTACCCCATATAAAAATAATTTCAGCCAGTAAATAGAGATATCATTAATCTGAGCAGAGATGAGAGATCATAATAGAAATCAGAGATCAAAAATATCAAAGTTCAAAGCAGAAATCGGAGGTTAGACTGTATTCTAGATAACAAAGGAACACACTAGAGGTTCCACATATTATTCAGAGATACTTGAAAATTTTATCAGGAAGGGAAATGCAGATCTTCAATATACTGACAGAATGCCAAAAATTAGAATCACTATCAAAAGAGTTCATTAGCTAACGGAATCATCAGTTATTTAGAACGTGGTTTAATAGAATCATACACTATTTGGATATTTTTTAAAGGCACTAGGTAATCATAAAGATATTCAGAATCCTTTATATCTGAGTTACTTGTGTTTTCAGATATGACCGGAGTTATTCCATTATTCAAGAAAATCAAAGGCATTTTGGGCATTAGGTTCTTGGAGAATTCTTAGTGATTTGAGTTGATAAGGGATAAGAAAGATTTAGGGAATTTACGATTTGTGTTGATCTATTGGAATATCGAGTTAACTCGAACTGTACAAGTCCCATCAATGATACCTGTCACCCGGTCAAATCATTGCACTTCCAGAGTATTCACTTTTTATTATAGAAAATTCTTGTCGAATTGATCATCTTCAGAATCATCACGGAATGGATCTTAAGGAGACGAACATGTATTCCAATGGTCTTTGTTCCAATTCGGCATTGCAACGTTATTAGGAAATGTCGACGTGCTTGATTTGTGGTTCAAAATCCTTATGGATTGTACAAACATATAAGATCATCAATGTTTCCATACTTATCCAAGTTATTCACTTAATTAAAGGTCATCAATGTACTTAATTCAATTAGTATTCAAGTTTATCCCGGTCGTTTAGGAGTTTCCTGAGTAATTTGATCATTTCCACAAATTCGATTACATACATTACTTCCATTCAGTTCAACTTGATCATAATATAAGCTCTCAGATTGTCTCCCTTATCATAGTTATCCATAGTCCTTTTTATTCTTTAAGGATATTATCGTCATTTCATTCAATTCTGTCAGTGGCATTATTTCTGATAAATTAGACTTGAATGTATTCTAGTTCCTTTAAAGTTTAGAGTACTTTTCTCAATTGATCACTAGAGGTTATTTTCACCTCTAAGGGAAGTCTGGGACTTTTTCAGTTCAAGGGCATTTTTTTAATTTTACCCCATACTATTATTTTTGGTAATTTATTTCCAAATATTTCCAATATTTAGCCTTTAATGAGATTAATCAGAATTTACGCATTCTGAGATTGATTGATTTACTGATTAAATCATCGAACTGAAATTTGTTTCCAATCAGTCTACCAATTCCCTTTTTGAGCTGTTAGAGTCTTATCTAATGTTTCATCTTTAATTCAATTTCCATATGAGTCCAAAGATAGTTAACTACCCTAATGGACCAATAATTTACATTCATGCATTTACCATTTATCATTGAGTCCCGAAAAGCATGCAAAAGGTAGTAAAGTATTACCTCAGTTTTCGTGCCATACTGATTGACCATTTAAACTCCATTCGATCACTCTTGAACTTGAATTCAATGTCCAATAATTCCTCAGATATATAACAACCGAATTTACGTTAAAAACTGAACTTAATTGAGAAACCATATTGAATCCGAAGCTAAATCACTGAAAATGACTTACCGTGTGTGAATTTGGAAAAACAGACTTCAGATTGACTCAGGACGTTGAAAAACATAAAATATGGCTTTTCGATCAAAGTCAAGGGTCATACCGGTAAAAGTCAACGGTCAATAGGTTGACTTGGTCAAAGTCAATGAGTTGACTCAGCCGAGTTTACTTAGTGACTGGATCAGACCAGGTGGGCCTGGTTGGGTCAGATCAGGCGGGTCGGGTTGACATGTTTGGGCCGGTCCAGAAGATTCCAGGATAGGGGAAGAAGCCTACGCGCACTGCTGGCGCATGGCGGAACTTGTGGCGGCGACGAAGGTCCGGTTGGTCGGTCGATTACTCCATGTTCATGTACTTGACAAAATCAATCCAACAACATCAACAAGCAACCAAAAATTTATCAGAATTAAAAGAAGAGGTCCAAAATACTTACCCACATTGGCGGTTGGTGAAAACGACGATGGTGAACGGTAACCCTGGTCGGGTTTTGATCAAAATTGGCTGGGGAACACAATGTTGGGGATAGTGAGACACTACGGTCGACGGTTAGGTCAAAATTGGTGTAAAATCGAGACGACGAGGGAGGTTTCTCAATGGTGATTTTAACGTAGATTTACGGCAGACGGAAGCATTTTATGGTGCGATAAAGCTTGGGCTCTAGTCATCGACCGATAGGGATTCAAATGGGGGCAACAGCGCATTCTACGGTGGTCGGACGGCGAGGATTTTGAGGTGGTGAAGAGTGACGGGGTTACGGTAAATAATTTGGGGATTTTTGGGTTTTTATTTTGTGTTGATAATTCGAGGTTAACCGATAGGGGGTTTATTTTTCTTTAACCAACAAAAATGGGTAAATTCAGGACTAGGTCCTTGAATTTCCAACACTTTCTAAAATTGTCTATAAGTTTCGAAAACTTATAATTTGACCCCTAAATTAGGGTGTTACAATCATTTTGATTTATATGTTTTTTAAAGAATTAGTGAATATATTTTTTAAAATATTTGACTCGATGAAAATGATTTAATTCAAATGAATTTATTTGAAAATGGTGTTCCCTACTATGTGGGTTAACAAAAATTGAAATTCAGTCATGTTGGACGTAATTTTGTTAACCCACAACGCAAGACAACATGGCCTTTAATTGTACAAAAATGAGAAAAATTAAATGAATGAGTAATGAATGAAAAAAAAATCACATGAAAATGAAAAATAAAATGCCCAAAATGTGCTAATTTAAACAAATAAATTAACACACAAAATATGACCTATCTTGGATTATGCCCCTATGGCGCTGGAGTTGTGCATTAGGTCTTGATGATTAGAGGTGTAATTGATGTAGGTATGATTCTGTAGTTGCATCGTTGTTCGGATCAAGTGATTACCTCTAAAGTCTTTGGATGTTGATATATTAGTCTACTCTGGTGCACAATCTTTATTAGAGCTCCCTTCTTATTCTCTGAACTTCAATTAGCCACTAGTGCATGTCTTTGTATGCGACTACTTGATTGATAAACCTTTTTCTTTATTTATGAAAATTTTCCAACTAGAGAGTCATCTACAAATCAACACCTTCATGTTATGTTATGATGATGCAATGCAAAAAAGATGAAAATGACAAAGAAATGAGAAAAAATGAATTAGTACATGTAAAATAATTGTTAAAAAGTGATATTTAGAGATAAATATAACATCTACCCAATCATAGTATCTACTTAAACATGCTTTTATCAAATTGTAATCCTACCCAGACATGTTTTCTACCCGATATAATTTATTTCAAGAAATTAGTCATAATTGCATGGTATCTAGTTCACATGCTTGCATTTGGAAAGAAATTTATTTTAGGAATTTAAAGTAAAGAGCAGAGGTTTGAAATCATTCCTCCCTTCTGTATGCTTATTTCGGTGCGTACATACGAACAGAGGTTCAATATGGCTCTACATAGGGTGAGCATTCTATGGTTCACTATATGCATGGTTTCGGCTCTAGGAGAAAAGATACTCGAATTATCCTTGATGTTGATGCCCCTTGGGCTACCAAACCCTCAATCCTCATCCATTATAGACTTAAACAAATCGAGTTCAATTTGGAAGAACATTCCTTATATCTACACAGAGGGTTGCTCATAAAGATCATTAGGGCATGTACTTCAGGAGTGATTCAGTAGCCTGTTCAAAGGGCTACTCACCAAGGCACTAGCAACTCACTCCCACTTAGAGGGACAGAGCTCGGGTCTAGAGCTTATGACATGCAGATGCACGTAATGTGTGTGAGGAGGAACTCACAATCCTTTTGACCAAAAAAATCAAGATTTATTTTCGATAACCTTAACAAGTCTGAAATCAATAAAATCAAACATCATTACAACTAATTATAAGATTAAAAATGAAGCGTGATTATGGAAATTGAAATTAAAAGGATCATAATTCAAGTAAAGGTTCAAATTTATAAAATTCCAACTACTCAGACAACGTATAAATTAATAAGGTCTGACTCTTAAATGTCCCTAGCGGAGTTGCCAAGCTGTCACAACTATTTTTTATGAATAAATTTAAAAATTTAAAAATAATTATACTTTATTTTGGAAAATATTAATTTTCATTTAATTTGAAATTTGGAGTCATCATCGACTTTTGGCTTAGGTAGGACGAATACCTAAAACGACTTTTAAAGCAATTTTAAGAAAAATTGTTTTTAAGGCAAATATTCGTCTACATTTGCCAAAAATTCAATTTTAATGATTCATGAGTTGATTACCAATGGGGAAGGGTGAGCACCCCCATAGCCCCCAAAATTGGTACCCTCGATTATATGTCGTCTAAATAGTGGAATTTTACAAATCCAATTTAACAATTTAAATTACAATCACTTTTTATTTCTATGATCTTTTTAAAAATGAGTGAATCTTTTTTTAAAATATTTGACTCGATGAAAATGATTTAATTCACTTGATTTTATTTGAAAAAGGTGTCCCTTACTACGTGGGTTAACGAAAATTGAAATCCATACATGTTAGATATAATTTCATTAATCCGCGACGGAAGACAACATTGTCTTTAACTGTACAAAAATGAGAAAAATTAAATGAAAGAGTAATGAATGCAACAAAAATAAATGACATGAAAATGATAAATAAAATGCCCAAAATGTACAAATTTAAACAAATTAATTAACACACAAAATATTTATATTAATTAAGTTGAAATTGATAGGGTATTCTTTCACTCGTGCATTTTAAGAAATCTCACTCCAAATATTTGAAGGGTTTCCCATAGATCGCTCTTCGTTCGAGATCTTTCCCACGAAATAAATATATTTTTTTATAAAGAATAATTTCTTTTCAATAAGAAAAAAGGGAATAAAAAAGGATAAATCATGTGAAATTCACAATAGTGGTTCAATTAAAGGCATGAAAATTATGATCGTCTTATTTTATATAAAAAAATAACATTTCGTTTTTTAAAAAAAAAGTGGCTTGATTTATTTCAATTTTACTTTTTATTCGAATATTGTATTGAATCGCACTATTTCTATCAAGTTGTGTTATTCATGCTCATTCTATGATAGATGTTGTTAAAAATACTTGAGTAAATAAACAAATAAAAATATTAGCAAATAATAAAAATAAGCATTTTATAATTATTTAAAATATTAATTTTAATAAAAATAAAATGTACCCATGTATACATATTTATTTATTCATAAAGCAAGCATAACAATAAGAAGAAATATACTTAGTAGAAATTATATCTATGATATTATATTATACATATAATGCAAAAAAGGTAGATAATACATATATTATAATAACATACACACATGACATAATAACACAACTATTAAGAGGCAAAAATAACAACCAAAAATTAAATCCCAAGGAAGCTATAAATAACGTACTCAAATCAAAAAGAATAAAATAAATGAACATAACTATTTTAGTGTACTAAATTGAATATATAAAAAATACAGGGATTAACAAGCTATAAAACCATAAAACTTAAAACATTAACTCCAAGGCAGTGACCAAAATGAACAAAAAAAATATTGAAGACCTCCAACATAACATCCTATTATAATACAAAGGTAAATACAAGGGACTAAAATGTAATAATCCAAGAAAAGAGGTCAACTCAAGATTCATCCAAAATTCAGATTGCTTCATGCACGATATGACCAATGCATTAATACATGTGTACGTAAAGCATAAGATTTTTTGAAAGACCTCACTTTATTTATAACTCCAAACATAAACAGAGAGAAAGAGGGCTACAATGCTTCGTCGGGAAAGAGAAAACCACTGCCATCATTAATCTCTAGTGCCCGTTCGGTGGCAAAATTTAAGGGAAGGTTCGTCTCAAAATTAGGAACTTGGATCCGACTTTGATTTCGCCAAAAAATTCCCGGTCTTCACAAATTGGTCGAAAATTGTTTGATCTCTTCAATTTTCGATCTCTTCATCCAACCGTTGGATCGGTCCAATTTCGGAGTATGTTGGTCTTCCACCGTAGACAGTTCTCCACCATTCAGATGTGTGGGAGGGAACTTCGATCATCGAAAAATACCCACGGCCGAAGGTGAGGGTTTTCTTTCTTTCTCCCTTTTATTCTCTTCTCTTTTTTCTCTTCTCTCCCTTTGTTTTATTTTTGTTCGAACTACTCTTCTTCTTCCCTTCAAATCCCCTCTCGCTTTTCTTTTTTGTTGTTGTATGCTATAAAAAAAATGGTGATGGTTGTTTGTTTGGTGAGTGACATGAGGAGCTATATGATAGGATATGAGTAGTTTCCCAATTCTCAGAGAATGTATATATTTTGGGGTATGGTTTTATTATATTAGATTAGATTTTGTGCGATTTTTATGGATTATATTTAGTAATGATTATAGTGGCACAATGATGGTTCAGTTATGGTGACTGGTGGCATGCTTGGCGATGGCTGTGGAAGCAAGTGGCGAGGGTTAGGGCTTATTAGGGTATAGTGTTTGATGTAATTTTGGTTAACTGGGATGCTTTGGTGTTTTGGGCCTGGTTTGTAATCTGGCTTGGGCTATTTTGTTGTAACCTTTAAAAATAAATAAATAATAAATAAATAAATAATGAAAAATAAAATCGAATGAAAACGAATGTCGAAAGTTGCTCCTCTTTGCTCATTCTTGTGTTAACAACAATAGGGCAAAGATAAAAAGATAGCGACTTTTTGTTCAGTTTTATCTTTCATTTTGCAATTTGGTGCTACTCATGAGACTAAAAGAAAACTTCTTATCTCGAGGGAGATGTTTTCAAAACTTTGTTTCTAGAGAAACATTCTAAAAAGAGTTAAGTTTTAAAAAGTTGTACCCTAAGAAGAAAGAAATTTTAATCAAGATAAAACTTGTTTCAAAAGAAACGATGTCAATGCTTCAGGTTTAAAAGGAAACTGTCTCGAGCGAGATAAAATTGGTTTCAAAAGAAGTTAACTTATGTGAGATAAAATTTTCACTTTTGAGATAAAACTACCTCGAGTGAGGCAAAATTTGTTTTGTGTTTCAAAGGAAACTGTGATAAACAAGATGAAAATTTGCTTCAAGAGAAGCAATCTAAAAGGATACAAGCGATATGTTCCATTGTGTTGAGGAAGTTTAATAATTATTTCATGATGTGACACTTTGTCTGAGAATGTCAGGTTTGTTGACGAAGTTATTCCTTCATGATGAAGACAACTAGTAGTATTTGAAAGATTATGCATCTGAAGACAACACTTTTCCTTCACGTTGAGGAAGTCTGATTGATTTAAGATAATATGATTTTGGAAATGGCACGGCTCATACGTGATGAGGAGACCTGATAGTTTCTAAGTGATTTTCTTGATGTCAAATCTAATGATGACGTTACTCCTTCGCGTTGAGGAGGTTTAGTCAAAGGACGACATTGTTCCTTTGTGTTGAGGATGTCTAGTCGTCTTTGAAAGACTGCATATGAAGACAACATTGTTTCTTCGTGTTAAGAAAGTCTGATTGCCTAAAGATAACTTGATTTTGAAAAATATTTGGGTGATTTTCTCGATGTCAAATCTGACGATGACATTCTCCTTCACGTTGAAGATGTCTAATCATGATTGAAAGATGATTGATCCAGTAGTGAGATAGATTTTTAGGATCATGTTTGAAAAGAAAACATCCTTAAAAGAGTTAAATTTTATGATGTTAGATGTTATACTTTCAAGAAAAAGAAATTTAAAGAAAGAAAAAATTTGTTTCAAGGGAAATAATGTCAATGACTTGGGCTTCAAAGGAAACTATCTCAAGTGAGACAACATTATTTATGAAAGAAATTATCTCATGGGAGATAAGGCTTTTGTTTTGAGAAAATTGTCTCAAATGATACAATCGTTGTTTATTGATAGTGTTGTTCCTTCATGATAATTTGATTTTAGAAACATCATTGCTTTTCTTATTGAAGATAATACTGCTCCTTCACGTTAAGGAAAATCTAATTTTCTGTAGATAATTTGATTTTGGAAACATCATTACTTTTCCTGTTGAAGAGATCTTTTCATTTATTATGACATTGCTCATTTGTGTTGAAGAGATCTAGTCAGTGAACGACATTTTTCCTTCATGTTGATCACGTCTAGTCGTATATGGATGATTTGGTTCTTCACTTGTGGAAGTCAGGTTTGAAGACAATGTTGCTCCTGCATGTTTAAGGAGACTTGATTGACTTTAGATAACTTTCTTATCGAATACGACATTGCTCCTTTGTGTTGAGGAGATCTAGTTATCATTGATCATTTATAACCTGAAAGGCTTGTAAAAAATGTGCATGTATAAATGCAACTATTTTGAATGTTTTCAAGAATGTCAAAATTAAATCATATGATGAGCTTTCAAATTTTTCTTCATGAGAAGATGAAAATGATCTTACATTAGAAAAAATTTCAAGAGAAATTATAAAGGCATCCTCGTGAGAAGGAAGTCTAAGTTTATTGTTGTATGTGATGAGGAATGTTTGATGCAAAGTTGCAAATTTATGTAACATGTGTGTCTTCTTTGGTAGCCTTGGTCCCTATATTATTTAATCTTTTTTTCCAAGTCCCTATACTATTCAAAATTTATTGCCAAGTCCCTGTATTATTAGGTGCTTAGTCACGGTAACCAATTTGACTAATATTGCCTCTGACTTGATCGGAGAATCAGGAATTTTTCGAAGGTCGAATAATTTGATTGATTAAGATCATACATGGGGTATCCCTTGCAATTTTTGACTTGGGTCAATTTTTTATTTTTTCCTAGCAAATTTTTCCCCAAAATTTTAACTTTTCTTGGGCTTTTATGTTTGGGAGACACGTGTCAATTACCAATATCTACTCTAGAGAGATTGTCTTGTTTAAAAAATGTTTTTCTTCCTCTTTCTATTTTGAATAAGTTTTAAAAGTGTTTTAGGAAATAATTTTAAATAACGAAAGAATTTTGAAAAATGTTTGATGAAGAATTTTTTTTTGAAAAATTGTGCCCCTTACTTTGGGTTCACAACTGAAAAAAATTATAAAACAATATTTAATGGAGTATCAAAAGAACCAACTACTCTTTTAATCCTTCAAAAATTATAGCTCTTTGACAAGTGTCAAGATTAATGCTAATGTTGAGGTAGGGTTATGTCTAGAAACATAAGGTGTCTCAGCTTGGTTCTTTGGTTAAGGTCTGGAATTTTCACTTCTCTGATGTTCATTGATTTATTGAAGTAGTCATTATGTCCATCTATTGGAAATGATCACCAGTCCTCAGCTCGTTTGAGCATTAGGGTTGGTGGTGCCTTATCAAAAGATTTAAGACTACCAGCTATGCAACAACTGCACAATTTGCATATTCGACCTTCCTTTTCAGGTTTTCAACTTGAATCTTCCTTTGGTTTCAAGACGTTACTTGAAATTTTACGTCTTGAATCCCCCTTTGTTGTTTTTCCCTATCATACATAAAAGTTTTTAGAATACCTTTTTTTTGCAAATAAAATATTAATCCTGAGAGGAGAAATGAAATCTGAAGATAGTATCTTTTGTTTAAAAACCCATATATGATTATAATGGACTTGTTAGGCACATAATCTAGGTTAGGGCTCACGATTATGAAATAAATGGATAATTAGGCCCAAACAAGTGTTTAACAGTGATGGAACCAATGATCAATTCGTCTTGATGCTTTCGTTATCACCTTGTTTTATTTGAATATGCTTGCAATATGCCTTTTATTCTCTTTTTCTGGATCCCTCTAGACTGCCCATTTCTTGGGTTTCCACCATAGAGATAATCTCCATTTTCTACACCTTTGGTGTTTCATGATCTTTTTGTGAATCTGGATCCTTGAAACAACCTTTTCACCCTAAAGCACATTCGAGTTGTGTGGTGCCTTATCAAAAGATTTAAGAAAGTCTGTTATGTAAAAACTGCATAATTTGCATATTCGACCCGCATTTTAAGGTTTCAACTTGAATCCTTCTTTGGTTTCAAGACATTACTTGAAATTTTATATCTTGAACCCGCCTTTGTTGTTTTTCCCTATCATGCATTAAAGTCTTTAGAAAACCTTTTTTTTTTGCAAATAAAAGATTCATCTTGAGAGGCGAAATAAAATATGAAGATAGTCTTTTTGGCTTAGAAACCCAATGTATGATTAAAAGGGACTTTTCAGGCATTAGTCTAGGCTAGGGCTCACGTTTATGAAAGAAATGGATAATTAGGCCCAGTAAAGTGTTTAAGAGTGATGGAACCAAGGATCAATTCATCTTGATGCCTTCTTTATCGCCTTGCTCGATTTGAATATGCTTGTAATACACCTTTTATTCTATTTTTCTAGATCCCTCTAGACTGCATATTTTTGGGTTTTCACCCTAGAGATCATCACCATTTTCTACACCTTTTGTGTTTCATGATCTTTTTGTGAATGTGGATCCTTGAAATATATGTACTTGATCAACCTTGTGGTTTGAGGTTTGATAAGTCATTAGATTTGATGGACTATTTGTATGTGCTTATTGTCCTCTTTATTTGATGAGTTTATGACTTCAATTGATTTGAGCGCCTTCTTGTCCAACTTATTTCTTGCATTTGGAATTTTTCATTGTTCTCAAATGGATTTGTTCTTCGAACATATTACATTTGGCCCACCTTGTGGTACCTTATTATTTCTCACTTTATTCTATAAGAGCTTGTCTCTGTAACAAAACCTAGATTGATGGTCTTCACTCGTGTGATAAAATTTTCTTCACCTGCCCCTAGTGTGGAGGTTGATCCTTAGTTATGGTTGAATTAGAAGAAAATTGTTCATCATTATATACATGGAAGCCCTTACAGAAGAGGTATACCTAGGGGGATAGATATTCAAGATTATCATTTATTCATATGAAAATAATATAATTAATGCATGATAAAATTATTTGGAATAAATTTCTTTTATACCTTCTTCCTCTTTCTTCTAGCATGCCTCAATTGTTCAGACTTGTCTTCAAAAAGTTGATTCGGGATGCTCCAACTTCTTTCCCATGTAGAACAATCCTCGTGCAAGTGAACATCTTGTACTCGATGCCTTTAGGTTTTATTTTTGTGTAAAAAATAGGGGGTTTTGTGTCTAAGAAGATGAGGGCGTGACTTTATTATCTCAAAGAGAGATAAAGGTATGAATTTGGGTTCCTCAAAGAGATGTGGTAGTATGAATTTGGTGCCTCAGAGAGAAGGTAGTATGACTATAGGTGCCTCAAACAGAAGTAGTGCCAATTTGGTTTTTATGGTGACGATGAATTATTTAGGGTAAAGAACCGACTGATTTTATTTTTGACTTAAGACAGTATAAGAAAGGTCTAACCTTGTCAATTACCAAAGATATAATTCTTGAAAAATTAAAAGAATATGTAATTCATTCGATACTCAAAAAATCACAAGATTAAAATTTATTCCATTATTCATAGCCTTACAAGGTAGCATTTTATTTAATATATTTGATTGTCGCCCGACTTATAAAACTTTAAAACAGAGGAAGAAAGGAAAATAAGTTCAAACAAGATAATAGGTTTTTTTATGCAAGTGCAGTAAAGCTTCATGGTAGATGTAACGACCTATTCTTGATTCACATCATAATGCTCCATCATTCGTCAAATATCCATGCTCTTGAATCGATCAAATTCTAGGCCTTACACTTTAATGCCTCATAGTTCTCAATAGTATGCGAATAGGGATTGAATGAATATGATCACTGCCATAGATACCACCCAAATTAAACCTATGTTTTTGTGAATGGTGCATGCGAAATACTTAAATAAATGCAGTGTAGATGTAAAATGCAGAGAATCAAATGAGAATACAATGTAAAAAAGTAATGATACCAAATATGAATATCCTAGAATAAATTTTTTAGAGACAAAAGTCTTCATTATTCAAGACAATCCAATTTCACGAACATGTTTTTCTTGTATGCTTGATCTGAAGTAAGGCAATGCTTCATCTCGGGGCTTCGTCCTTCAAAACTATACCCCTCAAGTGTTCTATGTCCTTCTATACTTGTGTAGAAGCTCTGTTCAAAACATGAACCATCTCGGATTATACCCTTGTGGCGTTGGAGTTGTGCATTAGTTCTTTATGATTAGAGGTGTAACAGATGTAGGCAGGATTTTTTAGTTGCATCGTTGTTCAGATCAAGTGATCACCTTTCAAGTCTTTGGATGTCATTATATTATTTTACTCTTGTGCGCCATCTTCATGCGAGCTTTCTTCTTGTTCTTTGAGCTTCAATTAGCCAGCAGTGAATGTATGTGTATGTGACTACTAGATTGATAAACCTTTTTTCTCTATTTATGAAAATTTTCCAATTAGAGAGTCATCTGCTGATCAACACCTTCATTTTATACTATGATGATGCAATGCAAAACAAATGACAAAGAAATAAGGAAAAATGAATTAGTACAGGTAAAATAATTGAAAAAAGTGATATTTTGATATAAATATAACATTTACCCAATCATAGTATTTACCCAAACATGTTTTTATCAAATTGCAATCCTACCCAGACATGCTTTCTACCTGACATAATTTATTTTGAAGCAATTAGTCATACGACATGGTATCTAGTTCACATGCTTGCATTCGAAAAGAATTTTATTTTAAGAATTTAAAGTAAATAGTAGAGGTTTGAAATCATTCATCCCTTCTGTATGCTTATTTCGATACCTACATATGGGCAGAGGTTCAGTATGGTTGTACCTAGGGTGTACATTATATGGTTTCATTATATGCATGGTTTTGGCTCTGAGAGAAAAGGTACTCGAATTTTCCTTGGTGTTGGTGTCTGCTTAGGCAATCAAACCCTCAATACTCATCCATTATAGACTTAAAAGGATCAAGATCAATTTGATGAAGAACGTTCCTTATGTCTACACGGAGGGCTACTCACAAAGATCATAAGGGCATGTACTTCAGGAGTGATTCACAAGGGCTACTCATGAAGGCACTAGCGACTCACTCCCACTTAGCGGGACAAAGCTCAGGTATAGAGCTTATGACATGAAAATGCACATGATGTGTGTAAGAAGGAACTCGAAAACCTTTTGACAAAAAAGATCAAGACTTATTTTCGATAACCTTAACAAGTCTAAAATCAATAAAAATCAAACATCATTACATTTGTTTACAAGAGTAAAAATAATGCAAGATTTTGAAAATCGAAATTAAAAGGATTTTAATTCAAGTAAAGGTTCAAATATATAAAATTCGAACCACTCGGACAATGTATAATAGAATAAGGCTTGACTCTCAAATGTCCCTAGCGGAGTTGCCAAGCTGTCATAACCATTTTTTATGAATAAATTTAAAATTTTAAAAATAATTATGACTTTATTTTGGAAAATACTAATTTGCACTTAATTTGAATTTTGAAGTTAACATCGACCTTTTGATTAGGTAAGTTGAATACCTAAAACGTCTTTTCAAGAATTTTAAGAATATTTGTTTTTAATTTAAAAATTGGTCTACGTTTTCCAAAAAATCATTTTTAATGATTCAGGAATCGGTTATGCATTGGGAAGGGTGAGCACCCCCAAAGCACAAAAAATTAGTACCCTCGATTATATGTCGTCTAAATAGTAGAATTTTACAAATTTGAATTTACAATTTAAATTACAACCCCTTTTATTTCTATGATTTTTTAAAGAATGAGTGAGTTTGTTTTTTAAAATATTTGATAGGTTGAAAATGATTTAATTTCCTCGATTTTATTTGGAAAGGGTGTCCCCTAATACATGTGTTAACGAAAATTGACATTTTCTCCCAAATCTCCTTGGCATTTGAACAAGATGAGACTCTTCCATATTCGTCCAGGCCTGATGCACAAAACAAAATGTGCATGGATTTAGCATTGAGTTGGAACTCTTTCTTCTCTCTTTAACTCCATTCCGCCATAGATCTAGTTGGAGTAGAGTGACCCGTCAAGATAGAGCTCCAAGCTTCTAGATTGGTAGCTTGAATTAAGAGCATCAACCTATTCTTCCAATAATCATAATTTGCTCCATTGAAATAGGGTGGCTTGTTAACTGATTGAGAATCTTCAATGTAGTAAGAGCCGGAGGTTCAAGCCATCTTTATCTGTTGATTAAAAAAGTTGATAGAGCTCTTCTAGGATCTTCACAAGGTTGTTAAACTATTGATTGTGACCCACTCTGATACCAATTTTTGGGCTCGATGAATCTCATTTCATCAAACAAAATATGCCAAGAGGGGGTGAATTGGCTTTTTGAAGTTTAGGGAGTAAGGAGTATAAAGATAGGAAAATTTGCACAATGGTTTATAGTGGTTCAACTCCCCTCAATGAAGTCTACATCCACTACCTAAGCTCCTCACTTAAGATTTTCCAACAAATCCATTAATTTGTACTATCTTTTTCACGGATAAAGAGATAACATTTTCAAATTCCCTAGCTTTTCAAAGGCTTAGCTAGAACCAAAACCCCTTTACAGAGGAAAAGAATTATAAACAAGAAAACCTCTAAAAATGAAGTTGTTTACAAATTAAAGCTAAAAAACACAAATATTTACAAGAGAAAGAGAAATAAATAATGTAAAGCTTTTCTCTTGTGTTTGATTGGTTCGATAGTGTAATACCCCAAATTTTAACTAGTGACTAAATCGTAAGTTTTAAAAGTTTGAGGGCTAAAGTATAAAATTTATAAAATTTTATGGACCAAAAATGTAATTTTGAAAAATTATAGATTTTAGCCCGTAAACGAACAATTTAGCCCAAAACAAGGATTTTTGAGGAAATCAGATTTTCAATACGGGATTTGTGTTAAAAGCTATAAAGTGATAAAGTTTAATATTAAATCGGATAATCGGATTGAACCGAAATTTTATGAAAATTTGAATAATGTTATAAAATTTATGGAAATAGTATTTCCATGTTTTAGATCAAAGAAATTTGGCTCAGAAAAGTGTACTTTTTCATATTTGGTATAATAGTGGAATTTTAGTGACTAAAGTGCAATTTCAAAAATTGCATGGCCAAAGTGAAAAGTCAAAGTCAAGTTAATTCATCTTTGACTAATGAATATTTTAATGGGCGATAATACAATGGAATTTGGTAATTATCAAGTTTCATTAATGGTATTTTGGGATTTCTCATTAATTGAATTTTAAATTCAAATATATTTTTAAAGTGCCATGTGTCAAGATTAATAAATACTAGATTAATCAAGAAAAATAGCACAAAATCATCTCCTTCTTCAAGCTTGGCTGAAACCACCATTTCAAGATTAATTGATTTTTGGACTAAGTTATGAATTAGAGAATTAATCTACATAAAATTCTCTATTATTTGGTACTAATATTTCATAGTGAAGATGATTATATGTTGAGATTAAAGGTTAGAGTTTATGTAGGGTTTTTGAAATTTGAAGAATTAATAAAAGATTATTATGTTTTTGAAGTTGGAGATTAATTTTCAAGCATATATGATGTTTAAAATCGAGTGTAGAATGATTTAAAGCGTTTTTTCCTAATTAGGGTTTTGGTAATTGGTTAGATTTTGGTTCAATTTGATGTTGTGTTGATTAGAATAGCTTGAATCTGAAGTAAGGAAGTTTAATTAATGTTTGAAATTAAATGAAAAGCTAGTATTATAATCATAGTGACATTCGGCCATTGGAGAAAAATTAGGGGAAAATATTGAAAAATTTCCAATGGTCTAGAATTGATATTAGAAGTGTTATATGTGACTTGGAGATCAATTTGGATCAATTTGGAGCCTTGAGTTAGTAAAAGGGTTAATATACAAGTTTTAAGAATTGTGGGATATTATTGTAAGAATGTAATATTTGAAGAGTTAATCTTGATTTTTTATAGTTAAAATTGCTGGAAATTTAAGTTGGAAAGTTCTTTGGAACCAAATTTCAATTTTGGTAAAATTTGAGGGTGGAATTCGAAAAATCTTAATATTATGGGGACTTTATTTTAAATTTATTAAATGTGAAAGTATCATTTGAGTAAATTATTGTAATGCTGGAAATTTATTTAATATGCTGATTTTTTGGGTTTAATTCTTAAGTTGAGATTTAATTCTAGGTTCATCAAGTTGTGTGGTTGAATTTGGAAAGTCTAAGAAAGTTTAGGATGAAATTGCAAGCTTTTGAATGTTTAAGTGTTGATTTGAATATTTTATTGAGGTGCTGGAAATTTTATGTGATTAATGTGAAATGATCATAATGGTGAAGGGTCAATATGGATTAGATAGGAAAGTTGATATGAATTCTAAAAAGAATTCATAATTAGTTGTTGGATTATGAAATTAGGAAAAGTTGAAGAGTTGATAGTGAAATGAAATATTTATGGAATTTAAGGAATATTTTGAGAAGTTTGAATTTACGATGAAAGTACGATTTAGTTTTATATCAATTTAAGTACCAGATTTATTTTTATCGAAATTTATATTTAAGTTTAGATTATTTTAGTTTGATACTAACGAATAGTTTGAATATTCTATGTTATTATATGATGTCATCGGTCCACGGTAAATTTAGTCATTTAAGTAGCTTGAAAGGGAAGAAAAAGTGTTGGATCGAGAAGATTTGACAGCGAGGCAAAGGTGAGTGTATTTCATTTGTATATATGTTTCGACCAAACATTGGCTTGCGATGAGCCAGTGTTGGAGTTACGTTAAGAAGTGACTCTAGTATTATGTGAAGTGTGATTCAAGTTTATATGTTATTTAGTAAGCTAATAGACTAGTGAATAAGTCAAGGACACTAGTTGGCAAAATCTGTCTAGAAATTATGTTTTGAACAGTAAGTTTAGAAAATCATAAGAAATTCTACAAAAAATTATTAGAGGATGGATCTTATATCATTGGATTCTTATATCAGTATAGTTACATTTAAAACAAAGGGAAACTTATTTCGAGAAGTATACAAAAAGATATGAATTATTAATTAGTAATAGGTTAGAAAACGGGACAACAGATTCTGTCCAAAACAACTTCTGTCAGTCAACTTTGAAAATTCGCTATAAATTGTACAAGTGGAACTAGATGGAGTGTTTTATATGGTTAAATTTGTATTTGAGTCTGGTTTTCATTGGTGCAAATGGAATAATTTTTCAATATATATATTAATATAGAATTTATTTCTTTTAAGGTAGTGCAAACTGCCATAATATGAAATTTCAATAAATTGCAGTGGAAGCAAATTTTTAAAGCTTAGCGAGGCTTATATTTGATTTATAAGTAAATTGTTTAGATGAGTATTATTTATTTATTTAATTACTCTGATCAAGGATGACTTGTGATAAGTCAATCTCATTTTATTTTCCAGTATGATTAATAAATTTTCAGTATGGAATATTTCTATAATATTTTATTTTTCATAAAGTTTTATGAATGATTTTGGGTATGAATTGCCCAAGTATGATATTTATGATGATGAATTCTAAATATTTATAGTTATCAGATGATTTTAAGATATCAAATATTTACAATTATCAAATGATTTTTAGTTATAAGATGTTTTATAGTTATCAAAGGTAGAATAATAAATGATTTTATGATGATAAATATAAGCTCATTGTATGTTGCATTGGGAGTCGTAGGTACATTTGACATGTCATTAAGTGAGTGTTTATCAGTTAATAGTTATCGCAGTTTCAGTTATGATTCGGTACCGTGTTGTGCCTAGTGCACATCTTATACTCACGTACCTTGTATTCTCTTACATATACATTGGACTATAATAGTAAGCATGAAAATTATGACAGTATATAAAAGAAAAGAACATATAATTGAAAAGAAAGTTATGAAATATGTTCGAACTAAAAGAACAAAAGTTATTTATGATATTTAATGATGACTTACATGATTTTTGATAAAATCATGAGATGATGTTTTTCAAGTTTTCAGAAGGAAAATAACCTGACTAGCCCGGTTTGAAGTTTTAATTGTTTTTTATTTTTTTTAATTTATTGTTTATATTTTATGGATTTTATGTTTTAGTTATATTTCTTCCTCATTAAGTTTTACTTAGCACGTGATGATTTTCATGCATAGGTTCGAATAAAGTAGTGGACGTGAAGTGATGAGTTTGCCAGCATCTTATAGAAAATCAAACCTACCGACAGTATCAGTAAGACATTCTAACTTTTACTTATTAGTGGCATGTACATTATATCTGTTGGGTTGCTTTTAGATTTATTTTTAAATGGTTTGTAATAGTAATTAGGGATTATTTTCTTTAGTTTTGTCTAATTTTAGTATTAATCATATTTATGAGTGAATAGTATAAATGTTATATTTTAAATGGTTTAAAATCAAGTGGTATTAGGCAGTTGTATTTTGATATGAAACAACATTGAACTGCCTAATTACTGACTAAAATCGGATTAGTTTTAATGATAAACAACATTTTATAAATTTATATGATTAAGGAAAAACCTTTTTAAAGATAAAAAGGAAATTATTAAATGAAACAAAATTTTTAAGCATTTAAGTTCAGCAAATGTCAGTTGATGTGACATCTTTAGCTCGTATTACGAGACATATACGGGATAAGGGTGTTACAGATAGGTGTTAGTAACTTTCTTCAAGTGTCTTGAACTTGTTTTTATATGTTGGAATGATTTACTAGTCGTTTCTAGCCGTTTTTGAAGGTTTGGAGCCGTTGGAAGACTTTCTGCACACAAAGTTTCAAAACTCTTCGAAAGAGTCGTTGGAAAAATAAGACTGTGAGAAACTTTAATGAAAGTTTTGAAACTCTTTAGATAGTTTCAAAACTATTGGAAAGAATCGAAACTTTTCGGGAAACTGTCTTGGAAAGCTTCGAAACTCTTGTAGAAGTTTCGAAACTTCTTGTCAAAATACTCATTTTAAGGTTTTGATTGGACTTTTAATTATTTTGATGAAAACTTTGAATAAATTCAATTTAGTCCAAAAACATTTTGCTCTTATTTGTTATCAAAATATTAGTTTTACAATCTCCCCCTTTTTGATATAACAAAACCTTTGAAAAATAGTTTTTGGCAAAAGCTCCCCCTTATCAAAACATTTAATGAAAAAGTGAAATATTTTAGAAACTATTAAAGCTCCCCATTTTCATTCTTAAAACTATATTTTCAAGCCTATACTTCTCCCCATTTTTGTTATATTAAAATTAATTCAAACTTTAGGTTCAAAAATAACAATGGAGAGTAAGTAGAGAATCTTAGCATTAAAATCATTTGAAAAATCAAAAGCTCCCCCTCAACAAATGTATTCCAAACAAAATTTTGACATTAAAAGCTTAAAACTTAAAAGACATTGAATTTCAACAAAGATGAACAAACAAGTTAGTAGCACAAGAAATTCAATGTGTCCAAGTCTAATATACTTTATGCAATACCAATTGTTGTATTTAAGTGCATGTTCATAAAGTTATCCAAAAATGTTATGCATTTAAAAAAAATTGATACCAATTTTTAGAGAGATATCATATGCAATTAAAATCATATGCTTAAGCATTTAAGTTAACGGTCAAAAATAAAAAATTGTAAAACAAAACATTAAAACCAAATTTTGACCAAAAATCATTATGATGAACTAAAAATTATGAAAAATCATTAAAACTTTAAAATGTCCATCATAATACAGTTTTCAACATAAATAAGATGAGAAACAATACATAATCATTTAATATCAAAACTCATGCATACTTAAAACAAATAGACAACCAATTATCTAAAAATTAAAAACATTAAGCTTAGAGGTTACCCGTTCCTTTTCAAGTGTGGCCATAGCATGTCAATTTCTTCACTTTGTTACCATTGCTTTTACACACCTACAAGAGACATTTATTTGGATTTTGGTGTCCAAATTGCTTTGGATCCTTGAACATTAGTTTCAATGGTCCTTGTTCCTTTTGGGACCCATACTTGTATAATTTTAAAATGCTTCCCTTTCTTTAAAGGGCAAGTATGTTCCAAATGACAATGAAAATGCCAATGTTAGCATTTTGCCATTTGTAATCATAATAGTTGTTTTTAGAAATTAATTTTTTTCTTTTGTTAAACTTTCAAGATTAACTTTCAAATCAAAATTTTCTTTTTCTAAATCATTGATTTTGTTTTTTGAAAGCTCTAAATCATTTTTTCAAAGTTTCATTTTGTTTTTCATAATCAAATCATTTTCAACTTTAAATTTTCAAATTAATTTCTTATATTTTGGAATTCTTGGTCTCAAATTCCAAATACAACTCATCATAGGCATCTTGTAAATCTTTAAATGAATAAGAATTTGAATCAAAAGAGTTAGAAGTTACCATTGAATCTTCTTGAATGGCCATGAGACATAGGTTGGCTACTTCATCATCGAAGTCTTCTTCATCACTTGAAGCTACCACAAATGCCTTTTTTTTTGCTTGATTCCTTCTTCTTTAAGAGAGGACATTCATACTTGACATGTCCTGTTCTTTGGCACTCAAAGCATACCGGGGGACCTTTCTTCTTGCTCGATTTATTCTTCTTGTCTTTTTTGGATGTCATGAATAGTTAGAATTTCTTGAAGAACTTTGTCATTTCTTCTTCTTCATCATCTTCTTCACTTGAGGTGCTTTCAGCTTGAGTAGAGGATTTCAAGGAAACACCATTTTCTTTATTTTATTGTTTCTTCTCTTCTTGTTGTTCTTCCTCCCTTTCCATCATCACATGAGTGAGAATGGAGTCAATAAGTTCATCAAGCATAGAGTTTTTAAGTTCTTCGCTTCAATGATCGCCATCTTCTTTGATTGCCAAGATTTTGGAAGAGTATATATCATCTTCCTAACAAGCTTCTCATTAGGGATGATCTCTCCATATCTCTTCAAACCGTTGACAATCACGAAAAATCTATATGTCATAGTTTTGATGTCTTCATCCAGTTTCAACTTGAAATTCTTGTAGCTATGATTGAGAAGATCGATTTATGTTTCCTTCACTTCATTGGGTCCTTCATGGGTGACTTAGAGCTTGTGTAAAATCTCCTTGGCATTTGAACAATATGAGACTCTTCTATATTCATCAAAGACTGTTGCACAAAACAAAATGCGCATGGCTTTAGCATTGAGTTGGAACTCTTTCTTCTTTCTTTCATCCATTCTGCCATAGCTCTAGTTAAATTAGAGTAACCCGTCAAGATAGAGCTCTAAGAATCTAGATCGATAGGTTGAGTGAAGAGCATCATCTTATTATTCCAATAAGCATAATTTGCTCAATCGAAATAGGGTGGCATGTTAACCAGTTGAGAATCTTCGATGTAGTAAGAGTTGGAGGTTAAAGCCATCTTTATCGGTTGATTGAAAAAGGTTAAAAATCAAAATTTGTAAAACAAAACATTAAAACCAAATTTTGACAAAAAATGATTATGATGAACTAAAAATTATGAAAAAATCATTAAAACTTTAAAATATCCATCATAATATATTTTTCAACATAAATGAGATGAGAAACAATATATAATCATTTAAGATCAAAACTCATGTATGCTTAAAACTAATAGGCAACCAATTATATAAAAATTAATAATATTAAGCTTAAAGGTTACCCATTGCATTTCAAGTGTGGCCAGAGCATCTCAATTTCTTCACATTTTCATCATTCCTCCCACACACCTACAAGAGACATTTATTTAGATTTTGGTATCCAAATTGTTTTAGATCCTTGAACATTAGTTTCATTGCCCCTTGTTCCTTTTGGAACCCATACTTGTTTAATTTTAAAACATTTTCCTTTCTTTAAAGGACAAGTATGTTACAAATGACCATGGAAATACCAATGTGAGCATTTTTCCATTTTTAAACATAATGAGTTATTTTTAAAAATATTTTTTCCTTTTGTTAAGCTTTCATGCTTAACTTTTAAATCAAAATTTTCTTTTTCTAAATCATTGATTTTGTTTTTTGAAAACTCTAAATCATTTTTCAAAGTTTCATTTTGTTTTTCAAAATCAACTTTTTCTCTCAAAATCAAATCATTTTCAACTTTAAATTTTCAAATTAATTTCTTATATTTGGAATTCATGGTCTCAAATTCCAAACACAACTCATAATAGGCATCTTGTAACTCTTTAAATGAATAATGATTTGAATCAAAAGAGTTAGAAGTTACCATTGAATCTTCTTGAATGGCCATGAGACATAGGTTGGCTACTTCATCAACAGAGTCTTCTTCATCACTCGAAGCCACCACTAATGCCTTCTTTTTGGTTGACCCCTTCTTCTTTAGGAGAGAACATTCATATTGTATATGTCTCGTCCTTTAGCACTCAAAGCATACCGAGGGACCTTTCTTCTTGCTTAATTCATGCTTCTTGTCTTCTTTGGGTGTCATGAATAGTTGGAATTTCTTGAAGAACTTGGTCATTTGTTCTTATTCATCATCTTCTTCACTTGAGGTCTTCACTTGAGGTGCTTTCATCTTGAGTAGAGGATTTTAAGGCAACACTCTTTTTCTTTTTTTTCTTGTTTCTTCTCTTCTTCTTATTCATCATCCTTTTCCATCATCTCATGAGTAAGAATGAAGCCTATAAGTTCATCAAACGATAGGGTTTTTAAGATCTTCGCTTCAATGATTGTCGTACTATTAGATTTCCAAGATTTTGGAAGAGAATATATAATCTTCCTAACAAGTTTCTCGTTAGGGATGATTTACCATATCCCTTAAGACCATTGACAATCACGAAAAATCTATCTGTCATAGATTTAATGTCTTCCAGTTTCATCTTGAAATTCTCGTAGCTATGATTGAGAAGAATGATTTTCGTTTCCCTCACTTCATTGGTTCCTTCATGAGTGACTTGGAGCTTGTCCCAAATCTCCTTGACATTTGAACAATATGAGACTCTTCCATATTCATCTAGGTCTAATGCATAAAACAAAATATGCATGGTTTTAACATTGAGTTGGAACTCTTTCTTCTTTCTTTTACTTTATTTTGCCATAGCTCTAGTTGGAGTAGAGTGATCCGTCGAGATAGAGCTCTAAGCATCTAGATCATTAGCTTGAATGAAGAGAATCATCATATTCTTCCAATAAGCATAATTTGCTTCATTGAAAAAGGTTGGCACGTTAACAGGTTGAGAATCTTCGATGTAGAAAGAGCTAAAGGTTGAAGTCATCTTTATCGGTTGAATGAAAAAGTTGATAGAGTTCTTCTAGGATCTTCACAAGATTTTTAAACCATTGGTTGTGACCTGCTCTTATACCAATTGTTGGGCTCGATGAAGCTCGTTCGATTAATTGAAATAAGCATATTTTTCTCCATTGAAATAGAGTGGCTTGTTAACCGGTTGAGAATCTTCGATGTAGTAAGAGCCGGTAAAGCCATCTTTATCGGTTTATTGAAAAAGTTGATAGAGCTCTTCTAGGATCTTCACAAGGTTATTAAATTGTTGATTGTGATTCGCTCTGATACCAATTATTGGGCTCGATGAAACTCGTTTGATCAACTGAATATGCCAAGAGGAGGTTAATTGGATTTTTTAAAGTTTAAAGAGTAAGGAGTATAAAGATAGGAAATTTTGCACAATGATTTATAGTGGTTTAACTCCTTCAATGAAGTCTACATCCACTACCTATGCTCCTCACTTATGATTTTCCTACAAATCCACTAATTTGTTCTTTCTTTTTCAAGGATAAAGACATAACATTTACAAACTCCCTAGCTTTTCAAAGGCTTGGATAGAACCAAAACCCCTTTACAAAGAAAAAGAATTGTAAACAAGAAAACCTCTGAAAAGGAAGTTGTTTACAAATTAAAGCTCACAAAAACACAAATATTTACAAGAGAAATAGAAATAAAGAATGAAAAGCTTTTCTATTGTGTTTGATTGCTTGGATAGGTGTTAGTAAACTTTTCCAATTGTCTTGAACTTGTTTTTGTATGTTGGAATGAGTTACTAGTTGTTTCTAACCGTTTGTGAAGGTTTGGAGCCGTTAGAAGACTTTCTGCACACAAAGTTTTGAAACTTTAGCGAAAGTTTAGAAACACTTCGAAAGAGTCGTTGGAAAAATATAACTCTTGTACCCAAAATATCAAAACTTTAACGAAATTTTTGAAACTCTCGAGATAGTTTCGAAACTATTGGAAAGTATCAAAAACTTTTAGAGAAACTGTCTTGGAAAATTTCGAAACTCTTGTAGAAGTTTCAAAACTTCTAGTTAAAATACTCATTTTAAGGTTTTAATTGGACTTTGAATTATTTTGATGAAAACTTTGAATAAATTCAATTTAGTCCAAAAATAGTTTGCTCTCTGATTTTTTATATCAAAATATTATTTCTACAAGAGATAAATGTATGAATTTGGGTTCCTCAAAGAGAGGTGGTAGTATGACTTTGGTGCCTCAGAGAGAATGTAGTATGACTTTAGCTGCCTTAAAGAGAAGTAGTGTCAATTTTTTTTATGACCATGAATTATTTAGGGTAAAGAACCGAACGATTTTATTTTTGGCTTAAGACGAGATAAGAAAGGTCTAACCTTGTCAATTGCCAAAGATATAATTCTTGAAAAATTAAAAGAATATGTAATTCATTTTTTACTCAAACAATTGCAAGATTAAAAGGTAGCATTTTATTTAGTGTATTTGAATGTCGAGTGACTTACAAAACTTTAAAACAGAGGAAGAAAGAAAAACAAGTTCAAATAAGATGATAGGTTTTTCATGAAAGTGTAGCAAAGCTTTATGGTGGATGCAACGACCTTTTCTTGATTCCCATCAAAATGCCCCATCATTCATCTAATATCCATGCTCTTTAATCGATCAAATTTTGGGCCTTACACTTTAATGCCTCATACTTCTCAACAGTATGTGAATAGGGATTGTGTGAATAGGATCACTGCCACAGAGTCCTCCATGAATTAAACCCACGTTTTCATGAATGGTGCATGCAAAAATACTTAAATAAATGCAGTGTAGATGTAAAATACAGAGATGCAAATGTGCATGTAATGAAAAAAAGTATTGATCCCAAAGATGAATATCCTAAAACAAGTTTTATTAGAGACAAAAGTTTTCACTATTCAAGATAATAAATTTTCACATACATGTTTTTGCTTGTATGCTTGATCTGAAGTAGGTCAATGCTTATCTTGGGGCTTCATCCTTGAAACTATGCCTCTCAAATGTTCTATGTCCTCCTAGACTTGTGTAGAAGCTCTATTCAAAACATGACCCATCTCGGATTATGCCCCTGTTGCGTTGGAGTTATGCATTAGGTCTTGATGATTAGAGATGTAATAACTGTAGGCAGGATTCTGTAGTTACATCGTTGTTCAGATCAAGTGATCACCTCTTAAGTATTTGGATATGGTTATATTAGTCTACTCTGGCGCACAATCTTCATGTGAGCTTCATTCTTGTTCTCTAATCTTCGATTAGCTAGTAGTACATGTGTGTGTATGTGACTATTTGATTAATAACCCTTTTTCTTTATTTATGAAAATTTTCCAATTATAGAGTCATATGCAGATCAACACCTTCATGTTATGTTATGATGATGCAATGCAAAAAAAAAAGACGAAAAATGACAAAGAAATGAGAAAAATGAATTAGTATAGGTAAAATATTTGATAAAAAGTGATATTTAGAGATAAATATAACATCTACACAATCATGGTATCTACCCAAACATGCTTTTATCAAATTGCAATCCTACTCGGATATGCTTTCTACCAGACATAATTTATTTCAAGAAATTAGTCATAACTACATGGTATCTAGTTCACATGCTTGCATTCGGAAAGAAATTTATTTTAAGAATTTAAAGTAAAGAGAAGAGGTTCGAAAATATTCCTCCCTTATGTATGCTTATTTCGATACCTACATACGAACAGAGGTTCATTATAGCTCTACATATGGTGAGCATTCTATGGTTCACTATATGCATGGTTTCGGCTTTGGGAGAAAATGTACTCAAATTATCCTTGATGTTGGTGCCCCATTGGGCTACCAAACCCTCAATCCTCATTAATTATAGACTTAAATGGATCAAGTTCAATTTGAGGAAGCACATTCCTTATATCTACATGGAGAGCTACTCACAAAGATCATAAGGGCATGTAAAGATCATAAGGGCATGTACTCTGGGAGTGATTCACTAGCCTGTGCGGAGGGCTACTGTAATACCCCCAAAATTTAGACAATGACCAAATTGAAAATTTAGAAAGCTTGATGGTCAAAGTAGAAAATTTGGGAAAAAAATTAGGGAATTAAGTGATAATTTCCTAAAAATAATTTTATTCCATAAATAGATGGTTTACTCTTGAGAGTGGAGTTTTATGGAAATCATATTTTTGGAATTGAATTTTTAGTAAAGGAAAACTAGAAAGGGTTAAAGTCCGATAAGGAATCGGTAATTCCGATTGAATTGGAATTTTACAAATATTTGAAGGAAGTTATAAAATGGTTGAAAAATATTATTTTAATATTTTGGATCAGAGAAATTTAGGTTGGAATTGTGCAATTGTTTAGATTTAACCGAAACAATGAAATTTAATGATTAAAACGCAATTTTTGAAAATTCAAGGGGAAATTCGGAAATGAAAGTCAAATTAGTTTATATTTGACTTTGTAATAAGATAATGATCAGATGGTTTGGTTATATGGTGAATATGGAAATTCATTAATGGCAAAAATGGAAATTCCTATTGGATTGAATAAAAAAATGATATCATAATATATATTGCCATGTGATAGATTAATTTATCATAAAATATCAATCATGGAATAGCATTTTCAGCTTCTTCTTCCTCCAAGGGCCGACACTTTCAAGCAAGAAAGGTAAACATCTTTAGTTTTAATTTTGAAGGTATTTCTTGAGAATTAGACACGATGTGGTTAGGAAAAATGTTCTACGTTCAATTCTCTACATTTTGACATGAATATTAATAGAGTTCATGTTCAAGTTCATCTTAAGTTGATGAAGAGGATTTTGATTCTTGTGTTTTATGGGTTTTGAGGAGTTAAGTGATTTTAAAGAATTGATTGTAAGAATTGATGAAGAACCTAAGAATGAAGTTAAAGAAAACAGTTTGGGTTTTGAATCTGGCAGTAGGTTCGAAAATTCACCAAAATATGGATCTAGTTTTGTTTAAAACAAACGGGGATCAATTTCAAGGTGTATACAAAAAGATATAGATTTTTAACCAAGGAAATGTCAGAAAAATCGGACAGCAGATTCTGTTGGTCAACTTTGAAAATTCACCATAAATTATAAAGAATGAATTAGAAGGATATCTTTATATGGATAGATTCGTATTCGAGTCTATTTTTCAAAGGAATAAACACAATTAAATTCCAGTGTGTATATCAGTACAGAATACGGATTCTTTAAAGGTAGTGCAAGTTGTCAGAATATGGAAATTTTAGAAAGTTTGGTGATTGTAATACAAATTTTGAATTGTTGGGAGTGTGTTGAGTTAATCGATCGACGAATATGGCCAAGAGGGGGGTGAATTGGCAAAGAAAACTTTTGGTGGAAGCTATGCAGAAAATTGAAAGTAATTGCGTAGCGATTTAGAGTGGTTCGACTTTCTCAACCAAAGTCTACGTCCACTACCTTAGCTATCCACACTAAGGATTTTCCACAAATTCACTAATTTGTCTTTCTTTTGAGGACAAAGAGTAACCTTACAAATCCTCAAGAATTATACCCCAAATTCTTGAGAACACTCTCTCCCAAAGAGAATATTACAAATTTGCAAACTTACAAGGAAATCCTCACAAGGTAGATTGTTTGCACAATTCTAGAACAAAGAAAAGAACACTCAAGAATGAATACAATTGAGTACAAGTAGTGTTCTTGAAAGAAAAATAAATATTGAATGAAAAATAGGCTTGAAATGCTCAAACTTGAGGTTTGATGCTTTCTCTTTGATTCTCTCTTGATTCTAGTTGCTTGTTGTTTTCTTCTTTTTGATCAATGGCTTCTAAGCTTGTTTAAAAACACCTTCAAATGATTATTAATGTTGGGGATGATTAGTGGAGTCAATAGAGTCGTTTAAGTGTGAAACAAATTAATTAAAGTAGTTGGGAGCGTCAGTGCATCGATGCATACCCTAGGTGCATCGGTGCATCAGTGTAAAATTCAAATATTTTGACCGTTGGACTCTCAGTGCATCGGTGCACTCTTAGTGCACCGATGCATAAAATGCATTCGATGTTTTAAAAAAACCTGAGTGCATCGATGCATGGTCTTGTGCATCGATGCATCAAATGCACTGAGTGCATCGATGCATGGTATGTGCATAGATGCATAAAATGCATTCGATGTTTGAAAAATTAATTGGTGCATCGATGCATGGATTGATGCATCGGTGCATCACTTTGAAAAATTGATTTTAGGCTTAGTTTGGTTCAAAATACTTTGTAAAAATTGTATCAAAAATAGTTTAAGTATAAAACATAATTTTACACTATTAGTAAGGTTTGAAATTGATCTTGAAAGACTTTAAGTAATAATTTGATATTCGAGTAATTAAATCGAATATACATAGAAAATCATTTGTGAAATCTTAAAATTCATTTAATTTAATTTGTTATATCGAAACATCAAAATGTTTTCAACAATCTCCCCCTTTTTGATATAACAAAACATTTGTGTAATTTTAAGATTTTCTTTGAAGATAAGTTTTGAAATCAATTTTGAAATTACTACTCCCCCTTACTATAACACTTCTCCCTTTAAAACATTTAAAACATTGTAACACTTAACATTTCTCCCCCTTTTTGTTAAATCAAAAAGTCTCAAAAATTTAAACAAGGTTGTGAAAAACATTTAGCCAATTGATTAGTAATATAGCTTAAGCTGCTAAGATCACAATCAAGAGAAACGTTAGCCATTAGTTTCATAATCAATATTCATAATCAAATGTGAAATGGCATAATTGGTCATAAAGCAACTAATATGAAATTGATGCAAAAATTAATAAATATTAAGCTCAAAGTGAAAATTCAAATCAAACAAATATATATATCAAGTTTAAAAACCACAAAGCATCCAAATTATATCTTCAAACAAATTAAAACAATCCAAATAAAAATAATAATCCCCAAAGTATTCAAAATGTTTTAACAATAAAAGTTCAAAGATGATCCAAAACAAAACAAGGTCTACTCGTACATAGAGGGATCAGGAGGAAGAGAAGGAAAACGGGCTTGCAACTCAAGAGAGAGAGCATCCATGCGTGCAAACATCTCCCTTTGAAACTTCATCTGTCTAGCTTCCAAAGTGTCTAAGCGTTGATGTACTACTTCGTGAGTAGCAGTCAAGTGGGATTCGATGGAAGCATATCGTAGATCAAATGTCTCCAAAACGAACGAAAATATGGAGGCATTTGATCCTCTTGTGGAGCTAGTTTCGGTGTAGGCTCATCGTCTGGATCGTGATCGTCGATATCTTGCATAAGTTGTTGAAACTCAGGATCATCGTCAGCAGCCGGTGCCGGAAGAGGAGGAGGAGCACGAGAAGAGCTAGGAGCAGCTCGTAAAGAGCTAGCTCTCAGGGTTTGCTTATCGGGTCGAAATACCCAAAGACCAGTTTCCTCGTCCTGTTTCCAATCCGCTTTCTTCAAGAAAGTAAGATTGATTTGGTTTTGGAGTGGGATAGGATTGTCGAGAGAGACGTCTAGACCAAGTTTGATAAAGAGGTTACTAAGAAGACATCCATAAACTAATGTTTCGACATGTTTTGAAGGAACAATGTTTATGACATCAACTAGTTGACTGAAGAAAATGTGGGGTAGATTGATTTTGATCTTATTCTTGAGACAGTGCATCCATCACAAATCCCTAATACGAAGAGTGGAGTACCTACCTTCGGATGGTCTAAACAACCAAGAGATCATCAGATGAAGAAAACGATCGTGATGAGATCGTAGAGTACTAATACTAGAATTTGGAACATAGGGATAATCTACAATTTCATTCTCATTATATAACCCATCATCATCTAATCCAAAACATGAAGCTATAATCGCGGGGTCAATATTAATATATTGGCCCAAAAGATATGATCTAATGGTTATAGTCCCACATTGAGTTTCGTTTTGAATACATATCGCATTGGAATAGAAAATACGGACTAACTGTTGATAAACGATAGGTTTGAGCTGAAACATTTTATCAAACTTCCAAGCTTTAAGAATCGGAAGGTATTCAAAGTTAATATCTATCATAGCTTGAAGAGAATGAATACGTTCTTCCCGGATTCTATAAGTTTGAAAAGAATTTCTATACCTAGAGTACAATTCGTCTCTACGATGATCAGACATGTTAAAACAAGATCCTAATAGAGATGAAGGTGGAGGAGAAACGTGATTAGGAGGTTGGTTTGAACGAGAACGACTCGATGAAGTTCTAGGGCGTTTGGGATTAGACATAGTTTAGGAATCGGAAAAAGGAATATAACCTGCATATTGAAACATATGTATGCAATTTAATCAATCTCAAAACTCAAATGAGTCTGCAATAATTCAAGGTTCTCTAAACCAAATTCTAATGGGCATAGTTTTTGAAAAACTATTTAGAAAACAACGTTTGAAAATTATAATATGTATAGTTTTTCATGAAGACAACATAATTAAATCAAAAACATCAAATTTAAAAACTAAAATCAGTTTTTTGATTTTTTTTTAATTTCGAACATTCAAAAATTTATTGAAAATTTATGAGTTTTTTATGAAATTGGTTGTAAAATCTAGTTTATAATCATCAAACAATCAATGCCCGATATAATGTTCATCCTAGAACTAATCTAAACTAGTCCTAAGATCAAAAATCAATGAAATAGAGTTTTTGAAATATTACCTTGAAAATTTTCGGATTTGAGAGAATGTGATGTTGTTTTGCACGATTTGATGATAAAAGCAGGATTCGGGGTTGAAAAGCTTAAAGATTCTGACAAAATTTTGTTGATTTTGAGCAAAAAGAGGATTTAGAGAATGAGAGGGACGAGCGGCTAGAGAGGTTTAGTGTTTAGGTTTTGAACCAACTGAGAAAAATAAGCCTTTTAAACCTAAATCCCGACGGATGCATCGATGCATGGCCTTGTGCATCGATGCACATACAAGGCTTGCATCGGTGCATCAACATGATGAATCAATGCACATTCAAAGGGATGCATCGATGCACTGTTAAGTGTATCGATGCATTAAGCACATAAATGAAAACAATCTGTTTTAAACACTCAAAATGCTAAATTAATTAGCTCTAGTGGTATTGGAAACTCATATATTGAAAATTAATCATGTTAATCAATCAAATTAATCCTTTAAACTACTTTTGAACATAAAATTAATTTTCATCAAGCAACATAAACTCCCCCTAACTATAAGCAAAGAATGCAATCAAAAATTATTATCATAAACATTTTTCATTTATACTTAAAAATGCTAAAATTATTTTAAACACTAAGTGAAGATAGGTCAGTTAAACCTAATTCTCTACTAAGTGTCCAAAATCTTTCTTTGTCTAAAGGTTTTGTAAAGATATCCACTAATTGGTGCAAAGTATCAACAAATTCTAGAACTACATATTCCTTAGCGACATGGTCTCTAATGAAGTGATGTCTAATTTCAATATGCTTAGTATTAGAGTGTTGGATGGGATTTTTAATTAGACAAATAGCACTAGTATTGTCACACTTGATAAGAATGGTACCTACTTCAATTCTATAATCAAAAAATTATTGTTTCATCCATAAAACTTGTGCACAACAACTACCGGCTGAAATATATTATGCTTTAGTGGTAGATAATGCGACACAATTTTGTTTCTTTGAAAACCAAGAAATCAGCATATTTCCAAGGAATTGGCAAGTACCGGAGGTGTTTTTCCTATCTAATTTGCATCCTCCATAATCCTCATCAGAGAAGGCATTAAAGCTAAAAGCTAAAGCTAGAGTCTCTAGGATATCAAAGTCCTAAACTATGAGTGTCCTTAAGGTATCTAAAGATCCTCTTAACAGCTAGTAAATGTGATTCCTTAGGGCATGATTGAAATCTAGCACATAAGCAAACACTAAACATAATGTTCAATCTACTTACAGTTAGATAAAGCAAAGAACCAATCATTGACCTATATAATTTAATATCCACACATTTACCTCCTTCATCTATGTCAAGCTTTGTCGATGAGCTCATTGGAGTGTTATGTGGCTTCCCATTTTCCAATCCAAACTTCTTGAGCATTTCTTTGACGTACTTAGCCTGATTGATGAAGATGCCATCTTTTCTTTGCTTGATTTGGAGTCCCTAGAAAAATGAGAGCTCCCCCATCATGCTCATCTCGAATTCACTTTGCATTAGCTTAGAAAATTCTTGGCAAAGAACATCATTAGTAGAACCAAATATTATATTATCAACATAAATTTGAACTACTAATAAATCTTTACCTTTATGCTTTAAAAACAATGTAGTGTCAACCTTCCCTTTTGAAAAATCTTTTTCAATTAAAAATTTTGACAATCTTTCATACCAACCTCTAGGAGCTTGTTTTAAACCATAAAGTGCTTTTGTCAATTTAAGAACATGATATGGAAATTTTAAATCTTCAAAACCTGGAGGTTGTTCCACATACACTTCTTCCTTTATAAAACCATTTAAAAATGCACTTTTAACATCCATTTGATATAATTTAAATTCATGAAAACATGCAAATGCTAATAACATTCTAATTACTTCCATCCTAGCTATGGGAGTGTATGTTTCATCATAATCTATGCCCTCTTCTTTAGTATAGCCTTGAGCAACAAGTCTAGCCTTGTTTCTCACTATATTACCACTTTCATCAAGCTTATTCCTAAACACCCATCTAGTACATACAGTAGATTTATTACTAGGTCTTTCAACTAATGTTCATACTTTACTTCTCTCAAATTGATTTAACTCTTCTTGCATAGCCATAATCCAATGTTCATCTTTTAATTCTTCTTTAATATTCTTAGGTTTTATGCATGAGATAAATGCAACATAATTACAAATATTTCTAAGAGAAGATCGAGTTGTTACCCCTTTCGATGGATCACCTATAATCTCACCAGCCTTGACATAGTTGTATTTCCTTGGGTAAGAGACTTCCCTTTCTTCAATGGTTGGATTCTCGAGAGGATCAAGAGTTTCCTCATTTTTTGTCTCTTCTTTTGATGATGGTTCTCCAACGTCATGTCTAACGTCATTAGTATTTATAACACCTACATCATCATTCACACGAGAATCCTTCCTCGGAAGGAGGTTTTCATCGAAAACAACATGTATAGACTCTTCTACAATTAAAGTTCTTTTATTAAATATTCGATAAGCTTTAGAATTTAAGGAATAACCCAGAAAAATTCCTTCATCACTTTTAACATCAAATTTACCAAGATTATCTTTACCGTTGTTTAAAACAAAACATTTACATCCAAAAGGATGAAAATAGCTAATGTTAGGCTTTTTATTTTTAAAAAGTTCATATGGATTTTTCTTTAAAATAGGCCTAATCATTACTCGATTAATAACATAACAAGTGGTATTTGTGGCTTTTGCCCAAAAATATTTTGGCAAATTATTTTCACAAAGCATGGTTCTAGCCATTTCTTCTAAAGTTTGATTTTTCCTCTCAACAACTCCATTTTGTTGAGGGGTTCTAGGTGCTGAAAATTTATGGCTAATACCATTAGAATTACAAAACTCAGTAAATCCAAGATTTTCAAATTCAGTTCCATGATCACTCCTAACACTAGTTATAGAGTAACCTTTTTCATTTTGGATTATTTTTGAAAATGTGATGAAATGTTCTAATGCTTCATCTTTAGTACTTAAAAATAGAACCCAAGCATATCTAGAATAGTCATCTACCAAGACAAATGCATATTGTTTTCCACCCAAGCTAGTAGTCCTAGTTGGCCCAAAAAGATCTATATGAATCAATTGTAATACTCTGCTAGTTGATACATCATTAATGGATTTAAAAGAAACTCGCTTTTGTTTTCCTTTAGCACAAACAGATTTTATTATTATCAAATTTTAGTTTAGGCAACTCTCGAACTAAATCACCTTGAATTAGCCGTTGCAAAACACTCATACTAGCATGTCCTAGTCTCCTATGCCATAACCAACTATCATGCTCATCCTTAGCAACTAGGCATAACTTATTCATATCTATAGAGTCTAAATGCACCATGTAAATGTTTCCTTTTCTATGACCAACAAGCATAATCCAATTAGATGCAATGTCAATGACTTTACAACCATTAGTTTCAAACATAACATTGAATCCCTTATCACAAAATTGACTAATGCTCAAAATATTATGCTTTAATCCATTCACATATAAAACATTTCTAATTTGTATGGAAGAGGTATTACCTATTGTACCTATACCTTCGATGTAACCTTTTGAATTATCACCAAAAGT
Organism: Hibiscus syriacus; assembly: GCF_006381635.1. NCBI lineage: Eukaryota > Viridiplantae > Streptophyta > Magnoliopsida > Malvales > Malvaceae > Hibiscus > Hibiscus syriacus. The sequence goes on along the minus strand of NW_024062153.1, from coordinate 735,738 downwards.
CACTTCTCCATTTTTGGCGTTAAGCTCTATGAACCGGCTTTTGTCTCCGGTCATGTGTCTCGAGCATCCACTATCAAGGTACCATGAATTTGAATTTGTTTCATATGCCTTGTAGCAATGCTCCTGTTCCTAAAAACATAGATTAATTTCTAATTTTTGGTACCCAAATTCTTTTGGGTCCATATTTATTAGTTTCCAAAATCCTAGTCCCTTTAGGTATCCATTTGTGTAGGATATCCTTATCTTTAGTAGTAATGAGTTCTTTAGGAACCCATATACTTCTAACGATTTTTCCATTAGAGGTTCTTCTGGGACCTCTATGATTGTAATTTTTAAAACTTTTTCTAACAAAGTTGGATTTTGAATTTCTCCATTTTCAAAACTTTTTGTTCCAACTTTATCAAAAGAGGTTTTAAGATCATCAATTTTCTTTTGATGATCATCATTGGCCTTTGAAAGTAAATTTTGCAAATCCAAAATTTTCTTTTCAAATTCTTCTAGTTTGATTTGCAAATCTTTGATTTTAGTTTCAAGATCATTGTTGGTTTTGGATATGAGTTTATTTTCATTTTTCAATTTTGAAACATCATTTTTATATTTTAAAAACAATTTCTCATAATCTGAAGCCAACCCATTATATTTCTCTAATAGCTCATCATAAGATAAATCATCAAATTCAGATAAGTTAGAGGTTACCTTAGAATCTTCCCCGAATGCCATCAAGCACAAGTTTGCTACTTCTTGTTCCTCTTCATTGGAACCCTCTTCATCGCTCTATATAGCCACATGAGCCTTGTGCTTATTCTTTGATTGACCCTATCTCTTCAATTATGGGCAATCATATTTGACATGCCCCAGCTTTTTGCATTCATAGCAAATGATAGGGTCCTTCTCTTTCGGTTTATTTTTTAGGCCTTCATTTCGTTTGAATTTTCTTCCTCGGTAAGGTCTCATCATTTTTCTGAACCGTTTGGCAAACAATGTCATTTCCTCGTCATCATCATCTTTATCCGAATCAATCTCATCTTTTATGGATTTGAGAGCAACTCCAATGTTTTTCTTCTTCTCCTTCTCCTTTGGTATCTCGTCAATCTTATCGAGGTCCACCTCATCTTCAAGTATCATTTTATGACTGTAGTCTTCTTGGATTGCCATGATTTTGGAAGTGTGAGTAAACTAACTTCCTTACAAGCTTTCATTTGGAATGATCTCTCCATATGATTTGAGACCATTGACAATTGTTGAGAATCTATCCGTCATATCTTTGATATCTTCATTTGGTTTCATACTGAAATTTTCATAGCTATGTGTTAGAAGACTAATTTTAGATTCTTTTACCTCATCGGTGCCTTCATGAGTGACTTGTAGTTTATCCCATATTTCTTTGGCGGTTGTACAAGATGAAACTCTTCCATATTCATCTTGTCCAAGAGCACAAAATATGATATGGATGGCATTGGAGTTGAGTTGGAACATTCTTGTCTCTCCTTCACTCCACAATCTTGGATGAGTGAGAGGCTTGATATATCTGTCTTCTACAACATTCCATGCTCCCATGTCACTAGCTTGAATGAAATACATCATCCTATTCTTCCAATAGGCATTGATGACTTTGATTATCAATGTAACTCTTCTCGAATCGAATCAATAGGTGATTAAACCTTCAAATGAGTTATGCTCTGATATCAATTGTTGAGTTAATCGATCGACGAATATGGCCAAGAGGGGGTGAATTGGTAAATAAAAATTTCGGTGGAAGCTATGCAGAAAATTAAAAGTAATTGAGTAGCGATTTAGAGTGGTTCGACTTTCTCAACCAAAGTCTACGTCCACTACCTTAGCTATCCACACTAAGGATTTTCCACAAATTCACTAATTTGTCTTTCTTTTGAGGACAAAGAGTAACCTTACAAATCCCTCAAGAATTATATCCCAAATTCTTGAGAACAGTCTCTCCCAAAGAGAATATTACAAAATTGCAAACTTACAAGGAAATCCTCACAAGGTAGATTGTTTGCACAATTCTAGAACAAAGAAAAGAACACTCAAGAATGAATACAATTGAGTACAAGTAGTGTTCTTGAAAGCAAAATAAATATTGAATGAAAAATAGGCTTGAAATTCTCAAACTTGATGTTTGATGCTTTCTCTATGATTCTCTCTTGATTCTAGTTGCTTGTTGTTTTCTTCTTTTTTATCAATGGCTTCTAAGCTTGTTTAAATACACCTTCAAATGATTTTGAACGTTGGGGATGATTAGTGGAATCAATAGAGTCGTTTAAGTGTGAAAAAAAATTAATTAAAGCAGTTGGGAGCGTCAGTGCATCGGTGCATCAGTGTAAAATTCAAATATTTTGACCGTTGGACTCTCAGTGCATCGGTGCACTAAGAGTTGCATCGATACATAAAATGCATTTGATGTTTTAAAAAAACCTGAGTGCATCGATACATCAAATGCACTGAGTGCATCGATGCATGGTATGTGCATCGATGCATAAAATGCATTCGATGTTTGAAAAATTAATTGGTGCATCGATGCATGGAAAGGTGCATCGGTGTATCGATGCATGGAAGGGTGCATCGATGCATGGATTGTTGCATCGGTGCATCACTTTGAAAAATTGATTTTAGGCTTGATTTTGGTTCAAAATACTTTGTGAAAATTGTATCAAAAATAGTTTAAGTATAAAAAATAATTTTACACATTTAGTAAGGTTTGAAATTGATCTTGAAAGACTTGAAGTAATAATTTATATTCAAGTAATTAAATCGAATATACTTAGAAAATCATTTGTGAAATCTTAAAATTCATTTAATTTAATTTGTTATATCGAAACATCAAAATGTTTTCAACAGAGTGTTATTGTAATTATGCCTTTGTGTACTTGGTTGATAATAATTTCAATACTGGAATTTTTGTATTGAAATTCTAAGTGATAAAATGGTGAAGGACCATTTTGGGTAAATTGGAAAAGTTGGTTACAAGGTTAAAAGGAATTATTAAGAGTTAAGTATTTTGATAGATAATGAGTATCAAAGGTATTATGGAGTTTTGGGATATGTTTATGTTAGTAAAATACTAACATATATATCGTTATGAAATTGTGAATTATATAGATTATGATTGATTTGCGATTGAAGCAAGTCAAGTGGGTTTATTGTGGACAATAGTGAGGCACAAATTTGGAAAATTATAAAGTGTCAAGGTGAGTGCAATACATGCATGACATTATACATGGATGTTTTATACATCATCAGGAAGACTTGCCATAAGTCGACCTTGTTTATGTTGACATGATATTTATGTCATTTATCATATATTTGACATATTCTAAAAATGTCAAAGGTTGAATATAAAATGCATTAATCACTGATTTTTGCATATGATGTTATCATGAACATATATGATTCTTACCATGAATGTTATTTCGGGTATGAAATGTCCAATGTTAAATATTGATAATATACTTTGTCATGGATGGATCAAATAAAATATACTGTATACCCAAGTAAGTCATTGAGGGACAGGGTATAGTTGGCATGCCATAGAGTCCAGCAGCATGCTGCATACAGGATACACTAAAGGATACCTAGTGTATATGGTGGGTACGACCTTATGTGCCATACGGGACTGTACTTAAGGATACCTAGTACAGATGGTGGACACGACCTTATGTGTCATACGGATTAGCAATACGGTGCTTATATTTGACTCATGTGCCCAGGGTCCTCAGGGTTGTATATTTGGCTATTTTCTATTGTTTATGGTTATTGTCTATGGTATATGGTTATGGAATAATGGAAAGTGAATTGGTAAAATAAGATTACGAGCTTATGGAATAAATGGTAAGTATATTGGTAAAATAAGCTTACGAGCTTATGGTATTAAATGGTAAGTATGTCGGTAAAATAAGCTTAAGAGCTTATGGGATAAATGGTAAGAGATTTTATATTATTTTGATCATGATAAAATATCGGATATGAAAATAACATGATTTTATGGCATTTTGAATTTTGACATTGAAAATCATGCATGAATGGTATTGCACTATTTATTGTTTTAATTGCCTCACTAAGTTTATACTTAATGTGTGATGATTTTCACGCGTAGGTAAAAAGCCAATAGTCAATTAAAGATTTCAAAGTGACATCAAGCATCGAGACGTATATTTCAATATCAGTAAGACATCCTACGATGGAATTTGATTTTAGATAGTGGCATGTAATTTGAAAATGTTCAATTTATTTGTTGAATAAATTTTGGAAATTTTTATAGTAATGAAAGGTTAATTTTTATGAATTTATATGTATTTTCGGAAGTTACTGTAGCGTATCGATGCATAATATTAATCCGATGTTTTTGATACATCGATGCACTGTTCACGTTACTGTAGTGCATCGATGCACTGTTCACTGTTCACGACATTGTTCACTGTTCACGGTACTATTCATCACAATTCATAAAATTCTTTTGAATTAAATTTGCTATAACAAAATATAAATTATATGATATGATATTTTTATAATATCAATTACCATTTTAAGAAAATAAATTTTAAATTACTTGTAAAAGTGGAAATGGTTTTCGAAAATTCGGGTGACATCTATAATCTATATAGGTATAATTATACTGGTTATGGGTGTTACATTTATTGGCATCAGAGCTACAGGTTTAGCCGATTCTAGGACTAAACTGAGTTTGTTTTGAGTTAAAAAGTGTATACATGCAACTAGGATGTCAAAAGTTACTGATATTTATATATATACTGTAATGATGTTTATAGGGAGTAAAGTTACTCTTTACTAAAGTGTGATGATTCTAACTATGTTCAGATGTTGGAATTAAAGACAAATGTTTGAAATTCGTAAATGTTGAAAATAAAGTCGAGATTGAAATCGACCAAAAAGGGACCCGATATGACTTATGTAAAACACCTTAGAAGGGTGGATTGTTCTAATTGATTTTTCTTCATTTTGTGGAAGAATTGATTAAAAAGTTTGAACGACTTACAAGAAAAGTCGAATCGGATAAGGATCCAGAGGAGATTAATAAATCTAGTGATGATTTTAAGGTTTCTCAAGGTAAGCTTAAATAAGTGAGAAATATTTAAGCTAAGCATTAAATTGTTTAAAGCATTGTTGATTTGAGTAAGAGAAATTGAGTAAGTGGTAAATATTATTTCCGCTAAAAGTTTACAGAAAGTTGAGTTAATAGTTAATCAAATGATTCTGAGTTGGATTGAGAATAGATATCAAGTCCATAAAATTGGATAGAGTTACTTTGTAAAGAGTAAATTTGAGAAAATGGATTGTTTAACCTTCCATGCTGCAATGAATTATTGGTTAGATTAAGATTGATTCTCAAGAACGTGAAAAGTGTCAGATTCCTAGTGAGAGGTAAAATAGTAAATTTGCTTGATAGTTTGATTTTAGCATTAACTGTTATGAAGTTATTGCTACAAATTTATCAAGTTTTCTTATTGAATGATGTGAACATTGAGACTTTCATTTGAGATGGAAAATGTTTCAACTGTTAAAAAAAATATTTTTTTTGGATTTGGAAAAATTATACAGATTTCTTTAAGAATGAAATAAGGAATTCCAAAGAAGAAATATTCAATTCTACTTGATATCGAGTGATATTATAGCGGAAGACCCATAGGTCACGGTCATGATACAAGTGTTAGTCGAAAAAATAGTATATGTTCGATAAAGATTCAGGAGCATGAATCCTACGGGATTATCATTAACGAGTTTAAGATCATTTTGATCATGAGTTGGTTGTCTCTGTAATAAGGTTGGGCTAATGGTCGCAAGAAGTGATTAATTTAGAAAAAAGATGATAAATTAAAAATTTTAATGATTGATGAAAAAGTGAAATCATCACTAACGTGATATCAGCAATGGTTACGATTAAGATGATGTAAAAAGGATGAATAGCTTTTCTAGCTAAGTTGATAGATACTAAAGTATCTGAAGTAAGATCATATGATATTTCCATAACCTGGGAATTTTCTTATGTATGTTTAGAATTAATTATTCGGGTTACCTCCAGATTGAGAGATGGAATTCAATATTAAAGGTTATCAAGGCATTGATCTTGTATCTACGAGTTCATATCGAATGGTTGCGATTGAGTTAAGAGAATAAAGAACCAATTGCAAGAACTGCTAGATCGAGGATTCTTTAGACGGAGTATTATACCTTGGGGTAAACTGGTGTTGGTTATAAAAAATGGATTTGTACGATTATACATAAATTATCGATAGTTAAACAAAGTAACTATCAAGAACAAATATCATATTTTGAGGATGGATGACTTGTTTGATCAGCTTAAAAGGAGCAGCAATGTTTTAAAAAAAATGATATTCGAATGTGATATCACCAGTTAAATATTAAAGAGGAAGAGGTTCCAAAGATAGTTTTCAGAATACGGTATGGACACTACAAGTTCGTAGTAATGCCTTTTGGTTTGAAAAATTCTCTTGCATCATTTATAGATTTGATGAATCGAGTATGTCAATTTTACTTGGATTAATTTGAGGTGGTCTGTATTGATGATATTCGGGTATACTCAAATACAAAGATAGAGCATGATGCTTGCATTCGAAATACTTAAGTATAGAAGAGTATGTGGTGTATAGTGATGCATCTCATAATGGTTGTGTACTTATGCTAGAAGGTAAGGTGGTAGCCTATGCTTCTCAACAATTAAATATGAGGAATTATCCTACTCATGATCTTGAGTTAGCAGTGGTCATTTTTACTCTAAAGATTTAGCGTCATGGTGAGAGATGCCAAATCAACACGGATCATAAGAGTTTGAAATATTTGTTGACTCAAAAAGAGCTCAATTTGAGACAACAAAGATGGATAGAACTTTTAAAGGACTATGATTTGATCATTGATTTTCATATAGGCAAGACAAATGTATAGCAAATGCACTTAGTCGGAAAACTTTTATAGCTTTACGAGCTATGGATGTGCGACTATTGTTGAAAGAAAATGGCGCATTATTGGATGAATTAAAAGTAAAACTGATGTTTTTTATATCGGGTAATAGAGCTACAAAAGAAAGATAGTAGATGCTTGGAAAATATTTCACTTGTGGAAAAAAAATGAAATGAGACTAAAGACTTTGAAATCAACTCTGATGGGTGTCTATTTTATCGAGAAAGAATTTGTATTCCACATAATGATGAATTGATGAAAGATATTCTTTCTCGGGTACACTATTGTCCACTGACTATGCATACAAGTGAGAACAAAATGTATCAGGATGTAAAGAGTCATTTTGGTGGCCAGATATGAAAAGAAACATTACTAAGTTTGTTGTTACATGTTTGACATATCAACAAGTAAAAGCTGAGCATAAAGTGCTTTCGTAATTGTTACAACTAATTTCCATTCCAGGGTGGAAGTGGTAAAAGAGTCACTATGGATATTGTTATAGGGTTACCTTTGACATCAAATAAAAAGGATTTCATTTGGGAGATAGTGACCGGTTAATTAAATCAGCACATTTCATATCGATGCAAATGGACTATGCATTGGATAAATATACAGAGTTATATATCAAAGAGATAGTTCAGCTACATGGAATACTAATATCAATTATATCAGACAGGTATCCAAAGTTCACTTAAAGATTTTTGTAATATTTATAGAAAGTTTTGGATATTTGATTGAATTTCAGTACGATCTTTCATCCATAGACGGATGGTAAGTCAAAAAGTACTATTCAGATATTCGAAGATATACTGAGTACATGTGTGATTGATTCCAAGGAATCAGGGGGAAAAGAAAAGTATTTGATTTTAGTAGAATTTTACTACAATGATAGTTATCAATTGAGTAATAAGATGGCTCCATATGAAGTTTTATATGGGAGAAAATGTCAAACACCATTGAATGGGTTCAAGTTAAAAGATTGAAATCTTGTTGGCCCAGATTAATTTATAGAGGTTGAGAATAAAGTAAAGATAATCTCAAGATAATATTTGATTGGCAAAAGTCTTATGTAGACTTGAAATGAAAAGAGATTGAATTCCATGAAGGTGATAAAGTTTTTCTAAAGGTATCGCATTGGAAAAAAAAAAGATTTTGCGCTCAAAACGCAAGGGGAAATTAAATTAAAGATTCATTGGATCTAAGAGATATTAAAAAGAGTTAGACTGATGACTTATCAGCTAGCATTAACTCTGGAGGTAATTGAGATCCAGAGTTGGACAAAGTACACAATATGTTTTATGTGTCAATGCTTAGAAAGTATCAATCAGAGCTTTCATATGTCATTTCATCAGAGGAAATTGGGATCTGACTAGATTTGATTTATGAAGAAGAATTAATTTGGATGCTAGCTTGAGAAATCAAAGAATTGCATAACAAGACAATTCCTCTAGTCAAAGTGATTTAGCAAAATCATAATGTCGAGGATGTTACTTGGTAAAGAGACGAGGATATGAAGAAATAATATCCATAACATTTTCATATCAGGTTAAAGAATTGGATTAAATAGTTTCCAAATCTAATGATTTGCATGATCTTCACGAAATTCCCAAAGTAAAGAGGAAAAATCAGAATTCAAGAAGTTGACAAGACCATAAGAGGTTTTCGTATAATGAGTGAGCACGTCTTACCAGTTTGAACAACTCTAAATTAGGGTTACGAATTAACAATGAAAAGTGCAATCCTTAAAAAAAGGGAGCTAGGGTTTTCATAGGAAGTTTTAAAATTCGAGGACGAATTTTCTTAAGGAGGGGAGAATTGTAATACCCAAAAATTTAGACAATTACCAAAATGAAATTTTGGAAAGCTTGATGGTCAAAGAAGAAAATTTGGGAAAACATTTAGGGAATTAAGTGATAATTTCCTAAAAAGAATTTTATTCCATAAATAGATGGTTTACTCTTGAGAGTGGAGTTTTATGGAAATCATATTTTTGGGATTGGATTTTTAGTAAAGAAAAACTAGAAAGGGTTAAAGTCCGATAAGGAATCGGTAATTCTGATTGAATTGGAATTTTACAAAAATTTGAATGATGTTATTAAGTGGTTGAAAATATTATTTTAATATTTTGGATCAGAGAAATTTGGCTTGGAATTATGCAATTGTTCAGATTTAACCGAAATAATGAAATTTAGTGACCAAAACGCAATTTTTGAAAATTCAAGGGGAAATTCGGAAATTAAAGTCAAATTAGTTTATATTTGACTTTGTAATAAGATAATGATCAGATGGTTTGGTTATATGGTGAATATGGAAATTCATTAATGGCAAAAATGGAAATTCCTATTGGATTGAATAAAAAATGATATCATAATATATATTGACATGTGATAGATTAATTTATCATAAAATATCAATCATGGAAGAGCATTTCCAGCTTCTTCTTCCTCCAAGGGCCGACACTTTCAAGCAATAAAGGTAAACCTCTTTAGTTTTAATTTTGAAGCTATTTCTTGAGAATTAGACTCGGTGTGGTTAGGAAAAATGTTCTACGTTCAATTCTCTACATTTTGACATGAATATTAATAGAGTTCATGTTCAAGTTCATCTTGAGTTGATGAAGGGGATTTTGATTCTTGTGTTTTATGGGTTTTAAGGAGTTAAGTGATTTTAAAGAATTGATTGTAAGAATTGATGAAGAACCTAAGAATGAAGTTAAAGAAAACAGTTTGGATTTTGAATCTGGAAGTAGGTTCGAAAATTCACCATAAATTATATAAAAATAATTTTTTGTTTAAAACAAACGGGGATCAATTTCAAGGTGTATACAAAAAGATATGGATTTTTAACCAAGGAAATGTCAGAAAAATTTGACAGCAGATTCTGTAAAACAGATTCTGTTGGTCAACTTTGAAAATTCACCATAAATTGTAAAAAATGAATTGGAAGGAGTTCTTTATATGGATAGATTTGTATTCGAGTCTAGTTTTCAAAGGAATAAACAGAATTAAATTCCAGTGTGTATATCAGTACAGAATACAGATTCTTTAAAGGTAGTGCAAGTTGTCAGAATAAGGAAATTTTAGAAAGTTTGGTGATTGTAATACAAATTTCGAATTATTGGGAGTGCTATTGTAATTATGCCTTTGTGTACTTGGTTGACAATAATTTCAATACTGGAATTTTTGTATTGAAATTCTAAGTGATAAAATGGTGAAGGACCATTTTGGGTAAATTGGAAAAGTTGGTTACAAGGTTAAAAGGAATTATTAAGAGTTAAGTATTTTGATAGATAATGAGTATCAAAAATATTATGGAGTTTTGGGATATGTTTATGTTAGTAACATAATAACATATATATAGTTATGAAATTGTGAATTATAAAGATTATGATTGATATGCGATTGAAGCAAGTCAAGTGGGTTTATTGTGGACAATAGTGAGGCACAAATTTGGAAAATTATAAAGTGTCAAGGTGAGTGCAATACATGCATGACATTATACATGGATGTTTTATACATCATCAGGAAGACTTGCAATAAGTCGACCTTGTTTATGTTGACATGATATTTATGTCATTTATCATATATTTGACATATTCAAAAAATGTCAAAGGTTGAATATAAAATGTATTGATCACTGATTTTTGCATATGATGTTATCATGAACATATATGATTCTTACCATGAATGTTATTTCGGGTATGAACTGTCCAATGTTAAATATTGATAATATTCTTTGTCATGGATGGATCAAATAAAATAGACTGTATACCCAAGTAAGTCAATGAGGGACAGGGTATAGTTGGCATGCCATAGAGTCCAGCAGCAGGCTGCATACAGGATACACTAAAGGATACCTAGTGTATATGGTGGGTACGACCTTATGTTCCATACGGAACTGTACTTAAGGATACCTAGTACAGATGGTGGACACGATCTTATGTGTCATACGGATTAGCACTACGGTGCTTATATTTGACTCGTGTACCCAGGGTCCTCAGGGTTTTATATTGGGCTATTGTCTATTGTTTATGGTTATTGTCTATGGTATATGGTTATCGAATAATGGCAAGTGTATTGGTAAAATAAGCTTACGAGCTTATGGAACAAATGGTAAGTATATTGGTAAAATAAGCTTACGAGCTTATGGTATTAAATGGTAAGTATATTGGTAAAATAAGATTACGAGCTTATGGGATAAATGGTAAGAGATTTTATATTATTTTGATCATGATAAAATATTGGATATGAAAATAATATGATTTTATGGCATTTTGAATTTGACATTGAAAATCATGCATGAATGGTATTGAACTGTTTATTGTTTTAATTGTCTCACTAAGTTTATACTTAGCGTGTGATGATTTTCACGCTTAAGTAAAAAGCCAATAGTGGATTAAAGAGTTCAAAGTGACATCAAGCATTGAGAGGTATATTTCAATATCAGTAAGACATTGATGCACTGTTCACGTTATTGTAGCGCATCAATGCACTGATTACTGTTCACGACACTGTTCATCACTATTCATAAAAAATCTTTTGAATTAAGTTTGCTATAACAAAATATAAATTATATGATATGATATTTTTATAATATCAATTACCATTTTAAGAAAATAAATTTTAAATCACTTGTAAAAGTAAAAATAGTTGTCAAAAATTCGGGTGACATCTATAATATGTATAGGTATAATTATACGGGTTATGGGTGTTACAGCTACTCACGAAGGCACTAGCGACTCACTCCCACTTAGAGGGACAAAGCCCTGGTATAGAGCTTATGACATGCAAATGCATGTGATGTGTGTGAGGAGAAACTCACAAACCTTTTGACCAAAAAATCAAGACATATTTTAAATAACCTTAACAAGTTTTAAATCAATAAAATTAAACATCGGTACAACTATTTACAAGAGTAAAAATTATGCATGATTATGGAAATTGAAATTAAAAGGATCGTAGTTCAAGTAAAGGTTCAAATTTATAACTCTAGACATAAACAGAGAGAAAGAAGGCTACAATGCTTCGCCAGGAAAGAGAAAACCACCGCCCACCACTGATATCTGGTGGTCGTTCGATGCCAAAATATAAGGGAAGGTTCGTATTGTCTCTAGGAACTCTAATCTGACCTTGGTTTCGCCGAAAAATGTTTCGATCTTCACGAATCGACCAAAAACCGTTCAATCTTTTCACTCTCTAATCTCCTCATCCGATTGATAGAATGGTCCGTTTTGGAGTATGTTGGTCTTCCACCCAAGAGATGCTTCTCACCATTCAGATGTGTGGGAGGGAACTCCAATCACCGAAAAATACCCATGACCAAAGGTGAGACTCTCTTTTTGTTCTCCTTTTTCTTTTTTTCTCTTCTCTTTTTCTCTTATCTCTCTTTGTTTTATTTTTGTTCGAACTTCTCTCCCTCTTTTCTTCGAAACCCCTTTGTCTTTTCTTTTTTTGTTGTTTCATACTATAACAAAATAGTGATGGTTTTTTGTTTGATGAGTGACATGAGTGGCTAGATGATAGGATATTAGTAGTTTCCATACTCTAAGAATAGATAGATTTAGGGTATGGTTTTATTATATTTTATTAGATTGTATGTGATTTGTTTGGATTTTTTTTTCACTGATGATAGTGCCAAAATGATGGTTCGACTAAGGTGATCAGTCGCGTGCTTGGAGGCGGCAGGTGGTGGCTAGGGTTTAGGTTTGATGTAATTTAGGTTAACTAGGTCAGTTTCGTGCTTTTGGTCTGGTTTGTAATCTGGTTTATGTCAGTTTGTTGTAACCCTTAAAATAATAATAATAATAATAATAATAAATGAAAAATAAACCCGTACAAAAACGGGTGTCAACAATATGTTTGAGAAAAATAAAATTTAGGTTAAACTATGGTTGAAATGGATTACATATTTGGATGAATTTTGGGATGAAATCATAATATCTAGTTTTAGGAATCAATTTAGAATGGGACTTATTGTTTGGGGATAAAATTGGAATGTTCAAAAGTTTAAGGACTAATTTAAAATGAGAGTCATAGATTGAGGATAAAATTAGAATGTTCAAAAATTTAAGGATTAATTTGAAATGAGGTTATAGTATAGAGACATATAAAGCAATTTACTCATATTTTAATTGATATAAAAAAATGAGGCAAAACCCTAGTCACATAATGACTATAAATTCCTAAGGCTAGGGTTCTCCCACTTCCTCAAACCACAAGCTCTTCGTCTGCCGCTCCCTCCCTCTTTTCCCTCTCTCTATTACAGCAGGAATTGCGAAAGGAGTGGCAGCCCCCGCCACCACCGAACCCCAACACCCATACCAATCTCACTTGGAAGTCAAGCTCTTCAACCGCTGGAGCTTCGAGGAAGTTCATGTTTTACTTCTTTTTTTCCCTCTTTTTCCCCCTTCTATTTGTTAATGCAGATCTGTATTGTCATTTTTTTCGCTGCTTAGTTTTCATGTGAAATGTCTCATTTTAATCTTTGTCTCTTGGGCTATTGCGTTTTCTCTCTCCATTAAATGTTAGTATATAAGTTGAACAGCAAAAATAACTCTGTTGTTCTCAAGTATACTATATAGGTGAACTAGAGAGTTGTAACGAAGAAATGTTACTGTAATACCCCAAAAATTTAGACAATGACCAAAATGAAAATTTGGAAAGTTTGATGGTCAAATTAGAAAATTGGGAAAAGGTTTAGGGAATTAAGTGATAATTTCCTAAAAATAATTTTATTCCATAAATAGATGGTTTACTCTTGAGAGTGGGGTTTTATAGAAATCATATTTTTTGGAATTGAAATGTTAGTAAAGAAAAACTAGAAAGGGTTAAAGCCGATAAGGAATCGGTAATTCGGATCAAATTGGAATTTTACAAAAATTTGAAGGATGTTATAAAATTGTTGGAAATATTATTTTAATATTTTAGATCACAGAAATTGGTTTCGATAGCTGCAATTTTTCAGATTTGACCGAAACAGTTGAATTTAATGACTAAAACGCAACTTTTGGAAATTCAAGGGGAATTTCGGAATTAAAAGTTAAATTAATTCATATTTGACTTTGTATTATGATCATGATCAGATGGATTGGTTTTATGGTGAACATGGAAATTCATTAATGGCAAAAATGGAAATTCATATTGGATTGAATAAAAAAATTCCATTATACTATATTAAGACATGTGCTAGATTTATTTAATATTGGAGTATTATTGATGGTGGAACAATTTCAGCTCATCTTCTTCTCCATGCCGTGAGTTTTCTCATAAGGTAAGAGAAAACTTCAACTCAAATTTCATGTAATTTACTTAGGATTTTGAGTAAGTTGTAAATAGAAATTGTTATACGTGAAAAACTCTATCTTTTGGTACCAATATTGCATGGTAATCTTGTTGGTGTTCAAAGATCCCAAATTTAAGGGTTTGTGTTATTATAAAGGAATCATGAAATTGATGATGGATTTTGATGGTTGTGAGGTAGTAGATTCATATTCAAGCATGTGTGATGATTAGAACATGTTTAATCTTTTTAGAACTTGTTCATTAAGTTTTGGTCATGGATTGTTTGAGTGAGAAAAATTATGGAAAATTATATATGGGTTTGAAATGATGAAGGAAATATGCTACAAGTTTTAGAAAGAATTGAGGAAGAACCTAAGAATGAAGTTAAAGAAAACAGTTTGGATTTTGAATTTGACAGTAGGTTCGAAAATTCACCAGAAATTATATAAAAATAATTTGGAGGTTATTTTTATATATATTTTCATATATTGATCTAGTTTCGTTTAAAACAAACGGGGATCAAGTTCAAGGTGTATACAAAAAGATATGGATTTTTAACCAAGGAAAGGTCAGGAAAAAAATTCGGACAGCAGATTCTGTTGGTCAACTTTGAAAATTCACCATAAATTGTACATAATGAATTAGAATGAGTTATTTATATGGATAGATTCATATTCGAGTCTAGTTTTCAACGGAAGAAACGAAATTGAATTCCAGTATGTATATCAATATAGAATATTGATTCTTTAAAGGTAGTGCGAGATGTCTGAATTCTGGAAAATTGATGGGTTGTTGTGTAAATTGGAAAAGTTGGTTCCAATGTTAAAAGGAGTTGTTAAGTATAGAGTATTTGGTAGAAAATGAGTTCCAATTATATTATAGAGTTATTTTGGGATATGTTTATGTTAGTACAATACTAACATATATATCATTATGAATTTGTGAATTATATAGATTATGATTGATTTGCAATTGAAGCAAATCAAGAGGGTTTATTGTGGATCAATAGTGAGGCTCATATATTTTGAAAGACATAAAGTGTCAAGGTGAGTGCAATACATGCATGAAATTATACATGGATGTTTTATACATCATCAGGAAGACTTGCAATAAGTCGACCTTGTTTATGTTGACATGATATTTATGTCATTTATCATATATTTGATATATTCTAAATATGTCAAAGGTTGAAAATAAAATACATTGATCACTTATTTTTGCATATGATTTTTTATCATGAATGTTATTTCGGGTATGAACTGCCCAATGTTAAATATTGATAATATATTTTGCCATGGATGGATTAAATAAAATAGACTGTACACCCAAGTAAGTCATTGAGGGACAGGGTATAGTTGGCATGCCATAGAGTCCAGCAGCAGGATGTATATTCGGGAATACACAAAAGGATACCTAGTGTATATGGTGGTCACAACCTTATGTGTCATATTCGGGACTGTACTTAAGGATACCTAGTACAGATGGTGGACACGACCTTATGTGTCCTACTCGGGATAGCACTACGGTGCTTATATTTGACTCGTGTACCCAGGGTCCTTTGGGTTGTATATTGGGCTATTGTCTATGGTATATGGTTATGGAAAAATGACAAGTGTATTGGTAAAATAAGCTTACGAGCTTATGGTACAAATGGTAAGTATTTTGGTAAAATAAGCTTACGAGCTTATGACATAAATGGTAAAAGATTTTATATTATATTGATCATGGTAAAATATTGGATATGCAAATAAAATGATTTTATGGCATTTTGAATTTGACATTGAAAATCATGCATGAATTGTATTGCACTGTTTATTGTTTTAAATTGCCTCACTAAGTATATACTTAGCGTGTGATGATTTTCACGCATAGGTAAAAAGCCAATAATAGAATAAAGAGTTCGGAGCATCATCAAGCATCGAGAGGTATATTTCAATATCAGTAAGACATCCTATGATGGAATTTTATTTAAATAGTGGCATGTAATTTTATAAATGTTTAATTTGTTTTGTTAAACAAATTTGTAAAAAAAAATGGAATTTTATTGAATTTATATGTATTTTCGAAAGTTACTGTAGCATGAACAATAACCACGTTTTAAGCAAAATTTTCCAGTATGTAAATGGGGTACCGATTCCCCTTACAAGGAATCGATTCTCCCACTATTCATTGTCACTGTTCACTGTTCACGAATATTGTTCACTATTCATAAAAAAATTTGAATTAAATTCATTATAATGAAACATAATTTATATGATATGATATTTTTATAATATCAATTATCATTTTTTAGGGAAATAAATTTTAAATCACTTATAAAAGTGGAAATGGTTTTAAGAAATTCGGGTGACATCTATAATCTGTATAGGTATAATTATACGGGTTATGGGTGTTATATTTATTGGCATCAGAGCTACAGGTTTAGCCAATTCTAGGACTAAACTGAGGTTATTTTGAGTTAAAAAGTATATACATGCCACTAGGATGTCAAAAGTTACTGATAGTTGTATATATACTGTGATGATGCTTATTGAGAGTAAAGTTAGTATTTACTAAAGTATGATGATTCTGACTATGTTCAGATGTTGGAATTAAAGAGAAAGGTAAGAAATTTATAATGTTGAAAAGAAGGTCGAGATTGAAATCGACCCAAGAGAATTTGACATGACTTGTAAAACACCTTAGAAGGGTGGATGTTATAAGGGATTTTTCTTCATTTTGTGGAAGAAAGGCCCCAGTGTTTAACAAAGTTTATGAATTAGAAGAATTGATTAAAATGTTTGAACGACTTACAAGAAAAGTTGAATCGGATGAGGATTCATGGGAGAATTTTTAATCTAGTGATGATTCTGAGTTTTCTCCAAGTAAGCTTAAATAAGTGAGAAATATTTAAGCTAAGCATTAAATTGTTTAAATCATTGTTGATTTGAGTAAGAGAAATTGGGTAAGCGGTAAATATAATTTCCGCTAAAAGCTTAAAAAAATGAGTTATTGGTGAATCAAATGGTTATGAGTTGGTTTGAGAATAGATATCAAGTCCATAAAATTTTATAGAGTTACCTTGTGAAGGTAAATATGTGAAAATGGGTTGTTTAACCATTTCATGTGCAATGAAAATATTGTTTAGATTGAGATGAATTCTCAAGAACTTGAAAAGTGTCAGATTCCTAGTGAGAGGAAAAATAGTAAATTACTTGATAGTGTGATTTTAGCATTAACTGCTATGAAGTTATTGCTACAAATTATCAAATTTCCTTATTGAACAATGTGAACATTGAGACTTTCATTAGAGATGGAAAATGTTTTAATTATTGAAGAATAATTTCTATGGATCTGGATAAGTTATACATATTTCTTTAAGAATGAAATAAGGAATTCCAAAGTAGAAATATTCAATTCTACTTGATATTGAGTGATATTATAGCGGAAGACCCATAGGTCACAGTCATGATACAAGTGTTAGTCGGACAAATAGTAAATGTTCGATAAAGATTCAAAAGACTATGTTCCTGATGAATCCGATGGGAATATCATTAACGAGTTTTAGATCATTTTGATCATGAGTTGGTTGTCTCTGCATTAAGATTGAGTTAATAGTCGCAAGAAGCGATTAATTTAGAAAAAAATGTGGAAATATTAAAAAAAATTAATTAATGATTGATGAAAAAGGTGAAATCATCAATAAGTGATATCAGCAATGGTTGCGATTAATGGTTGCGATTAAGATGATGTAAAAAGGATGTATAGCTTTTGTAGCTAAAGTGATAGATACTTAAGTATCTGAAGCAAGATCATATGATATTTCCATAACTTGTGAATTTTCATATGTCTTTTTATATTTCTTATTTGGATTACCTCCAGATTGAGAGGTGGAATTTAATATTGATGGTTATCGAGACATTAATCTTGTATCTATGAGTTCGTATCGAATGGTTGCAATTGAGTTAAGAGAATAAATAACCAATTACAAGAGATGATAAATTGAGGATGCATTTGACCGAGTATTTTACCTTGGGGTGAACCGATGTTGTTTGTAAAAAAAGAAAAATGGATATATGTGATTATGCATAGATTATCGATAGTTAAACAAAGTAACTATCAAGAACAAATTCTTATTTTGAGGTGGTCTATATCGATGACATTCGGGTATACTCGAATACAAAGATAGAGCATGATGTTCATAATTGTATTGTGCTCGAGATAATTAAGGGTAAAAAGTTATATGCCAAAATGTCAAAGTGTGAGTTTTGGTTATCAGAAGTTGCTTTTCTTGGTCATGTTATCTCGGCATAAGTCATAAGAGTTGATCCAAATAAAGTTCAAGTAATATTGGAGTGGAAACCTCCAAAGAATGTTTAAAGGTCCAAAGTTTTTGGAACTTGCTGGTTATTATAAAAGGTTTGTCAAAAACTTTCGATGGTTACTTCTCCTTTGACCAAGCTCTTAAGAAAGGATGTTTCATTTGCTTGGACTGAGAAATGTCAAGAGAGATTTAAAGTTTTAAAGAATATTTTAACGGAAGCACCAGCGTTGGTACAACTGGAATAGGACAAAGAGTATGTGGTGTATAGTGATGCATCTCATAATGGTTTGAGTTGTGTACTTATGCAAGAAGGTAAGGTGGTAGCCTATGTTTTTGGACAATTAAAGATGCATGAGAGGAATTATACTACTCATGATCTTGAGTTAGTAGAGGTTGTTTTTTATCTAAAGATTTTGCGTCATTATTTGTATGGTGAGAGATGCCACATTTACATGGAACATAAGAGTTTGAAATATTTGTTGACTCAAAAAGAGCTCAATTTGAGACAAAGAAAATGGATAGAACTTTTAAAGGACTATGATTTGATCATTGATTATCATTCAGGTAAGACAAATGTTGTAGCAAATGCACTTAGTCGAAAAACTTTTGTAGCTTTGTGAGCTATAGATGTGCGACTATTGTTGTAAGAAATGACGCACTAATGGTTAAAAAAAATAAAGCTGATGTTTTTATATCGGATAATAGAGCTACAAAAGAAAGATAGCAGATGCTTGGAAAAGATTTCACAAATGGAAAAAAAAGAAGTGAGACTAAAGATGTTGAAATCAAATTAGATCGATGTTTGATTATCGATGAAGAAACCGTATTCCACATAATGATGAATTGAAGAAAGATATTCTTTCTCAGGTATATTATAGTCAACTGACTATGCATACAAGTGAGAACAAAATGAATCAGGATGTAAAGAGTCATTTTGGTGGCCAGGTATGAAAAGAAACATTACTGAGTTGTTGTTACATGTTTGACATGTCAACAAGTAAAATTTGAGAATCAAGTGCTTTCGGAATTGTTACAACTGATTTCTATTCCAGAGTGGAAGTAGAAAAGAAATACTATGGATTTTGTTAATGAATTTCCTTTGATATCAAATAAAAAGGATTGCATTTGGGTGATAGTGACCGGTTAATTAAATCGGCATATTTCATTCCAATGTGAATGGATTATGCAGTGGATAAATATACAGAGTTGTATATCAAGGAGATAGTTGAATACAAGGAGTATTAGTATCCGTTATATCGGATAGAGATCCAAGGTTTACTTTAAGATTTTGGAATTCTTTGCATAAAGCATTGGGTACTTGATTGAATTTCAGTACGACTTTCATCCACAGACGGATTGTAAGTCAGAAAGTATTATTCATATATTAGAAGATATGCTAAGTGCATGTATGATTGATTTTAAGGAATCATGGGAAAGGAAAAGTATTTGATTTTAGTAGAATTTTTCTACAATGACCGTTATCAATTGAGTAATAAGATGGCTCAGTATGAAGCTTTATATGGGAGAAAATGTCGAACATCATTAAATTGATACGAGTTAAAAGATCGAAATCATGTGGGCCAAATTTATTGAAAGAGGTTGATGATAAAGTAAAGATTATCTCAATATGATATTTGATCGGTAAAAGTCCTATGTAGACTTGAAGTGAAAAGAGATTGAATTTCATGAAGGCGATAAAGTTTTTCTTAAGGTATTGCCTTGGAAAAAAAATATTTTGCGCCTAAAACGCAAAGGGAAATTAAGTATAAGATTCATAGAATGTTATGAGATATTAAAAAGAGTTAGACTGATGGCTTATCAGTTAGCATTAACTCTGGAGGTAATTGATACCCAGAGTTGAACAAAGTACACAATGTTTTTCATGTATCGATGCTTTGAAAGTGTCGATAAGATCCTTCACATGTCATTTCATCATAGGGAATTAAGATCTGACCAGATTTGACTTATAAAGAAGAACCAGTTCGGATCTTAGCTTAAGAAATCAAAGAACTGCATAACAAGACGATTCCTATAGTCAAAGTGATTTAGAAAAATCATATTGTTGAGAATGTTACTTGGGAAAGAGAGGATGATATGAAAATATGTAGATATTTTTTTATATCAGATTGAAGATTTGGATTAAACAGGTTCAAAATCTAATGATTGCCATGATCTTCATAAAATCCCTAAATTAAAGAGGAAAAAAAATCAGAATTCAAGAAGTTGGCAAGACCATAAGAGGTTTTAAAAAGGACCGGGCTCAACTTGTTTATCTTGAGCTATCGAAGAAGAAATCTACAGATAAGGCGTGAGCATGTCTTACCAGTCAGTACAACCTTAAATTAGGATTACGAATGTACAAGGGAAAGTACAATACTTATAAAAGAGGAGTTACGGTCTTCATAGAAAGTTTTAAATATAACATCCATAACCCGTATAATTATACCTATACAGATTATAGATGTCACCCAAATTTCTTAAAACCATTTCCACTTTTACAAGTGATTTAAAATTTATTTCCTTAAAAAATGATAATTGATATTATAAAAATATCATATCATATAAATTATGTTTCATTATAATGAATTTAATTCAAAAAAAATTATGAATAGTGAACAGTATCTGTGAACAGTGACGATGAATAATGGGGGAATCGATTCCCTGTAGGGGGAATCGGTACCCCATTTACATACTGGAAAATTTTGCTTAAAACATGGTTACTGTTCATGCTACAGTAACTTTCGAAAATACATATAAATTCAATAAAATTCCATTTTGTTTACAAATTTGTTTAACAAAAAAAATTAAACATTTATAAAATTACATGCCACTATTTAAATAAAATTCCATCATAGGATGTCTTACTGATATTGAAATATACCTCTCGATGCTTGATGACGCTCCGGACTCTTTATTCTATTATTGGCTTTTTACCTACGCGTGAAAATCATCACACGCTAAGTATATACTTAGTGAGGCAATTTAAAACAATAAACAGTGCAATACAATTCATGCATGATTTTCAATGTCAAATTTAAAATGCCATAAAATCATTTTATTTGCATATCCAATATTTTACCATGATCAATATAATATAAAATATTTTACCATTTATGTCATAAGCTCGTAAGCTTATTTTACCAAAATACTTACTATTTGTACCATAAGCTCGTAAGCTTATTTTACCAATACACTTGTCATTTTTCCATAACCATATACCATAGACAATAGCCCAATATACAACCCTGAGGACCCCGGGTACACGAGTCAAATATAAGCACCGTAGTGCTATCCCGAGTATGACACATAAGGTCATGTCCACCATATGTACTAGGTATCCTTAAGTACAGTCCCGGATATGACACATAAAGTCGTGCCCACCATATACACTAGGTATCCTTTAGTGTATTCCCGAATATGTAGCCTGCTGCTGGACTCTATGGCATACCAACTATACCCTGTGCCTCAATGACTTACTTGGGCGTACAATCTATTTTATTTAATCCATCCATGGCAAAGTATATTATCAATATTTAACATTGGGCAGTTCATACCCGAAATAACATTCATGACAAAAAATCATATGCAAAAATCAGTGATCAATGTATTTTATTTTCAACCTTTGACATATTTAGAATATATCAAATATATGATAAATGACATAAATATCATGTCAACATAAACAAGGTCGACTTATCGCAAGTCTTCCTGATGATGTATAAAACATCCATGTATAATTTCATGCATGTATTGCACTCACCTTGACACTTTATGTCTTTCAAAATATATGAGCCTCACTATTGATCCACAATAAACCCTCTTGATTTGCTTCAATTGCAAATCAATCATAATCTGTATAATTCACAAATTCATAATGATATATATGTTAGTATTGTACTAACACAAACATATCCCAAAATAACTCTATAATATAATTGGAACTCATTTTCTACCAAATACTCTATACTTAACAACTCCTTTTAACATTGGAACCAACTTTTCCAATTTACACAACAACCCATCAATTTTCCAGAATTCAGACATCTCGCACTACCTTTAAAGAATCAATATTCTATATTGATATACATACTGGAATTCAATTTCGTTTCTTCCATTGAAAACTAGACTCGAATATGAATCTATCCATATAAATAACTCATTCTAATTCATTATGTACAATTTATGGTGAATTTTCAAAGTTGACCAACAGAATCTGTTTTACAGAATCTGCTGTCCGAATTTTCTTTCTGACCTTTCCTTGGTTAAAAATCCATATCTTTTTGTATACACCTTGAACTTGATCCCCGTTTGTTTTAACCGAAACTAGATCCATATATGAACAATATATATAAAAATAACCTCCAAATTATTTTTATATAATTTCTGGTGAATTTTCGAACCTACTGTCAAATTCAAAATCCAAACTGTTTTCTTTAACTTCATTCTTAGGTTCTTCCTCAATTCTTTCTAAAACTTGTAGCATATTTCCTTCATCATTTCAAATCCATATATAATTTTCCATAATTTTTCTCACTCAAACAATCCATGACCAAAACCTAGTGAACAAGTTCTAAAAAGATTAAACATGTTCTAATCATCACACATGCTTGAATATGAATCTACTACCTCACAACCATCAAAATTCATCATCAATTTCATGATTCCTTTATAATAACACAAACCCTTAAATTTGGGGTCTTTGAACACCAACAAGATTACCATGCAATATTGGTACCAAAAGATAGAGTTTTTCACGTATAACAATTTCTATTTACAACTTACTCAAAATCCTACGTAAATTACTTGAAATTTGAGTTGAAGTTTTCTCTTACCTTATGAGAAAACCCACGGCATGGAGAAGAAGATAAGATGAAAATGTTCCACCATCAATAATACTCTAATATTAAATAAATCTAGCACATGTCTTAATATAGTATAATGGAATTTTTTTATTCAATCCAATATGAATTTCCATTTTTGCCATTAATGAATTTCCATATTCACCATAAAACTAATCCATCTGATCATGATCATAATACAAAGTCAAATATGAATTAATTTGACTTTTAATTCCGAAATTCCCCTTGAATTTCCAAAAATTGCGTTTTAGTCACTAAATTCAACTGTTTCGGTCAAATCTGAAAAATTGCACCTATCCAAACCAATTTCTCTGATCCAAAATATTAAAATAATATTTTCAACCATTTTATAACATCCTTCACATTTTTGTAAAATTTCAATTCGATCCGAATTACCGATTCCTTATCGGCTTTAACCCTTTCTAGTTTTTCTTTACTAACATTTTAAATCCAAAAATATGATTTCTATAAAACTCCACTCTCAAGAGTAAACCATCTATTTATGGAATAAAATTCTTTTTAGGAAATTATCACTTAATTCCCTAAACCTTTTCCCAATTTTCTACTTTGACCATCAAACTTTCCAAATTTTCATTTTGGTCATTGTCTAAATTTTTGGGGTATTACAGTTACTGCATTTCGAATATTTATTCATGTGAAGTAGATGCTGATTTGTGTGTTTCTGATTTAATTTCTTTGTTAGAACTTTGGGTTTTGGTATTATGAATGGGTTATAATTTTATGTATTTACATGTCAACCAATATCTACCATTATATCAACAGAATGGATATTGATTTGGTCTTTACCGGCATTCTGTGTCTTGATCCGGTTGTAGTTTTCTGGTGAATTTACTGGTAAATGATAGCACATAACGATGTTTTTGGTTTTCATATAAACTTCTTTTTAGGCAAAATATTTGTCGCATCGGGGATGGATAATTTTTTGTATTTTCTATTGATAATATGTTTTTGTCCCTAGAATTTTATAAGTTCTCCCCTCCCTAAAATTTTAAAAGTTTACCCCTAGCATAAAATTTTGCGTATCTATCTATGTCAAATTGGATATGAAACATTGTTTTAAATTGTCTTTCATGCCTTTAACACTCTAGTTTGTGAAGAATTATCCTCTCATTTTACTGCCCCCGTTGATGGTTACAATAATTGGTGGCATTGATTATTGACATGAATGATTTATCTGATTCAGGTTGCTGATATCTCCTTGAGTGATTACATTGGTGTCCCAAGCTTCTAAGCATGCCATCTATGTGCCTCACACTGCTGGGAGGTACTCAGTTAAGCGTTTCAGGAAGGCTCAGTGCCCGATTGTTGAAAGGCTTACAAACTCGCTAATGATGCATGGCTGAAACAATGGCAAGAAACTTATGGCAACCAGGACTATAAAGCATGCCATGGAAATCATATATCTCCTGACTGACCAGAACCCAATTCAAGTCATTGTTGATGCTATTATCAATAGGCAAGATATATAATATAAAGTTCGGCGTTTTCTCTTTCATTAGTTTAAATTTTAATATTGTTCGTTGCTTTTTGATTGATGTAACAGTGGCCCTCGTGAAGATGCTACTCGAATTGGTTCTGCTGGTGTTGTTAGATGCCAGGCTGTTGATATTTCTCCTCTTTGACGTGTGAATCAGGCCATCTATCTCCTGACCACTGGTGCACGTGAGTCTGCATTCAGAAACATTAAAACCATTGCTGAATGTCTGGCTGATGAGCTAATTAATGCTGCCAAGGGATCATCTAACAGGTAAGCTGGGTTTTGTATCCTTTCGAATTATGTCTTTCAACATTTCAGTTGATATTGACAATAGTCTTGTTCCTGCAGCTATGCCATCAAGAAGAAGGATGAAATCGAAAGAGTTGCCAAGGCCAACCGTTGAGGTATTGGAAGAATGGTACACCTGCCTTGTTTTCTGAATGAGTTCATTACAAGTTGTTTTGTATCCGGGACAAGCTATGAATGTGTTGTTTTTTATTCGAGTAATCGAGAAGTTCAGTAGATATTATTGAATTTTGTTTATTGATTTCGTGGTAGGCATGTTTTCATGAATGAAAAATCTGGATAACTTATCTTGTGGTAAAAATTATCATGCAATTTCTTTCGTGGTTTCTGAATGCTAGGAATAGGCGATGCAGTTTATAACCAAGAATTAAAAAACAGGATAACTTATTGCTAGAAACAACATCCTTCAATCTTAGCAACTGGGTTTTCTTAGATTTTATCATCGGCTTCATCTCAAATTCATCGTCATCCAAACTGTTCATGCATAAACAAGATCAAGACATACAAACAATCCATCATCTTGCCAAAACTGAGTTTTTCCATTGCTTTTTTCACCTGCTTGAGTAACTCAAACATGCGTACATTACCAAAATGTCACTGCTATAATCAAGTATGATAATACATGTAGGGAGTAGAGTTATAAATGAGATGAGATTGATGGTGAGTTATTCAAGTTTGACTCGTTTAAATTTTAGTTAACATTCGAATAAAATGTATTTGACTAGTTCAAACTTATCTTAATGAGCTAAGGGTCTGTTTGGCATAGCTTCTGACTTTTATAAGTGTTGTATTAAAAAAAATTAATAATATTGTTTAATAATGCATATTAAAATTTAATTATTTATGATTGTTGTTAAAAAATGAGTTTAAAAAGATAAAATTTCAATTATAAACATTATGTATGAAAAGTACATAATAGATAAAAATGTTGTTTAATAGTGCATATTTTATAATAAATCACAATTAATATTTTAATATATAAACTACGAATTTAATTTATTTTTAAGTGATTGAAATAAATCATTAAATAATAAATTATTTTTTAAGGATGTTAAAATTAAACTCGTAAACTTTTGAATTGAGTTGAACTTACTTTAAATTTTTTGAGTTTGAATCGAATTAAATAATACACAAAATTGATTTAGCTCGTTTATAACTATAATAGGGAGACAGATGGAAAATATCAAAGTCTGTACTAGTGATGACACAGTCGAGAGAGCATAGTTTTTGCTTAATAAAATGGTGGGCTAAGCTAGCTTAGTGTCACATTTGGCTGTAAGGTTAATGATGATGTTGGTTAAAGTTGAGTGAATAGTATTTTAAGGGAAATTCTACGGTGCGGCAGCCTTAATTTATGGCTAAAATAATGCTACCTATTTTGTTATTAAAATAATAATAAAATTGGTAAAAATGATCGAAAATATTATTATTTTTACATATTTTAATTACTGATATAGATAATCGCAGTAGAAAAAACCCAGTAAAAAAAATATTGCTTTAGGTAGCGTTTTACCGAAAACATTATTTTACCATTTTTACCTATATCGGTAATTAATAATAATAACAAAATTGGTAGAAATAATAATATTTTCGGTCATTTTTTACCAATTTTATTATTTAAAATAATAACAAAATCGGTAGCGTATTTTTTTAATCGTATATTAAAGCTGCAGCACGTGAGCATTTCCCGTGTTTGAAAGTCAAATAGAAATGACCAAAGATAAAAAATGATAAACAACGATAAGTCTGAGGACGAATGACAGTGTCTGACATAAGTTGTAGGAAAGCTTTAGTTTTGACAGAAGTGAAAAGAAAAAAAAAGAAAAAAAAAATAAGTATAAGTAATATTTGTTTAAAGATAACTCTTAGTTATTTGATATTAAGCGTTCACACTCATGATATTCCAGGTGCTCGAACTCGAAATCTCAAAAAATAATAACAATTATTTTATCATCGAGATCATTTGGTTTATACTCTCTAGACGTTTGGTTCATACTCCCTAAACGACTTTTGTTTATAAAAAAGACTCATAATTGAAATTTTATCTAAAGTATACAAGTAAAAAAAAATAAAAATAAAAATTTTATCAACGTGTCTCGTCATCAAACTAATGACACTCAACATTTCAATGATAAAAACTTAATAGTTATAATGATAAAATTAGTCTTTAATGTTTGATAAAATATTCATTTTGGTCTCTATTCTTTTTTAAGCACTTTGATCCCAATATTTCATTTTGAGGTAAAATGTCCCAAAGGTAGATGTAAATCGTTAGTTGACTAGCGGTCAATGCTTCTTGTTAATGTGACAGATCCATATAGATTGTAATGTTGACATGGAATGTCCATGTGAAATGTAACGTCAATAAAAAAATATAATTAAATTAATTAATTATAAATAATTATTTTTTAAATTAATTAATTATAAAAATAGTTTTAATTTAATTATTTTTAATATTATTTAATTTAATTAAAAATATATTAAAAATAATTTATTAAAATATTAATTTAATAAAAATGTTTATTTATAATTAATTAATTTTTAAAAAAAATTTGTTGACGTAACATCTCTTGTGGACATGCCATGACATCATTTAAGTTCACATGGACCTATCACGTCAATAGAAAGCATTGATTGTTAGTCAGCTAACAATTTTTAATTTGATCATGGCGCATTTTGTCCCGAAATGAAGCATCGAGATTAAAGTAATTAAAAAAGAAATAAGGATCAAAATTATTATTTTTCAAATATTAAGGGTTAATTTTATCGTTATACCTACTTAATGAAATGATAAGTAAATGACCCAAATTTAATTTTTAAAATTGATGAGCAAAATTGTACATATATAAAAGATAAGTGTCAATTCTAAAAGTTTACCCGATCAAAAAAGTCGGTGACACCATCTGGTAAAAACGAGGAAAAAAAAGGACATCTCCTGGAGCATAAACGAAAACATCGAAACACGCCCTTAAATCTGTTAGTTGCAAGTTACAAAATACAAACACAGAATCGGATCAACCCAAGTTTTAGGGGGGGGAGGGGGGGGGAGGATGACTTGATCTCGAAAGCTTCCTACTTGCTACCGGTTGGTAGTTTCAAGTAACCTTTTTTTTTGGCTTTATTCGTCAGACAAAATCATCACTCTCATATGAAGAAATTTTAACCAAAAACAACAATGAGACCTAACATAGGTAAGCTCCGATCCACATTTCTTACATTCTCTTATGTTTCTTTCCGGTTGCTAAGAAAATGCCAGAAACGAAACAAATTCCGAAAGTTTAATTACTCTCAGAAATTTCTTCAAGTTCCATTGAATACAGTTATCTGCGTTTAGTTCTACTTATGAGTTGAGGTTGCTGCTATTCTTTTTGGTCCTTTGTTTCGATGCAGAAACAAAACATGAGATTTAATTTTTAATGATGGTTTGAAGTGCCGTTATGTAGGTGAATAAGTATTTACAATTTGCTTCCTAGTTTTGTTTTCATAGCTTTTTGTCACTTGGAAGAACTAAAACCAAAGTTGGATTAGTTGTGAATGAACGGGTTCAAATTTATGCGATTGCTTTAGAATGCTGGATTTTTTGAGTTGTTTAATGATTTTGTTTGGTTTCTTTGATTAGTGAAAATGAGCCCTTTTTCATAATTCCTTGTACGAGTTTTATGTGACCAGTAAAAAAGAGCGAATTAATATGTACGATTTTGATGCAGAGGCAGGACTACAAACTAGGGCTGGGCAATGGTGGGATAGTATTTTTAAAATATAAACCACTGTCCACCTTGATGTCCATATTGTAATTTGTGGTCATATGGCTAGCGTATAGTATTTCTGCGCGAGTCGACAGAGAGCAAAGAAACATTATGATCTAGTGTAGTAATTGTAACTAACTTCTCTTTGGAGCTGGCTGCAATACATGACCTTTCTCTTCTCAAAATTTCTAGATTTATTTTACATTTGTGTCGTGGGATGAGGAACAGATGGAAGCTAAAGGTAATGGTTGTATGAACTATTTAGGTTAAAGCTTTTATTCGTACCAAAAACTATCTGACGATGGAAGTATTTTGGGAATCTTTGTATCATAATCTATTACTAAATCAGACAATAAATGGTACCAAGAAAATGCAAATTCATCGTTTAAATCTAAATAGTACTAACCGAAACGGTCTGAATGATTAAGAAATTTGTTATTATCTTTTGAGATCCTGAATTCGAGTATTACATATGCCAAAGATATACACCTCAGATTTATAAAGAAAAAATCTAAATCGAATTTGATCCACTAATAAAATCCCATTCCTATATCATTTATTCGTGTAGTGTTTTGTTAAACTAAATGAAGTTTTTATGTTAAATAAACATAATATCATTTGAAGACACATAAGTGACACCCATCTTTTGTTTTTTCTTATAAAATGTAATATAGTTGAGTCAATTACTTTCTTCTTTATCCTATCTCCTTCTTCCTCAATCTTTGAACATCAAGTTTTTATGTTTGTGCTTTGCTTCTCCATGCATAAATTTGTAAGAACACAATCCATGTTAATACTATCATTGAGTCCCTTTCAAGAATTAAACTAAACCATCATTTTAAAACATAGAGATTTCATTAAAAATGTTGAATATTTTCTGATTGAGGGTTGAAAAAAATCACCCCATTAAGGAAAGCTGGTCGTGCTTTTATCCTTCAATGAAAAAATTGAAGAATTGATTGTTCATTCATAATCCCATCCTCTTCAACAAAATTCTCTTCGCCAACCTCAAATCCGATGACGCTTCAAGCTCTCCTTCAACAAATTCCTCCTCGCCAATAGCCATTATCCTTCCACCAAAACCCTACTTTGATAAGAATCTTGAATTGCCTACTCCGTTAGACGCCATTGCTAAGTAGTTTTGTTGAGAAAATATAAAAGACAAAAAGGCTAATGTTTTAAGGTCGTTGGGCTTAACTTCGATACCAAACCAAACGAGTGTGGAAAAACACTTTTAGTTAAAAATTGTTTGAAAGCAATATCAAACGATTAATGCTCTATAAAAAAAAAAATTAGTTAAAAAAACTCATTTCGATAGTAAAATCAATGTTAAAGGAGTAAAAATAACTATTTTCATTAATAATATTTTTATATATGAAATATTTTATTATTAAAATATATATTATCAATACTTTTTAAATAAATTTTAAAATAATATTTTAATTATTATAATTTAATCACGGTCACTCATTTAAAATTTAAAATAAAATAATTTGAATGATATATTTATACTTCTAACTATTCAAGAATAAAAACTAAAAAGATATATATTATAAATAAATTTAAAAGAAATTATTATTATATATGAAATATATCAATTTAAACTATAATAAAAATATAAATAATATAAATAAAAAATATAATTATAATAATATTTTATAATAACTCACTATTAATATTTTAATATATAAATCATAAATTTTCTTTTCTTTTAAGTAATTAAGATAAATTATTTTTAAAATATGTTCGTATTAAATTATTAAAATAAAATGTAAATACATAATTAATAAAAGAAGTTGAATTTCACAATTCTTTTCCAGAGAAAATGAGCGAAGTCAATACATTAATAAGGATAAAAATATAAATTTGCTTCTAAACTCAAAGCTGAAAATAAAAAAGCTAAAAATCATAGCTTTTATAATTGGTTTGAAACCATTTTCATAGTAATTTTTACCATTTGGTATTGATTTTTTCTGTCAAAACAAACTTTCTACCTAAAAATACTTTTAGACAGCATTACCAAGCACAATTAAAATGATAAATACTTTTGAATCGGTGGTTCGAAACCAACTGCAAAAGCTGAAAAATCTAATTTTTCCATTTTCAAATTGCGTTTGAAAGCATATTTATGCTTTTACCCTCAAGTCACATAGGCTCCATTCGTTTGCAGGGGAAAAAAAATTGAAATTCTGGTTTTTTTTTATAAATTATGTATTTTTTGAATGAAAACAAAATATTCAGGTAAAACCTAAAATTTAACTAAACCTAAGATTTAAAGTTGTTTTTCAGCTATTGGCCATTTGCATCTGTCTTCATGAATTAATGGAAGCATCTCCATAGACGAATCCTTAAAAGAATATGTCCTGAATGGTAGTTTTCAGGCCATTTTGACTATTTCGTCTGTAATTTTATTTTGTTTCCGAGGCACGTACTTGAAAATCAGCTCCCAATCTTTTTCCAGCACACTCGGTATATGAGGGGTAAGGGAAGAGAACCCCTCATTATTCAGGGTAGAGAGGCTTTTATACTGTCCGTTTCTACTATGACACACCTTATCGAGTTTTCCGACGCTATACAAAGGCCATCATAGATTCTATATAACTCTGCATCTAAGGTTGAGCATTTTCCTATTGTCTTGGAGGATCAAATTATCCAATTGATCGCCCCTTCTCAAAGGATTCCACCACATGTTGCGAGACCCTACGTGTTATTCTGGGCACTATTTTTGTTGAGTTTGATGTAACCTGCCAGTGGGGGTTTCATGATCTTGTACGATTAACTCCAATAATCCTATGATTCAGGAAGAATCATTTGAAATTGTTTGTATAGACCACCTCCATTTGAAGTCTCTTATCTCGTTTGAGGACGCCTCTCTGTCTCTTAGTAATCTGGCTCAAATGTTCTTTGGTTTCATTAGGTTCATAGGCACCATAGAATCAATCCCAATAGTATGTCTCAATTCTCGTTGTTCAATAGGAAGTAGTTAGGTTATTGTAAATTGCAGCTGATCTGTAAAGCTACGTCCATGCACATGAATTCTTCAGTTACCTCGGGTTTGATAATTATTTGTCATATTATCGTTACCACTGCACATTCTTGGAAGATATGTGACGTTGACTCCATTGTTGTTTCGCAGCTTGTGCAGCTTAGAGCATTCGATAGGTGCCGACGTATCCTTTTACTATTTGTCGTTAGCCTGTTCTGACGGAGAAGCCATAGCAGTGTTTCGAAATAATCCTCCATTATGGTATGGGTCCTAGTTGTGGGAACTTCATTCATTTCAAGTATGCACTCTTCGTGGAGAATTGTTAATCTTTCTCCTAGCACCAGTCAACTTTGTCCTTTCCGCTTGTTGGTAGCGGAGGTTTGAATGCTATCAAGCACATTAGCGCATCCGTTTAGAGAGTCAGAGAGAGTAGATTCCAATTCCATTCCCTTTATTGATTGACCATATTATCTATGTGAGTTGGTCGGACTATTATTTCATGCCCCTCTACTTGTCATTGGTTCAAAGGTCCCATTTCTCTAAGCTATTTATCCTTCTAAAAGTCTATTGATTTGACATCCCCGGTATTCCAAATTAAATCATCATGAACCTTGCCCCAGATTTAGGTTATCCCTTTCCAAAACTGGGAGCAACCTCGCCTCATGAGGGACTTTGGTACAAGGTCCTTTATTTTATATTGTTCTAAGTACTTTGACCAAGAGTTGCTCCATTTTTTAGATCAGTTCGAGTGTTAGCTTCATTAGCAATGCTTCATTTTGTGTTTGCATCTGTCGAATACCAAGTCCTCCTAACTCCGTTGGTAGGCAAACGTCATCCCATCGGACCAGGTTAATACCTCGTTTTTCCTTTGTATCCCCCATAAAATTCACTAATCAGTTATTCCATTTCAGTGCATATTCCTTTGGGTAAGTAGCAAGTTTGCATTGCATATGTGGGTAAGGCATTTAGGATAACTTTTACTAGATTTACTCTTCTGGCTGTCGATAGATTTTTGGCTTCCTCCCAGATAGTAGGTCGCGTATGTTCTGTACGAGGTATTGGTAGGTGACAATGTTACTCTTTATGGAGTAAAGGGATCCTGAGGTATTTTTTGAGTTTGTCCATTTACTTAAATCGGAAACCACTACTTATATCGCTTTGGATTTGGGTACTTACGTTCTTCAAGAACATGATCGTTGTCTTTGCTAAGATCACCTTTTGTCTAGAGTTGATGCAAAAGTCATTGAGAACCTTTTGGATTACATCTACTTGCTCAATGAACGCCTTGATTAGAAGCAAAAGATCAATCGCAAAAAACAAGTGTGACAATTATGAACCATCCCTTGAGAGCTTAATTTGTTTCCATTCTTCGTTTGATATGGCCTGTTGGATTGCAGGTGCTAGTCTCTCCATATAGAGAACAAACAAATATGGTGAAGCGGACACCCTTGTCGTATTCCTCGCGTAGGTTTATAAGGTTCTGTTTTCGCACCATTCGAAAGGATTTAGGTGGCTGCTGAGGATACGCAACTCATAATAAGTCTGAGAAGAGCACTTGGGCTACCAATATCTTGTAGTGTGTCAATGATAAAATTCCATTCAAGTCTATCTTAAGCCTTCTCAAGATCTATCTTAATGACCATCCACCCCACTTTCCCTGATTTCTTTTCCATAAAATGGACTGTTAAAAGTCAAATATCATGGCCACCGAAATGGAGCATTAATGCACCGATCCATTCGGTGCAATTGTCAAAAATTGGGTGCAGAAAATGTTGAATTTTGGACAATGGTAGAATCATATTTTAGCCATTGCAATTTAAGGTATTTACAAATTAATCCTTAAGCTTCAACTATAAATACCCTAGCTCATTTAGTTTCAAAATCATCCCAAAGCATTCTAGCTTTCTTCCAATACTAGAGAGAATTTAGAGAGTTTCTTGAGAGTTGTTTTCTCCCTTTTATCAAGAGAGAATTATCATTGTTTTCTCCTTGATCGATCGAAAGAAGTTGTAATTCCTATTTTCTTATAGTGAAATTCTTCTACCGTTTCCTGTAGTTTGTACCCTATATTATTTAGGAGTTTTCCACGTAAAATTTGTGTCTTCTTCATTTTCATTTTTATTTTCTCAAATTATCATTTGCGATTTTTCTTTATCCGATAGCCGTCTTCCGCAACAATTGGTATCAGAGCCAGATTAGAGTGTGTAATATCTGCTTATTGTCTTTGTGGTTGCCACCAAAAGGTGGATTCTCCAACATAAGAAAGTAAGAAGTACATAAGAAAGTAAGAAGTTATTACCCATTCTTTGAAGGTTCAGAGAACTATTCAAGATAGTGAAATAGTGGGAGTTATCCGTAATAGAAGTTATGGCAACGAAATTTGATATTGAAAAATTCAATGGGAGAAATTTCTCATTGTGGAAATTGAAGATGAAGGTCATCCTGAGGAAAGACGGGTGTCTAGCAGCTATCAGTGAAAGGCCGGTAGATTTCACAGATGACAACAAATGGATCGAAATGGACAGGAATGCTATGACAAACTTTCATCTAGTATTAGCAGATGAAGTATTGTCAAGCATCGAGGAGAAGAAGACAGCTAAGGAGATATGAGATCATCTCACCAAATTGTACGAGGATACATCGCTGCACAATAAAATTTTCCTTAAGAGAAAATTGTACACTCTCCGTATGCCAGAATCTACTTCAGTGACGGAGCACTTAAATACACTGAACACTTTATTTTCTCAACTTACATCCTTAAGTTGTAAAATAGGAGAACAAGAACGTGTTGAACTTCTACTTTAAAGTCTACCGGATTCGTATGATCAACTCATCATCAACTTGACAAACAGTAATGTCACCAGTCTAGTCTTCAATGACATTGCAGCTGCTGTACTACAGGAAGAATATCGTCGCAAGAACAAGGAAGACAAACAAGTAAATCTGCAACAAGTAGAAGCGTTGACAACGATGAGAGGGAGATCAACGGAATGTGGCCAAAGCAGCAGTCACAAACATGATAGATCGAAGTCGAGAAATAAAAAGAATTTAAAGTGCTACAACTGTGGAAAGAAATGTCACTTGAAGAATGATTGTTGGAGTCTAAATAAAAACTCCAATCCATAAGGTAATACCGCAAACACTTCAGATGATGGTGATGCTCTATGTTGTGAAGCGTCAACCACCGTGGAAGGTAGAAAGAGATATGCAGATATATGGCTCATTGATTTAGGAGCAACATATCACATGACCTCGAGAAGAGCATGGTTCCATCATTATGAACCTGTCTCAGGAGGATCTGTGTATAGTTGCAATGATCATGCCTTAGAGAACATTGGCGTGGGAACCATCAAGTTGAAGATGTATGATGGAACAATTAAAGTTGTTCGAGATATGCGGCACGTGAAAGGCCTGAAGAAAATTTTATTATCCTACGGATTGTTGGATAATAATGCAAGTAAGATTGAAACACAAAAATGAATCATGAAGGTGTTCCGTGGAGCACTTATGGTGTTGAAAGGTGAAAAGATAGCAGCAAACTTGTACATGCTGAAGGGAGAAACTTTGCTAGAAGCAGAAGCCTCTGTTGCCTCATGTAGTTCAGATTCTGCAATGCTATGGCATCAGAAACTTGGACACATGTCAAAACAAGGAATGAAAGTCCTTGTGGAGCAAAAGCTACTTCCAGGCTTAACAAATGTATCACTTACTTTGTGTGAGCATTGCATAACAAGTAAGCAGCACCAATTGAAATTAAACACGTCAAATTCTAGAGGCAAAAGTGTTCTAGAATTGGTTCATTTTGACGTATGGCAAGCACCAGTTACATCCCTAGGTGGAGCAAAATACTTTGTCTCATTTATTGATGACTACTCCAGGAGATATTGGGTGTACCCTATTAAGAAGAAGTCATATGTGTTTTCAACTTTCAAAAACTTCAAAGCGCGAGTGGAACTTGATTCTGGAAATAAGATCAAGTGTTTCAGAACAGATAATGGAGGAGAATATACAAGAGAAGAGTTTGATAACTTTTGTAGGAAAGAATGAATCAAAAGACAGTTCACAGTGGCGAACACTCCTCAACAAAATGGAGTGGCAGAGTGGATGAACAGAACCTTGTTAGAAAGAACAATAGCAATGTTGAGGGATGCAAGCCTAGAAAAATCATTCTAGGCGAAAGCAGTCAATACCGCCTGTTATTTGGTGAATCGAGCTCCATCAACTGTAATAGAGCTAAAGACACCAATGGAGATGTGGACTGGTAAACCAGCTGATTATTCAAACCTCCATATATTTGGAAGTATTGTGTACGTGATGTACAACTCCCAAGAAATCTCAAAGTTGGATCCAAAATCCAGGAAATACAAATTCTTGGGGTATGCTGATGGTGTAAAGGGGTATCGCTTGTGGGATCCCATTGCCCGCAAAGTGATCATCAGTAAGGATGTTATCTTTGTAGAAGATAAACTACAAAGAAAAGAAGATGATGGTAGCGCTGAAAAGTCAGAGACTACACAGATACTTGTGGAAAAGGATGTTGAACAAGGATATTCTTCTGAAGTAGAACCAGCACATGATGAACAAGAACCAGAGAGTTCTGAAGCTCCAACAACTCGTCAATCAGATCGTGTGAGAAGATGTCCCAATTAGCACTCAGATTATGTTATAGAAGGTAATATTGCATACTGCCTTTTAACAGAGGACGGTGAGCCATCAACATACCAGGAGGTAATAAACAACTCAGATGCTTCACTGTGGATGATGGCGATGCAAGAGGAAATTGAAGCCCTTCATAAAAATAATACATGGGACCTTGTGCCACTACTACAAAGAAGGAAGCCAATTGGTAATAAATGGGTCTTCAAAATCAAGTGAAATAGTGACGATCAAGTTGAGAGGTATCGTGCAAGACTGGTGGTCAAAGGATATGCTCAAAAAGAAGGTATTGATTTCAATGAAATATTTTCTCCTGTGGCTTGACTAACAACAGTTCGAGTAGTTTTGGCAATGTGTGCTACATTAGACTTACATCTAGAGCAGATAGATGTTAAAACAACTTTTCTTCATGGAAATCTTGAAGAAGAAATTAATATGCTCCAACCTGAAGGTTTTGAAGAAAAAGAAAAGAAGAACTTGGTTTGCAGGTTGAACAAATCTCTGTACGGTCTAAAGCAGACGCCGAGGTGTTGGTATAAGAGATTTGATTCCTTCATTACGTGCCTTGGATATAACAGACTTAATGCAGACCCTTGTGCTTATTTCAAGAGGTCTGGTGATAACGATTTTGTTATATTACTGTTGTATGTGGATGATATGTTGGTTGCAGGACCCAACAAAGATCATATTGAAGAATTGAAGGCACAACTGGCTAGGGAATTTGAAATGAAGGACTTGGGATTAGCAAACAAGATTCTAGGGATGTAAATTCACCGAGACAGAAGTAATAGGAAGATTTGGCTTTAGTAAAAGAATTACTTGAAGAAGATCTTGTCAAGATTCAACATGCAAGATTGTAAGCCAATTTCTACCCCTCTTCCTATTAACTTCAAATTATCCTCTAGTATGAGTCCTAGCAGTGAAGAAGAGAGGATGGAGAAGTCTCGAGTACCGTATGCATCGGCAGTGGGAAGTTTAATGTTCGCTATGATATGCACAAGACCAGACATTGCACAAGCAGTGGGAGTGGTTAGTCGGTACATGGCGAATCCAGGCAAAGAGCATTGGGATAAAGTAAAGAGGATCCTGAGATATATCAAAGGGGCCTCAAATGTTGCATTATGTGATGGAGGATCAAACTTACTAATAAATGGGTATGTAGATTCTGACTATGCAGGGGATTTGGATAAAAGCAAATCTACTACAAGATATGTGTTCAAAGTTGCTGGTGGAGATGTAAGCTGGGTTTCAAAATTGCAGTCAGTTGTGGCTACATTCACAACAGACGCAGAATATGTAGCAGATACACAAGCCAGTAAAGAAGCAATTTGGTTGAAGATGCTTTTGGAGGAGCTTAGGCACAATCAAGAGTATGTCTCTCTGTTTTGTGACAGTCAAAGCGCCTTGCATTTAGCAAGGAATCCATCATTTCATTCAAGTACAAAGTGCATACGAGTTCAGTACCATTTCATTCGTAAAAAGGTAGAAGAAGGGATGATACATATGTAGAAGATACATAACAAAGACAACATAGCAGATTTCATGACGAAGGCGATCAACGCTAATAAATTTACTTGGTGTCGATCCTCTTGTGGCCTGTTAGAGACGTAAGCAATATGAAGGTACAAGGTAGAAAGAATGGTGTGAAGATATGATTGTTCCAATCAAATCTTCAAGTGAGAGATTGTTAAAAGTCAAATATCACGGCCACCGAAATGGAGCATTAATGCACCGATCCATTTGGTGCAATTGTCAAAAATTGGGTGCAGAAAATGTTGAATTTTAGACAATGGTAGAATTATATTTTAGCCATTGTAATTTAGGGTATTTACAAATTAGTCCTTAAGCTTCAACTATAAATACCCTAGCTCATTTAGTTTCAAAATCATCTCAAAGCATTCTAGTTTTCTTCCAATACTAGAGAGAATTTAGAGAGTTTCTTGAGAGTTGTTTTCTCATTTTTATCAAGAGAGAATTATCATTGTTTTCTCCTTGGTTGATCGAGAGAAGTTGTAATTCCTATTTTCTCATAGTGAAATTCTTCTACCGTTGCCCGTGGTTTTTACCCTATATTATTTAGGGGTTTTCCACATAAAATTTGTGTCTTCTTTATTTTCATTTTTTTTTCTCAAATTATCAGTTCCGATTTTGCTCTATCCGATAGCCGTCTTCCGCAACATGGACCACTTCTTGTGTAATTATAATATTGTCTATTATATTCTGTCCCAAGATAAAATTTGTTTGTCCAGATATCCATTTGTTTAAAAAGGCTTTAAGCGATTGATGATGATTTTTGAGACTATCTTGTAGAGAACCATGCACATACTTATTGATCGAAATTGGGATAAATTCTCTAGAATTATAATTTTTGGGATAAATACAAGGAGGGTTCGATTTAAATCCTCAGATACCTTTCCTTGTTCAAAACATTCATGAATCAATCTACAAATGTTAGCCCCAAGTACCTCCTAGTTTTTTCTTTTATAGAAATATACCAAATATCCATCCACCCCTGATGATTTTGCTGGGTTTATTCTAAAGATTGCTGATTTAATCTCCTCATTGGTTACTTGTGTTGATAGTTCTTTTAGTGAGGAGTCATTCGACTGCCAAAAGTTTCCCTGTATATGATACATGAATCCCATGTACCCCTCACTTGTAAAAAAAATTGAGTAAAAGTCCACAGCCATTTGTTGGAGAGTTTTCTGGTCCGTGATTCACTGTCCACTTTCCAAACGCACGGTTAAGATAAAGTTTATCCTTTTCCTGCTCTTAGCACATGCATGAAAATAATTGTATTTCGATCCCCAAAAGCAGTCTAATTTTTTCATTATTTTTGCCACCGGATGCTTTCTTCATACTCGAGGACAATTTTAGCTCTTCTTTTAGTCGGATTTCCCAATCTGAAAGGAAGGTTGAGCTATTGTGCTGTAGTGCATTTTTAATTATACGAAGCAATCAATTCTCGTTTACTCTTCCCTATTGCACCAAATATTGATTAGTTCCATTCTACCAACTTGGACGCAAGATTCTTTATATTCTC
The DNA here is from genome assembly GCF_006381635.1 of Hibiscus syriacus. Taxonomy (NCBI): domain Eukaryota; kingdom Viridiplantae; phylum Streptophyta; class Magnoliopsida; order Malvales; family Malvaceae; genus Hibiscus; species Hibiscus syriacus. The sequence continues at coordinate 696,110 of NW_024062153.1, read as the reverse complement.
GTCAAGGTTTAAATCTTCATTCCACTGTGATCAGATGAGTTCCTTAAAGCTTGGATGCTGCTGGCAAACACAAACCTGAAAGGTCTTTGTTTTTATAAAGAGTGAGTAGTGGTCCGAGCCAAGACAGTCTAGGTGATACACAAGAGAGTTTGGGTATGATTCTAGCCATTGAGAGTTAGGTAAACATCGATCCAGATGTTGTCGTAGGAAGCCTCTGACCTATATGAATCATGGTTCAACTAAAGACGAAATTGATGAATCCATTACTTATACATGTTCTTCGGATTTCTCTACCATTGGGCTCGTCCGCTCGTAGTAAAGCGTTGAAATCATCTCCGAGTATCTATGATGTTACGTAAGATGCTATAGTAATTACGCAAGTATATGTATCGTTCAAGTAATAAAGTGGTAACTTAAAAGTTATGAGTGTCGAATCTCATATGGAGCAAAACAGATTACAAAAGAGCTTGAAATAAGAGTAGGAGAATAAATGGTTGATTTGGTAAATTAACGAGCAAAAAACAAAATAAAGAGATTAGAATAGTGAAAGTAGGAGAATGTTGCACCAAACAATAGAGCAATCAGTCCAATGGACCTACAATGTTGTTTTACTTGGCTGTTGGCAGAATAGTTATGCTGTAACAATATATTTATGAGTTATGCAGTGATTAACACTTAACCTAATCAATTTAATCAATTTAATTCTCATCAAAGTCTTAGATTAAATAGTTAACAAAGCGTAACACTTGGCATCATATATCTATATATGAATTTGTTTACTCTCTTAAACACCAATGCTGGGACAATAGTAGTATGTGATTTCAATAATTTTTATCTCTTAAAACAACCAAGATAAGCATACATAAATATGTAATTATCTCTAAAAACAATCTAATTAATATGCAGTTCATAAACATATAGTTTAAAGAAAAAACAATAAGTCAAGCAATTCCAAACACCTTATGTTCAGTACCAAGTAAAAACAGAAAATTAATCATCCAACTTAGCAAAGTGTATTTCACATCTCAGGTCAATAACACAAAGGTAATATTGAACCCCGATTGGTCATCAGTGTTATATGGCTGCTCCACTATTGTTGGTGCATTCCCCGATGATAGAATAGGTTGTCACCGTGGATCAAATGTGGTGGAGAGATATATTGGAGATGAATTAATTAATTATTGAAAAGTGTGAAGGGAGGCTCTATTTATTAGCCCAAAAGGTCAAAGCATCATCCAATAGGAAAAATATGAATTTTCTTATATTTTCAGCCATTTTATAGTTGTATTGGACGACTGTTTGAATCCTAAAAATTCCATAACTGCCTGCTGAGACACTAGTTGATGCAGGTTATGTTCAATAATTTGACGCAACACCGCAACAAAGCATCTCCTACAGCTTCAAGCAATGCTACAACATCAACATACTCATTTTTAGCATAAAACAGTAAAATCAAGCCAACTTCCACCAACTCACTCTCATGATACAAATGATGAAAAATATATATAAAAATTGTACTAATATGATCCTAAAGATGCTAAAGTTCAAGCTCAACCTAGGTAAAAAGATCCTAAATAATAACTCTTAGAGAGTTATCAATGATACACAAGAGAGTTTGGGTATGATTCTATCCATTGAGAGTTAAGTAAACATCGATCCAGATGTTGTCGTAGAAAGCCTCTGGCCTATATGAATCGTGGTCCACAAAACTCTAGGTCAACTAATCTAGTATCAAAGACGAAATTGATGAATTCTTTAGTTACACATATTCTTCTGATTTCTCTAACATTGCGCTCATCCACTCGTAGTAAAGCGTTGAAATCACCTCTGAGTATCCATGGTACCCTATTACCCGAGTCAATTCTTTCTAGTTGGCCTCATAAGTGTTTGTGGATGGAAATATTATGTTTGACATAAATTGTTGAGACATAAGTATCCTTTGGTAGTTCCAGGCCTCTAACCAATATGTGAATGAATTGATTAAAAAAACTTAAGAATTCTATATAGATCTCACTTCGCTAGAGATTTAAAATCCCTCACTAATGCATTATGCTTCGACTATGAAAGAGTTTAGAAATCCCAATCATTTAATTACATCGTCAGCACGACTTCCACTGGTGCGAGTTTCAAATAATTTCACCATAGAAGGGTTATAATATGCTATCAATTTCCTAAAAAAATCTTCGCTAAGATGGGCTAGCAGCTCCCTGACAGTTACAAAATAAGCACTTAAACATGGATTAGTATAAGGGTAGAATTATTGACCACCCACAAAGATTCCCCCTCGAATAGGAGACTTTGTATCACTAGTTGCTCTTTTTGATGAACCATTACCGCTTTTTCAATTGTGATGGGTGCAATGACTTTCATCAAGGTACCCTCGATCGGTTTCTTCCCACTTTCACCTCCTACCTTGCAAAGTTTGTTCGATGTTGATTTGAACATTCATTGAGAAGTGATCTTGTTGGGATTTTATAGTGGGGTTGGTTTTTTAACTTGGAGTCCCTTCAAGCTACTATTTTCTATAATTTATCCTATATTGATTTCTCAGAGTTGGTTTAATCTCGTATCGACGTCGATTTCTATTGTTGTTCTTACTGGATTGTTATTACTATGTGTGAATATCCTTTAATGTTTAACCTTTAGATTGTTACCTGCGGTACCTGACCAACTACTAGGGTTCCACTTGGAATTTACATCCTAATCCATCAACTTCTACACGTTCATTCTTCATTTTCATTCTTGACATTCCTACTTTCTATGGCAGGGCATTTTCAGTAATGCTAACACCTATCTCGGGTCATTGGTGGTTGTTTCTTTGTTTTTCTTTTGGTAATTTTTAGGGGCTCTCTCATTTAATTGAATCTTTGAATCTTATTGCACTGTTCACCTATGTGTTTACCTTTCTATTCTTTGGTAATTCCACATTAGTTAGTTTTTTAGTTGTATGGTCACCTTCCTCAGTGACTTCCGAGAGGATTGTAAAATGAAAGGGGGAGGTCTGACTGGTTTTTCCGTCATGGTCAATCTTAGCTTCTTATACTTTTCGGTTTCTTCGGTGACGATCAACCAATACCATCCACGGTTCGTAAAGTTCGTCTCCGTGGTTGCTCTGGTTATTTTGTTCCTAATTTGGCACATGTCTAGTCAGTCCTTAGAATTATTTTGGTCTCTACACCTCTCTTGGGAATGACCATTGATGTCTCATTTCAAGCAACTGTTTTCTAGGCTCTCGTATTCTAATTTTTGAATGAAACCTTCGATTCCTATGCATGGCAGCAGGGGTTTATTGAGATCTACTGTGACTATTAATCTTGTAAATTTTCCTCGTTCGCATACCTTAGTGATGTAGTCTACTTTTAATACATTGCAGATTTCCTATACTATCAATCTAAATAGTGACTTGGTATAATATCTATATGGTAATCCTATTTGTCTAATCCTTCATATGAACTAGGAATGGTGGGTTTCTACGGTGGTAAAGTTTCGACTCCATGACTGCACTGTTAGATAGCTTCCAAAATTTACTCATTGACCTTCTGTCAACACCTTTTCATAGTCACTTTCAATCTCAAAACTTTATCAAATAGTAGTCGGTATCAAGGTTTACTAGTTGAACGCATCCTTGAGGTTTCATGGGAGTTGAATTTTTTTCCATAGTGTCTTGTATCCAATGGTTTTACGTAGCAGCCTAAAAATTACAACGTTCCTCGTTTTATAATAGAATGATTCATGAATTTGGTTTGAGAACTGATGAAAGGATAGGGTCTGATTTTGTCGATTTTTACATCATATTCCTAGATTACTACATCCTCTTCCACGATTTCCAACTGGGAGTTCGAGTTCATCCTTAACATAATCGTGTATGGTTTTTGTAAATCTGATCTGACCTGAAGTCTAGAGGATTTGAGTGTCACACGAAACCACCAAAATGACAAACCATTTTTTTAAAATCAATATTCATAATCATCATTTAAAAACCAATAGTGCAAAACAGTAATAAAATATATTTTTTTATAAATTGGAGCTCCATGACATAGTTTAAATCAATTAATACAACTCAAAATTTACGAATCAGAATACATAAGTAAAGATTCTATGAATACACATGACCACTAAGCCATGATATAGTACTCTAGGAGAGGTGTTGGAAATCGTGCTACGATGGTGCTCATCGAATGGCTTAATACACTAACTTGTGAATGGGAACATCCGCAGAACTTACAAAGTTGTTGTATGTGTGGATGTACTTGCTATGACACGTAAATTGTGCAAGTATACACAATCAAACAGGTAATACAATAGTGAGTGAGTATCATCTCCATAGAGATTGGAGAGACTTTGAGTAAAGTTCGTGCACTTAAATTATAACTAACAAAGTATAGAATGGTGTGGACCATTGAGTAAGAATTTTAAGGAAAATTAGTAAATATAATGAGTGTGAATGTTGTGGCAAAGTAATGAAGTATAGGGTGAAATGTTGTGAAAAACAATAAAGAATGCTATGGTAAAAAGTAAGAAATGCTATGGCAAAATTGAGTTGAGCACTAGAGTATAAATAAGATAACTTGACAACCTCACACAAACAAGCTACAAAAAGGATAAATGGCTGGACTTACTAAGGAATCCTATGTCTTGTCTCTAAAATGGTTCATATATTCCATGATTATACTGCTCGATAGAGTTTGCTAAAGTGTCCCTAAGCTATCTCTAGTAAGGAACCTGATAGCGAAAATGCTACGACAATACCTCTCAACATAAGCAACAACACAATACTATCGACTAAGTCCTACCCCTTTTAGTCATTGAAACTCTATCCTTATTGCCTTGCTTCCCAGTTGAGCCCCATTGTCCACGTTGATTTAAGCCTATCTCTCTTGATATAAAGCATCGAACATAAAAAATGGCTTACTCTCGAAAGCTCTTATAAATCTAAGCATTTAAACAATGAACAAAACAAGCATTTAAACATGGAAAACCACAAACCATTCATTCAAACAAAACACAATCATCCAAAGTAAACCCACACCAAATAAGTTAGTTCATGATGGGGCTAAAATCATCAATCATCAACATTTGTTTCATTACAACACACAAGAAAATAAGAAATAAAAACACAAAGGGAGAAGAAAAAAATCCTAAGCACGTGAGTTACAGTTAGCCTTGAACCACTGCCTTGAACCACCTTAGCAAAGCTAGCTTTTCTCAAAAGCCTAGCTTGCTATCCCTTGGAGCTTGGCTATAGAGGACACAACGAAAGGAAAAAGAATGTAAGAATAATAGAGAATTTGTGTTGTTGTCGCATCTTCCTATTTCTTATCTCATACTTTCCAATGCTCTCTTAAAATGAGTGTATCCTTATCTATTTATAGTGGGGCCTCTTATGGTTTAGTACCCTAATTCCTTTTGTACCCTAAGGGAATATTCCCTTTAAATGTGTATGTTGGGCAGCTGGTTGAAGGAATTCATGTGTGACATCTGGCAAGAAAGGGATTCACGTGAACACCATCAAATAAATATCTTTATTTTTTTATCCTTTTCTGCGCCCAGAAATGTCGTTTAGAATGTTACAACATTTTCTTCCCATGAATGCTATCGAGAATGCTGTGACATTTTACAATTCTCTTATAGCCTTCTTCACCTACACAATTTACCACCAAAACATCACATTTCCCTTAAGAATCACCAATTTTATGAATAAAATGATGTAGCAAAATAAACACCACCATATGCAACTACATGGCTCTAAATACAACTATATTCCATGAAATAGGTTTTTAAAGAACCAATAACCTAAGTAAAAAGGTAAGAAATATCGCACCACCAAACTTAAGCTATTACTTGGATTCAAGCAATGAATAATGATTGACATAAGAAATGTTATGGCAAAGTTCAGTCCAAAATAGTTGGAAGGCATAAAATTTCACCCCTTAGAAACAATTGGCTTCAACATGTTAGATACATCGAGATTTTAAGAACTTTTCCATAGGACTAAATTCTTTGCATGTGTCTGATTAACTGCATCCATTCTATTATTGAAAAAGTTAGAAAATTTCTAGGCAAGTTCTCTATTCTACCTTAGTATTTATTTAAACTTTAAGCATACAATTACTCTCATTTCTTTAAATTGTTTTTCACTACTACAAGGGGAGTCAACTTATCACAACTACTTTCCTAGACTTGAAAATGAAGTGGAGCAAACACCTCATTCCCTAGCCTATTGAGTAGAGTTATCCTGTGACTACTTTCATTCACTCATTTGCCATTGTTGTCATTTATTCATGGGAGTTTCTAGGAATTGCTATAGAAAAGAGAAGTGTCCCTCTACATTTATACTGAATCATTTATTTACAATTCAACACATTCAATCATCAAAAGGGAGTTTAATTTAAGCCTTTCAAGCTATCATTTATCATTTAAGTTAATTAACATCAATCCATACTAAGGCATGCAAGAGTTCTTTCATAAAAAGATTCTAAAGTCTTTAAGCATAGAGAACATGCAATCATTTAAGAGTTCAATTGCAAAGAATCAAGTCCTAAAGTCAATTATACCATTCTCAACAGTCATGTACATTCAAAAATTGTCCTCAAATTTTTTTCATCATCAAACATCATCAATTTATTCATAAAATTGTCTCTGAAGCAAATAAATGCCATAGCAAATTCTGTTAACAACTACGAATACAACTAATTAACTATGAACACTATCTCCTCCAAACTTGGAAAAAACATTATCCTCAATTCATGAAAACTAATTGAAAACTAAGCTAAATGAAATACAAATACATTGTAAGGTACCGTAGCTAAGTCTACTTTGGGGGTGGTAGGGTTGTTTTGTGCGCCATGTGCTTGACGCGCCTCTTTCTTAACGCATTAATGGATTGGTCAGTCTTGACTTCAAGGGGCATCAATGTTTCTTCATCGAACTCTTCAGTGGGTGGTTTCTAAACACGACCGACTGTCCCCTTTAAGCAATGCCTGATCAATGGTGTTATAGTTTCCTGTAGCATTGAGGTAGGAGGGTCATCATCATTCATCTCATCGTTTGTACCAACATTGAATGTGTCTTCTTCTTAAGTGAGTGTAGCATCCATGTGGCCTTTACCCTTGTCCACATGTTTAGAGTCTGTTTTACTAAAAAATTAATATTAAAATTAATAATAAATAAATAATACAAATAAGAAAAAAAACAAACAACAAACAAAATTGCTATAACAAAAATTAGAGATGATTTTTTCAAAAGTATTTTTAAGGTCAAAAGTGTTTTTGAAACTACAAGCAATAAATAATTTTTAGGCTAGAAGTACCTTTTATCTTAGTTTTAAAATGTTTTTAAGGGTTAGTTTGAAAAGTTTTTAAAAAGTGACTTTTAAAAGTGTTGTAGAAAAGAATTTTAAAAGTGTTGTTTAAAAGTCCAATTTAAAATTTAACTATTTGAGATTATTATTGAAAAGTGAGTTTAAAAATATAAAATGTCCATTATAGACATTATGTTGTAAACTAAAAATATAGAATTTAAATTATATTTACACTTATTAATACTATGATATACAACATATATACTCTTAAACTATAATAAAAATATGAAAAATATTATAAGATAACTCATTAATAATATTTTTATAAATGAAACATTTAATTAAGAAAAAATATATTATCAATACTTTTTAACATGTTGTTGAGTTAATCGATTGAAGAAATCGGCCAAGAAGGGGTGAATTGGCAATTAAAATTTTGTGGAAGCTTTTGCAGAAAATTGAAAGTAATTGCACAGCGATTTAGAGTGGTTCAACTTTATCAACCAAAGTCTACGTCCACTACCTTAGCTATCCACACTAAGGATTTTCCAACAAATTTACTAATTTGTTCTTTCTTTTGAGGCCAAAGAGATAACCTTACAACTCCCTCAAGAATATACCCCAATTCTTGAGAACACTCTTTTCTCAAAGAGAAGATTACAAATTTGCAAACTCACAAGAAAAACCTCACAAGGCAAATATGTTTGCATAATTCTAGAACAAAGAAAGAACAATCAAGAATAAATACAATTGAGCACAACAAGTGTTCTTGAAAGCAAAATGAATATTGAATGAAAAATAGGCTTGAAATGCTCAAACTTGAGGTTTGATGTTTTCTCTTTGATTCTCTTTTGATTCTAGTTGCTTGATGTTTTTTGTTGTTGATCAGTGGCTTCTAAGCTTGTTTAAATACACCATGAATCACTTCTTAACGTTGGGGATGATTAGTGGAGTCAATAGAGCCGTTTAAGTGTGAAAACAATTAATTAAAGCAGTTGGGAGCGTCAGTGCATCGATGCATACCCATGGTGCATCGGTGCATCAGTGTAAAATTCAAATATTTTGACCGTTGGACCCTTAGTGCATCGGTGCACTAAGAGTGCATCGATGCATCAAGTGCATTCGATGTTTCAAAATAGCCAGAGTGCATCGATGCATGACTGGTGCATCGATGCATCAAATGCATTCGATGTTTTCATAACATCCTCAGTGCATCGGTGCATGGTATGTGCATCGATGCATGAAATGCATTCGATGTTCAATTTAATTCATGGTGCATCGATGCATAGATTGGTGCATCACTCTGAAAAATTGATTTTAGGCTTGATTTTGGTTCAAAATACTTTGTGAAAATTGTTTCAAAAATATATTAAGTATAAAACACAATTTTACACATTTAGTAAGGTTTGAAATTGATCTTAAAATACTTGGAGTAATAATTTGATATTCGAGTAATTAAATCGAATATACTTTTAGAAAATCATTTGTAAAATCTTAAAATTCATTTAACTTAATTTGTTATATCGAAACATCAAAATGTTTTCAACAATCTCACCCTTTTTGATATAACAAAACTCTTGAGTAATTTTAAGATTTTCTTTGAAAATAAGTTTTGAAATCAATTTTGAAAATTACTCCAAATTACTCCCCCTTACTATAACACTTCTCCCCTTAAAAACTTTTAACACTTAACACTTCTCCCCCCTTTTTGTTAAATCAAAAAGACTTAAAATCGATTTAAACAAGGTTTTGAAAAACATAGCCAATTGATTAAATATCTATATATATATAGCTTAAGCTGCTAAGATCACAATCAAAAGAGAGATTAGCCATTAGTTTCATAATCAATATTCATAGTAAAATGTGAAATGGTAAATTGGTAATATTTCAACTAAAAAGTAAATGATGCATATATTGTAACAAACTAAACTATATATGAAATAAAATTTCAAATATCCATCAAACAGTTATCCAAAAATTAAAGAAAGAAAATCCAAAGTGTTTTAACAATTTAAATTCAAGTTCAACCCAAAAACAATCAAAGCAAGATAAGTCTATTCATCCATTGAAGGATCGGGAGGAGGAGGAGGGTAACGAGCTCTCATCTCAAACGAGAGTGCATCCAAATGATCATTCATATCTTGTTATCGAGCTCCCAATGTAGAGAGCTGGGACTCAATGAATGTGAAGCGCGAATCCATGGACGCATATCGTAAATCAAATGTCTCAAAAAATAAACGAAAATATGGAGGCATTTGATCTTCTTGTGGAGCTGGTTTCTGTGCAGGCTCGTCATCAGGTACGTGATCATCGATGTCTTGCATAAGTTGTTGAAATTCAGGATCATCGTCATCAGCCGGAGCCGGATGAGGAGGAGCACGAGAGGAGTTAGGAGAAGTTCGTGAAGAACTAGCTCCCGGAGTTTGCTTGCCGGGTCTAAAAACCCATTGACCGGTTACCTTATCTTGTTTCCAATCCGCTTTCTTCAAGGATGTGAGATTGATTTGATTTTGGAGTGGGATAGGATTGTCGAGAGAGGCTTCTAGAACAAGTTTGATAAAGAGGTTACTAAGAAGACATCCATAAATCAATGTTTCAACATGTTTTGAAGGAACAATGTTTACTATCTCCACTAGTTGACTAAATATAATGTGGGGCATATTTATTTTGATTTTATTTTTAATACAATACATCCACCATAAATCCCTAGCACGAAGTGTGGAGTACCTACCTCCAGATGGTCTAAACCACCAAGAGATCATCAAATGGAGAAAATGATCGTGATGAGATCGTAGAGTACTAACACTAGAGTTTGGAACATAGGGATATTCCACATTTTTATTCTCATTATATACACCACTATCATCTAACCTAAATCAGAAAGCTATAGTCTCGGGGTTAATATTAATATATTAGCCTAAAAGATAGGATCTAATGGCTATAGTTCCACATTGAGTTTCATTTTGAATACATGCCGTATTGGAATAGAAAATGCGGACCAATTGTTGATAGACGATAGGTTTAAGCTGAAACAATTTATCAAACTTCCAAGCTTTAAGAGTCGGAAGGTATTCGAAGTCAATGTCAACCATGGTTTGAAGCGAAGGAATACGCTCTTCGCGAATTCTATAAGTTTAGAAAGAATTTCTGTACCTAGAGTACAATTCGTCTCTACGACGCTCAGGCATGTAAAACAAGATCCTAATAGAGATGAAGGTGGAGGAGGAACGGGATTAAGAGGTTGGTTTGAACAAGAACGACTCGATGAAGTTCTAGGGCGTTTAGGATTTGACATTGTTTAAAGGAAATCAAAATAAGGAATATCACCTGTAATTTGAAACACATGTATGCACAATTAATCCCAAAACTCAAATGAGTCCTCAATAATTCAAGGTTCTCTAAACCATATCCTAATGGGCATGTTTTGAAAAACTATTTGAAAACAATATTTGATTATAATATAGTTTTTATGACAAAAACAATTAAATAAAAAATATTTCTGATTTTCAAATTTTGATTTTTTTTTAATTTCGAAATTCAAATCAATTTTGAAAAATTGTGTGTTTTTGATGAAATTGGTTGTTAAAACTTGTTTAGAATCAACAATCAATTAATGCCCGATATAATGTACATTCTAGAACTAATTAAAACTAGTTCTAAAATCAAAAATTTGTAAAATAGAGGTTTTTAGAAAAATACCTTAAAAATTCGGATTGAGAGGGATGAGGAGTTGTTTTGCACGATTTAATGATTGAAGCAGGTTTGAAAGTTGAAAAGCTTGAAGATTTCGACGAAAAATCGTTGATTTTGAGCAAGAATAAATATTTTTAGAGTGAGAGGGATGAATGACTAGAGAGAATAGTTTTTAGGGTTTGAGATAAATGAGAAAAATAAGCCTTTAAAACCCCAAAACCCGATGGATGCATCGATGCATGACCCTGTGCATCGATGCACATTCAAGGCATGCTTCGGTGCATCAACATGATGAATCGATGCACATTCAAAGGGATGCATCGTTGCATTGTTAAGTGCATCGGTGCATGAAGCACAAAAAGTCAAAAATATGTTTTAAATACTCAAAATGCTAAATTAATTAGCTCTAGTGGTATTGGCAACTCATATATTAAAAATTAATCATGTTCAATCAATCAAATTAATATTTATTTGAACATAAAATTAATTTTCATCAAGAATCATAGACTCCCCCTAACTAATAGCAAGAATGCAATCAAAAATATTATTTTAAGCATTTTTCATTTATTCTTAAAAGTGCTAAAAATTATTTTTAAACACTAAGTGAAGATAGGTCAGTTAAACCTAATTCTCTCCTAAGTGTCCAAAATCTTTTCTTATCTAAAGGTTTTGTAAAGATATCTGCTAATTGATGCAAAGTATCAACAAATTCTAGAACTACATCTTCCTTAGTGACATGGTCTTTAATGAAGTGATGTCTTATTTCAATGTGCTTAGTTCTAGAGTGTTGGATGGGATTTTTAGTGAGACAAATAGCACTAGTATTGTCACACTTGATAGGAATGGTACCTACTTCAATTCCATAATCAAAAAGTTGTTGTTTCATCCATAAAACTTGTGCACAACAACTACCAGCTGATATGTATTCAGCTTTAGTGGTAGATAATGCAACACAATTTTGTTTCTTTGAAAACCAAGAAATCAACATATTTCCAAGGAATTGGCAAGTACCGGAGGTGCTTTTCCTATCTAATTTGCATCCTCCATAATCCGCATCAGAAAAGCATGCAAGCTAAAGCTAGAGTCTCTAGGATACCAAAGTCCTAAACTAGGAGTGTCCTTAAGGTATCTAAAGATTCTCTTGACAGTTAGTAAATGTGATTCTTTAGGGAATGATTGAAATCTAGCACATAAGAAAACACTAAACATAATGTCCGGTCTACTTGCAGTTAGATAAAGCAAAGAACCAATCATTGACCTATATAATTTAACATCCACACATTTACCTCCTTCATCCAAGTCAAGCTTTGTAGAAGAGCTCATTGGAGTGTCATGAGGTTTCCCATTTTCCAGTCCAAACTTCTTGAGCATATCTTTGACGTACTTAGCTTGATTGATGAAGATGCCATCTTTTCTTTGCTTGATTTGGAGTCCCAAGAAAAATGAGAGCTCCCCCATCATGCTCATTTCGAATTCGCTTTGCATTAGCTTAGACAATTCTTTGCAAAGAACATTATTAGTAGAACCAAATATTATATTATCAACATAAATTTGAACTACTAATAAATCTTTACCTTTATGCTTTAAAAACAATGTAGTGTCAACATTTCCTTTTGAAAAACCTTTTTCAATTAAAAAGTTTGACAATCTTTCATACCAAGCTCTAGGAGCTTGTTTTAAACCATAAAGTGCTTTTGTCAATTTAAGAACATGATCCAGAAATTTTGAATCTTCAAAACCTGGAGGTTGTTCCACATACACTTCTTCTTTTATAAAACCATTTAAAATGAACTTTTAACATCCATTTGATATAGTTTAAATTCATGAAAACATGCAAATGCTAATAACATTCTAATTGCTTCCATCCTAGCTACGGGAGCGTATGTTTCATCATAGTCTATGCCCTCTTCTTGAGTATACCCTTGAGAAACAAGTCTAGCCTTGTTTCTCACTATATTACCACTCTCATCAAGCTTATTCCTAAATACCCATCTAGTACCTACAGTAGATTTATTAGTAGGCCTTTCAACTAATGTTCATACTTTACTTCTCTCAAATTGATTTAACTCTTCTTGCATAGCCATAATCCAATGTTCATCATTTAATGCTTCTTTAATATTCTTAGGCTTTATGCATGAAATAAATGCAACATAATTACAAATATTTCTAAGAGAAGATCGAGTTGTTACCCATTTGGATGGATCACCTATAATCTCACCATCCTTGACATAATTGTACTCTCTTGGATAAGATACTTCCCTTCAATGGTTGGATTCTCAAGATGATCATGAGTTTCCTCATCTTTCGTTTCTTCCTTTGATGACGATTCTCCAACGTCATGTCTAATGTCATTTGTATTTACAATACCTACATCATCATTCAAACAAGAATCCTTCCTCGGAAGGAGATTATCATCGAAAACAACATGTATAGACTCTTCTACAACCAAAGTTCTTTTATTAAATACTCGATAAGCTTTAGAATTTAAGGAATAACCCAGAAAAATTCCTTCATCACTTTTAGCATCAAATTTGCCAAGGTTTTCTTTACCGTTGTTTAAAACAAAACATTTACATCTAAAAGGATGAAAATAGCAATGTTAGGCTTTTTATTTTTGAAAATTTCATATGGAGTTTTCTTTAAAATTGGCCTAATCATTACTCGATTTACAATATAACAAGCGGTATTTGTGGCTTCCGTCCAAAAATATTTTGGCAAATTATTTTCACAAAGCATGGTTCTAGCCATTTCTTCTAAAGTTCAATTTTTCCTCTCAACAACTCCATTTTGTTGAGGGGTTCTAGGTGCTGAAAAATTATGGCTAATACCATTAGAATTACAAAACTCATTAAATCCAAGATTTTCAAATTCAGTACCATGATCACTTCTAACACTAGTGATAGAGTAACCTTTTTCGTTTTGTATTACTTTTGAAAATGTGATGAAATTTTCTAATGCTTCATCTTTAGTACTTAAGAATAGAACCCAAGTATATCTAGAATAGTCATCTACCAAGACAAATGCATATTGTTTTCCACCCAAGCTAGTAGTCCTAGTTGGCCCAAAAAGATCTATATGTATCAATTATAATACTTTACTAGTTGACACATCATTAATGGATTTAAAAGAAACTCGCTTTTGTTTTCCTTTAGCACAAGCATCACAGATTTTATCATTATCAAATTTAAGCTTAGGCAACCCTCAAACTAAATTACCTTGAATTAGCCGTTGCAAAACACTCATACTAGCATGTCCTAGTCTCCTATGCCATAACCAACTATCATGTTCATCCTTAGCAACTAGGCACAAATTAGTCATATCAATAGAATCTAAATGCACCATGTATATGTTTCCTATTCTATGACCAACAAGCATAACCATATTAGATGCAATGTCAATGACTTTACAACCATTAATTTCAAACATGACATTGAATCCCTTATCGCATAGTTGACTAATACTCAATAGATTATGCTTTAATCCATTCACATATAACACATTTTTAATTTGTATGGAAGAGATATTACCTATAGTACCAATACCTTCAATGTGACTTTTTGAATTATCACCAAAAGTCACTTCTCCTTCATTTTTGGCATTAAGCTCTATGAACCGGCTTTTGTCTCTGGCCGTGTGTCTCGAGCATCCACTATCAAGGTACCATGAATTTGGATTTGTTTCCCGTGCCTTGTAACAATACTCCTTTTCCTACAAACATAGATTAATTTCTAATTTTTGGTACCCAAATTCTTTTGGGTCTATATTCAATAGTTTCTAAAATCCTTGTCCCCTTTGGTATCCATTTATAAAGGGCATCCTTATCTTTTGTAGTAATGAATTCTTTAGGAACCCATATACTCCTAAAAATTTCACCATTCAAGGTTCGTTGAGGATTTCTATGATTGTAGCTTCTAAAACTTTTCTTAACAAAGTTGGATTTTGAATTCTCACCTTTTTCAAAACTTTTTGTTCCAACCTTATTAAAAGAAGTTTTAAGATCATCAATATTCTTTTGATGATCATCATGAACTTTTGAAAGTAAGTTATGCAAATCAGTATTTTTCTTTTCAAAATCATTAATTTTGATTTGCAATTCTTTGATCTTACTTTCAAGCTCATTGTTGGTCTTGGATATAAGACTATTTTTCGTTTTTCAATTTTGAAATATCATTTTTGTATTTTGAAAATAGAGTCTTATAATCCGAAGCCAACCCATTTTAATCCTCTAATAACTCATACTAAGATAATTCATCCAAATCAAATGAGTTAGAGGTTAACTTAGAATCTTCCCCGATAGCCATCAAGCACAAGTTTGCAACTTCTTGTTCCTCTTCATCGGAACCTTCTTCATCGCTCCATGTATCTACATGAGCCTTGTGCTTCTTTTTGGATTGACCCTTTCTCTTCAATTATGGGCAATCATATTTGACATGCCCAGGCTTTTTGCATTCATAGCAAATGATCGGGTCTTTCTTCTTCGATTCAGTTTTGACGCCTTCATGACATTTGAATTTTCTTCCTCGGTTGGGCATCATCAACTTTCTGAATCGTTTGGCAAATAATGACATTTCCTCGTCATCATCATCATCATTTGAATCACTCTCATCTTTTGTGGATTTGAGAGCAACTCCAATGTTTTTCTTCTTCTCCTTCTCCTTCTCCTTTGGTGTCTCGTCAATCTTATCGAGGTCCACTTCATCTTCAAGCATCATTTCATGAGTGAGAAGGGAATCGATTAGTTCTTCAAGAGTTAAGGACGTTAGATCCTTAGACTCGATGATTGTCGTCTTCTTTGATTGCCATGATTTTGGAAGGGAGTAGACTAACTTCCTCACAAGCTTTTCATTTGAAATGATTTCTCCATATGATTTGAGAGCATTGACAATCGTTGAAAATCTATCTGTCATAGCTTTGATATCTTCACTTGGTTTCATCCTGAAATTTTCATAGCTATGGGTTAGAATACTAATTTTAGATTTCTTTACCTCATTGGTACCTTCATGAGTGACTTGAAGTTTGTCCCATATTTCTTTGGCGGTTGTACAAGATGAAACTCTTCCGTATTCATCTGGTCCAAGAGCACCAAATATTATATGGATGGCTTTGGAGTTGAGCTGGAACATTCTTGTCTCTCCTTCACTCCACAATCTTGGATGAGTGTGAGGCTTGATGTATCATTCTTCTACGGCATTCCATGCTCCCATGTCACTTGCTTGAATGAAGTACATCATCCTATTTTTCCAATAGGCATAGTTAGCCCCATTGAAGAAATGAGGCTTGTTGACGGGCATCGAATCGAGACCGGCGTCGTAATTTGAAGCGGAGGCCATTGATGACTTGATAATTGATGTAACTCTTCCCGAATTGACTCAAGAGGCGATTAAACCTTCAAATGAGTGAGGCTCTGATACCAATTGTTGAGTTAATCGATTGACGAAATCGGCCAAGAAGGGGTGAATTGGCAAATAAAATTTTATGGAAGCTTTTGCAGAAAATTGAAAGTAATTGCACAGCGATTTAGAGTGGTTCGACTTTATCAACCAAAGTCTACGTCCACTACCTTAGCTATCCACACTAAGGATTTTCCAACAAATTCACTAATTTGTTCTTTCTTTTGAGACCAAAGAGATAACCTTACAACTCCCTCGAGAATATACCCCAATTCTTGAGAACACTCTTTTCTCAAAGAGAAGATTACAAATTTGCAAACTCACAAGAAAAACCTCATAAGGCAAATATTTTTACACAATTCTAGAACAAAGAAAGAACACTTAAGAATAAATATAATTGAGCACAATATGTGTTCTTGAAAGCAAAATGAATATTGAATGAAAAATAGGCTTGAAATGCTCAAACTTGAGGTTTGATGCTTTCTCTTTGATTCTCTCTTGATTCTAGTTGCTTGATGTTTCTTGTTATTGATCAGTGGCTTCTAAGCTTGTTTAAATACACTTTGAATCACTTCTGAATGTTGGGGATGATTAGTGGAGTCAATAAAGCCGTTTAAGTGTGAAAACAATTAATTAAATCAGTTGGGAGCGTCAGTGCATCGATGCATACCCATAGTGCATCGGTGCATCAGTGTAAAATTCAAATATTTTGACCATTGGACCCTTAGTGCATCGGTGCACTAAGAGTGCAGCGATGCATCAAGTGCATTCGATGTTTCAAAATAGCCAGAGTGCATCGATGCATGACTGGTGCATCGATGCATCAAATGCATTCGATGTTTTCATAACATCCTCAGTGCATCGGTGCATGATATATGCATCGATGCATGAAATGCATTCGATGTTCAATTTAATTCATGGTGCATCGATGCATGGATTGGTGCATCGGTGCATCACTCTGAAAAATTGATTTTAGGCTTGATTTTGGTTCAAAATACTTTGTGAAAATTATTTCAAAAATATATTAAGTATAAAACACAATTTTACACATTTAGTAAGGTTTAAAATTGATCTTAAAAGACTTGGAGTAATAATTTGATATTCGAGCAATTAAATCGAATATACTTTTAGAAAATCATTTGTAAAATCTTAAAATTCATTTAACTTAATTTGTTATATCGAAACATCAAAATGTTTTCAACAATATGTTGTTAGGATCAAGTCATTCATTTCTGAACAACTTCCCAGTGGGTCACCCATCCTTGGATTTCCCTAGTCCAAACACGCTTAACCACAGAGTTCTGAAGCGAATGGTCACCATTCCTTCTTAAAACCAATTGGTGATAAGTAGGTGGGCCATTTTAACCTCATATCTTTGTAGTGGGTGATCATTGGGTTCCCCCAAGCCAAGGTGGATTCTTGTGGGGCACTCCCCACAGTTCACCACGGCATTACAGAGCCCCGCATCTATAGCGTGCTGCGGGCGGGCCTAGGGGCTTCGCAAGGCACACGTGGGCCTCGGCAAGTTAGGCAGTCACACACCAATATCGCGCCCATACACGATAAAATCCCTAAGGGTGATCACTGGACCCCATAACCCAACACATGTAAATACATAATTGAGTGAAGCCTATGCATTAATAAGTGTAAAATTATAATTTGCTCCCAAACACAAAATTGAATATGAAAAAGCTACAAACCCTAGCTTTTGTCATTGGTTTGAAACCATCATTCCCACTATAATTTTCCCCTCATTTTTACCCATTTGATATTGATTTTACGACCAAAACGAGTTTTTTTAGCTGAAATTGCTTTTTAGAAAGCCACACCAAATGAGGTCTAAAATTCTAAAAAAAAATAGCTTCTAACTTTTTTAAAAACATTTTTAAACAAAATTATCTATTTATCCTTATTTATTTCACAATTTGATGTTTGAAGTTGAGCTCACAATTATAAGATCAAGCTCAAACCTTTATATTTTTGGAGCAAAAGGGGAATAATCGTTTGAAGTTGAAGGCAAACTCGTTGATGTTTATTAGGATCTATACTCAGATAATTTCACAAGTGGACCTGAATTGATTTTTGATTATTACGTGGTGTTAATCTCCAACGAAGAAATTAATTTATTATTAGGAGATTATCGAAAAAAAATACTTACAAAAGAACAAAATCCAGATCAGCTATGGTGGAATCAATTTTATTCAACAAGAAGGAGAATATATTCTTCAATAAAAAAATTTGTAACTTGAATCCAAAATGGAGTGATCATGTTTATAGAGAATGGGTCTTTTGACTTACTATGGGATTGTATCAGGAAAGGCGGGCTAATATAGGGCTACTATACGGCGTTACCGGATACATTATAATATATTTAACAAATTCGGTTTAGCGCTACTAGAAATATTGAGTAATAATAATGTAGTAGGTCTAAATCATGAAGAAATATTAAAATATTTGGCAACTGGCAAACTAAGGTTGTCGATTTGTGTCGATACAAATGAAAAATGTATCGCTCCATAGCAATATTACAGGTAAAAATATGACAAAACCGGTATCGAAATGACAAAACCGGTAAAACGCTAACGGATATGTTGAAAGTGTCGATAATTTAATATAAGTATCGACACTTTCCGAATTTAAAATAGAAGAAGTTATAGCGCCTAAAAAGTGTCGACACTTTATGAAAATATATCGATCCATAACAATATAACAGCTAAAAATATGACAAAACCAGTCTCAAAATGACAAAACATGTAAATAACTACCGGATATGTTCAAAGTGTCGATACTTTAATATAAGTATCGACACTTTTGGAATTTAAAAGAGAAGAAGTTATAGCGCCTATAAAGTGTTGATACTTTTAAAAATGTATCAATCCATAACAATATAACAGGTAAAATATGATAAAACATGTCTCAAAAATGACAAAACCGGTAAAAAGATATTATATATGTTGAAAGTATCGATAATTTAATATAAGTATCAACACTTTTGAAATTTAAAAGAGAAGAAGTTATAGCGCCTAAAAAGTGTCGACACTTTATGAAAATGTATCGCTCCATAACAATATAACAGCTAAAAATATGACAAAACCGGTCTCAAAATGACAAAACCGGTAAAGCGCTACCGAATATGTTGAAAGTGTCGATACTTTAATATAAGTATCGACACTTTTGAAATTTAAAAGAGAAGAAGTTATAGCGCCTAAAAAGTGTCGACACTTTATGAAAATGTATCGATCCATAACAATATAACAGCTAAAAATATGACAAAACCAATCTCAAAATGACAAAATAGGACGCATAAAGTGTCGATACATTTAAAATTGTATCGATCCCAAAAACAGCGAAACCGATAATTATAATGTAATAGGTCAATTTACAATGTAACCAGTTGAAATTTACCGATTTTATGAGAAAATAGGTCAATATAAGCGCTACCTATTACATTATATAAGCACTATCTAATATGTTATTGTACTTGATAATATTTCCAGTTAAATGCATATTTTATTATATAAGCGCTACTTATTACATTATATAAACACTACCTAATATGTTATTGTGCTTGATAATATTTCTGGTTAAATGATATAACATAACCGATCACTTCTTTAACCGGTCACGCCATTTTTAGCCGTTTTTAGGCGCCGTACAACAGAAGTTTCCAATTAATATAGAGGGAGTTAAAAGGTCATCTTGTGTGGTAGCATACTTGTCATGTCAATCAATTATAGTTAGTTTGACAGGGCTTTTGAAAAGTAAATTTTAAAAGTACGGCAGAAAAGAACTTTTAAAAGTACTGTTTAAAATTTAAGTGTTTAGGATTGTTGTTAAAAGTGAGTTTGAAAAAATGTTCATTATAGACATTATATTGTAAATTTAAAATATAAAAGTTAAATTATATTTACACTTATTAATACTATGACATATAAAATATATTTTATAATAACTCACTATTAATATTTTAAAATATAAACCATGAATTTTATTTACTTTTAAGTATTTAAAATAAATTATTTAGTAATAAATCATTTTTTAAGGATGTTTATATTAAATTATTAAAATAAAATATAAATATATAATTGAGTGAGATCCACACATTAGTAAGAGTAAAATTATAATTTGCTTCCAAACTCGACGTTGAAAGTGAAAAACCTAAAAATCCTAGCTTTTGTGATTAGTTTGAAACTACCATTTCTACCATATTTTTTTTTATTTTTTACCAGTTTGGTATTGATTTTGAGATCAAAATAGACTTTTTAACTAAAAGTGCTTTAAGAAAGTCACATCAAACGAGACCTTAATGTTCCGCATCATCATTCTATGACCTATAGTAACGACGGTTAACGTCGAATGACCAATTTATTATAAATCGATATTATCAATGATCAAATCATTAATTTTGAAATATTAGTGGAGAAAAAGAAATTTACTCAAACATGAGTGACCATTTATTGAGTTTACCCTATTAATTATTAATTTATGTTTTTGTTATACGCTTGAATTGTTTTTCAGATATTTTGGACTCTCAAACTCGCTTTGCTCTTAAGATCGAACTCGCTTTGCTTTGCACTGCGCGCTTCTTCTCCTTCCCCTTTCCCTTCATTATTTATTTTTTATTCATTGTTTTCCTCTCTTTTTTTTTTCTCTCCGATTTCTGATCGGACGGTTCAATTCCATCTTCACCCGCATGACTATGATGACTACTACGCCGTTAGATGTATGTACCTCTCTTGCATCTCTTTGCTCTCAATGAATGCTTTACAATTTCTTTATTTGTTTTACTTGTGGAGTTGCTTAATCCTCTTTTTTTTTTAAATTTTATTTGTTTCTAAATTGAGAAGTGATTCATTAGACGTGAACTTCGTGGATTTGGTTTTGCTTTTCTTAATACATTTAGTGTACGGTAATTAGGGCTTGTTTGGCAGAGTTTAGGCTAGATTTTGGTTTATCAGAGTTTTGATTGTTTTGAAGTTTGGATTTTGAAACAGCAACAAGATGAAGAGATGCTCGTGCCGCCTTCGGATATAGTCGAAGGACCTCAGCCAATGGAAGGTTTACCTTTTTTGTTTTGTTTTAAATATGCTCTAATTTATATTATTTATTTGATAAAATCAGGTTGAACCCCCCCTGCAATGATG
The DNA here is from genome assembly GCF_006381635.1 of Hibiscus syriacus. Lineage (NCBI taxonomy): Eukaryota > Viridiplantae > Streptophyta > Magnoliopsida > Malvales > Malvaceae > Hibiscus > Hibiscus syriacus. Next base: position 674,583 of record NW_024062153.1, on the reverse strand, counting down.
ATGTGGTTTAATCTTTTATAATAATTTTATTATTTTGGTTGTTAGGGTTTTGACATTTTTTGTTCATTTGTTAATTTTGATTAATTTAGTTGCTCAAATCGAGCCAAATAGTACAGTTGAAAATCAGCAAGAGGAGGAGCCTCCATCAATGAAATTCACTTGGACAATTGACAATTTTTCTAGGCTCAACACCAAGAAGCACTATTTAGATATATTTGTTGTTGGTGGTTATAAATGGTGAGGGGTTCCTTTTTTGATGTTTGGTTATTATCACTATATATTTGATTTCGTCCGGTGCAGATTGTCATGTGATTGATATTTGGATGTGCCATTGATTCTTCTGTGCAGGCGGATACTAATTTTTCCAAAGGGAAACAACGTCGATCACTTGTCAATGTATTTAGATGTTGCAGATTCTTCTTCACTGCCGTATGGTTGGAGTAGATATGCTCAATTTAGCTTGGCAGTGGTTAATCAAATCAATCACAAATATTCAATAAGAAAGGGTATATTCTTCCTATTACTGAATTTCTCTCATTGTCTTGAGTAATACTTTATGAAAACAGCATAATTGGGAAAACCCTATACTTTTCATTCTAGTATATAGAGGCTTCAATTCAATTGATTATTGCATTGCCTACAAAGAATCCATTTCTTGCAGTTGTCATCTGTGCTCGATTGTGTATTTTGATATATGGTGTTCATTTGATGGCCTTCTCACAATAGATTATGGTTTATCCTTTGAACTTGTTTCAGCTCCAACTATGCTCTTTTTCTAGCTGGGGGATTAGGAATAATAATGAGAGATTCAAGTTTTGATTTCATCTATTTATTTATTTATCTATAATTTATTTCACTTGGATGTTCAGAGGAGTTTACTAGAAGAAATAGGATGTTGAGGAGAACCTCTTGTAAGATATATTAAATTCCAAAATTTGGAAGATTTTGATTTGTGGTGCTCAAAACTATCCTATTGCTTAAGATATTAGGGTCTTCCTTTTGATGATAAAGAAAATTTATTGGTACTCATATCTGTTTCTCTTTTCAATAAGATAGCTACATCCTTTTTTTGCATTCTATCTCTACAACCTTCCATTGAATTATATTTAGATTTTTTTCACAGCAAGCTTTTAACATATTGAAATATTTTTCCAAAATTGATAACTTGTTTGATCGGCTTTTGCTTCTATTTTAGTTTTCATCATCACTGTTTTATTCTATATCTTGTTGAAAATATGTATTATGTTCCAATTGTATTTTTAAACAACCAACAAATTCCTATCTTTCTTGTTTTATGCGACAGTAATATTGCAAAACTGACAAACAGTATCACATTATTAATTTTAAAAGTAAAATTAGCATGAATGGGTTATAAAATTGAAATATTGCTCAATGCTGATCACTTGTTCCAGGATAAGGTAATCTAACCTTCCAGGATACAGTAAGCTTTAGACCTTTTCCCCTCTTGATAAATCATTTTTGTTAGTTTTATTGCAGGCAGTCTGATGTTTAATTAGTTGATATGTTCCAGGGATAAAGAAACCTTTGTGATAGTTTTTTTATTCTTTCTTTTCATCCTTATTATATGGAAACATGGTGTTCAGTGGGACTTATTTAATGCCATGTTGTTAACTTTCGTTTGCAGATACCCAACACCAGTTCAATGCAAGAGAGAGTGACTGGGGTTTCACATCATTTATGCCTCTCAGCGATCTTTATGACCCTAGTAGAGGATATCTTGTGAATGATATTGTTGTTATTGAAGCTGAGGTTGCTGTTCGTAAGATACTGGATTATTGGTCATATGACTCAAAGAAAGAAACTGGATATGTTGGCCTTAAGAACCAAGGAGCAACTTGTTACATGAACTCACTCCTACAGACTCTATACCACATACCGTACATCAGAAAGGTGTGGGCTTTTGCTCATTTTTCATTTCTGTACAGCTTGCACATGTGAGTTGGAGTGAAATGTCTCATTTTTAATTTTCTATTTTAGGCTGTATACCACATGCCAACAACTGAAATTGACATGCCTGTGGGAAGTATTCCTTTGGCTCTGCAGCGTTTATTTTATAAGCTTCAATATAATGACAGTAGTGTTTCAACAAAGGAGTTGACCAAATCCTTTGGATGGGATACATATGATTCTTTTATGCAACATGATGTTCAAGAGCTCAACAGGGTACTCTGTGAAAAGCTTGAAGATAAAATGAAGGTTCTCAACTTAGCTGAGTTCTATTTTTGTGTTTGCATAACAAATTTTGTTATGGTTTACATCCCTTTTCAATTTCAGGGAACTGTTGTAGAGGGGACGATACAGCAGTTGTTTGAGGGTCATCATATGAATTACATTGAATGTATCAATGTGGATTACAAGTCTACAAGAAAGGAATCATATTATGGTATTTACTCTTTATTGATATGTGTACCAATATTAGTTTGGAACTCAGAAAATGAATGTGAAATTTGTGTGGCAGATCTTCAGCTTGATGTGAAAGGCTATCGGGATGTTTATGCTTCTTTTGACAATTATGTGGAAGTCGAATGCCTTGAGGGTGACAACAAGTATCATGCTGACGAGCATGGCTTACAGGTTAGTTACCCTTTTAGTTTTTTTTTTGGAGGTGATAAGAATTTACTTGATGGAAATGTTGTTTCAATAAAGGACCATTTAGGGGTTAGAATGAATGATAGACAAGGCCATGCTTGAAAATTTATTCTATGGCTAGAGTTTATCTGCAAATATATATTTTTTAGTTTGAAATCTGGACTGAAGGTTTGAGTTTGACTGATCGGAATCAACATAATAACCGTTCCACTGGTACAACAAAGCTAATCTGTTTCAAATGACATTTCTTAATATTCGGAATTCTGTTCTTTTCAGGATGCAAAGAAAGGTGTCTTGTTTATCGACTTTCCCCCTGTTCTTCAACTTCAGCTAAAGCGATTTGAATATGATTTTATGCGGGATACGATGGTGAAGGTCAGTGCTGAAAATCAGTATATTGTCAAGTGCATTGAATAATTGAATTGCTTTTCTAACTTTTTCTAACTTTCTCTTTAGTATATTTTATAATTCCAAGGATTCAGAATATCTTATGTGATGTGAGAAAAACACTTCTAATGACTCCTTTCCCTGATGCACCGAATCTGTTATATATTCAAATTCAAATTCTTTTCTGTCAGTTAAACATTATTTCCTTGTCAAGATTCCTTCTATTTCCTTTCTTAAATATTGATTAAACATATTGTGAGGTTTTCGCAAAATATTGACTAACTGTTCTCTTTATGTAAAATCAAGACATGCTACAACCATATTGCTGCTATTGATGGGAAAAATATATAGATAGCTATATTTCCTTTCGCAATTTTCTATTTATGGTGATGCCTGTTCTATCTTTTCTTTCTGTGGTTGACTATGGTATTACTATCCAATCTTGTTTCATCTTTTGCCAAATATTTAACTTTTATGAACCTGGTTTCCTGTGATCAATATTGTTAAGAATCCAACCTAAATCCAATTTGTAATAGATGGGGGGACTCAATTTAATGTATAACCATTTGGAACCTAATGGCTGATACCACTTAACACTTTCCCTGAAGTGTAGCTCATAGAGCCTTCATGATGTTGTCAAGACATGTCCGTAGGCACATCCGTGCCTTATCACTAGACAGAAAATGTAACTCAGATCCTTTTGAGTAAGGCCCATTTGAACAGCACACGCCTGGTGCACCTAGGTGCATTTTTTTTTGGCGTGTCATAGGCATGAGAAAAGCCTGCCCGATTGAAGTTCTCCTTAACTTATTTAATTTTCACTTTTTCACTAGATATACCTTTACTAGTAAGAAAAGGAAGTATCACACACTACTCAATATTTGAGTATTCAACTTTAGATGTGGACCATAAGGAAATCATGCATGTTGACTTAAAAATTGCATGTTTTGTACATAAACTAGACCACACCATAGAATTTATTATATGTTTTACACATACACATGACGCTTTACTTCAATCAGGCTAGTGGGTTTTTGTGCCTTGCGCTTGAGGAAATATAAGGGCTCTAGCACCTTGAGTGCACCCTTGGCAACACTGAGCCTACACGTGGACAACCTCACTAATGGTTGTCAACCTCACATAGGCTTATGCAGTAAGAACATAAGAAAACCTAAGGTTTGATACCATGATAAGCATCCAACCTAAAACCAATTGGTAATAAGTAAAGATACACAACTTATATGAAGACCATAGGAAACCTAATAGTTAACAGATGTAGTATAGCATCACTTAACGAATATTTTAGTCTTTCTCCTCTTTGAGAGTGGCAAGCATCCTTTAAATTGTTTCAACAGTGGGAATGAAATTGTTTCTATTAGTAGGCTTTATTTTTTAAATGTGAATTTAGGCAATATGCATGTCAGCATTGGCTATTTGTTTTAATATTTAATCTCATTTTGTAGATAAATGACCGCTATGAATTTCCTCTTCAACTTGACCTTGATAGAGAAAACAGGAAGTACTTATCGCCTGAAGCTGATAGGACTGTTCGCAACCTTTACACACTTCACAGGTATTACTTGCCTCAGGATTTTCTATAATTTGTATCACTAACTCGCACTTTATTCTGTAAGTAAGTTATGCAAGTTGGTACGGCACAATACTAGTTTTTTCCCAGCTTTACTACCCTAGTTTTGAGGAACTTTTGTTTTGCATGTCCTGTTTTCTTGCACTTTTATTCTGTTCTAAGTTATGCAGGTTGGTAAGAAACTGCACTAGTTTTGTCCCTGCTTTACTATCCATGCTTAGAGGAACTTATGTTTTCCATGCCCTTTTTCTCTTATAGTGTCTTAGTTCATAGCGGAGGAGTGCATGGTGGACATTACTATGCTTTTATCAGGCCAACTCTTTCTGACCAGTGGTGAGCATAATATTTTGACTTGATAGTTGACTAAATTGATTACAATCTTACTAGCCTTGTATATTTTCCTATTTTCTTATTGAACTATAAGAAGAATTTTTAAGAATTGAAGTGATTAATTTAAGATCACATTTCCTCTGTTATTACATTTTAGTGTTCTATTTTGCATTTGCTTTGGAATTTAAATGCTTCGTTTCTGTGAACATTGGAATGACAGCAGTACCATGAAGTTTTGTGAGACATGTTTTAAATTGTGTTTTAACTATGGAACATCTTAGTTGATGAGATCATTACTATCTTCAGATGATACCTTTTATGGAGTATTAATTGTAGATTTTCATTGTCGATTATGTTATCATATCTAAAGATGATTTGGATTTCTTCTCGGGCACTTTTCAATTTAATGTTGGCTTTAGTTCATGTTCATAAATGGAGTAAAAGACAGGTTGGAACCTTTGAAAGATCTTTCCATTTTGTTAGGTACAAATTTGATGATGAACGGGTAACAAAAGAAGATCTGAAGAGGGCATTGGAAGAGCAGTATGGTGGTGAGGAAGAGGTAAGGTATCTATATTCTACTTCAAGAAGCCTCGTCTGTTTTCTTGTAAAGTTTGTAAAAGTTATTTGTTGTGTTCTGTTATATTATATTCGACAGTTGCCTCCTACCAATCCTGGGTTCAATAACACACCTTTCAAATTTACAAAATACTCAAATGCATACATGCTTGTCTATATTCGTGAAAGTGACAAGGACAAAATAATTTGCAATGTTGATGAGAAGGACATTGCCGAACACTTGAGGGTAATTTCTTTATTTACATGAATCTGACGAGAAACATCTGAGTTTTCACTTTATGCTCTTTCTAATGTATACTTTGTTGATTTAGACTGATGTATTCAATGTCTGATCTCAGATAAGATTAAAGAAAGAACAAGAAGAGAAGGAAGAGAAAAGGAAATATAAAGCACAGGCCCACCTTTATACCATTATAAAGGTAACTATCTATTACAATCAATATTATGCATTTTTGGACCTATCTATATATTACAATCAAGATTATGGCATTTTCATATCTTTTTCCCCTCTAATAATCGCATTATTGAATATCATTCATGCATTTAGGTTGCAAGAGATGAAGATCTTCTAGAACAGATTGGAAAGGACATTTATTTTGATCTTGTGGATCATGACAAAGTTAGGAGTTTCCACATTCAGAAGCAGACCCCCTTCCATGTTTTTAAGGTACCATTTACAATTTTCATTTGCTTGTACTCGTATATTGATATTGTATTTAAAATGCAGTTAAATCAAAATATGTGATGTTATTAATTGTTAATTTGTAATCAACGCTTAGCAATTAGCATCATACTTCTGATTGTCTGTCTTGAACTTCACTTTTTTTCTTTTCTTTCGCCAGTCATCTAACAGCATATTCTGAATCACATATGGAACTCTGATATACAGTTGAGTTATTCTGAAAGGTTATGGTTACAGTGGTGTTGCTAGGGGAGTTTCTGTGGAGCTTGACATTTGAATATTAGTCATATTGACCTGATGCAATTTAATGGTACTATTAGTTGGAATACTTAATAAGATGTTAATAAAAAAAGTTTCACCTTTAAAATATAGTATTGCAATAATTACTATACTAATAAACAAATGACTTCGTTTATATAGCTGGAATTTATTATTTGAGTTCAGTTTCTTAAATGTGTAATTCTGAGTTGGTTCACAGGAGGAAGCTGCCAAAGAGTTTGGCATTCCAGTTCAGTATCAGCGTTTTTGGATTTGGGCTAAGCGGCAGAACCATACATATCGTCCAAATAGACCATTAACTCCTCAGGAGGAGGCTCAATCTGTAAGTAATTGCACTTTTTAGTCTTCCTTCTTTGCATCTAATCTCTTTCACTGTTATGTGTAATATACTTTCTGAACTATGTAATAGAAGGGAAATCTAGAGGGGAGGTTTTCCATGGGAATAAAATATAGATGTGATTTTCAATTCTTTTGGCCTAAGTTTAAAGAACGTATGATGACTAAAATCACAGCACACATTATTCCCTTATCAGTAGTACTATTTTTTAAGAAATTACTTATTTGGAGAAGTCTATAATAGGATTTCTATGCAGAAGACATTCAATTATATAAATGGGACTCTGTTATAGGATGCAGTAGTTGGTGAGTCCTAAAGTTTTGGCCTTTGATTAATCCTGTGGTTTAATGCTTTTTGTTTGGTTATTTTAGGTTGGACAGTTGAGGGAAGTGTCAAATAAGGCACAGAATGCAGAATTAAAACTATTCTTGGAAGTTGAACACGACCAGGTATATTATGTTAAGTTTTTAAAATAGTAACTTTTGTTTGTTGTCTTATCATGTTTAACTTCAGGATTTACGTCCTCTTCCTATACCTGATAAAACAAGGGAAGATATTCTGCTTTTCTTCAAGCTTTATGACCCGATGAAAGGAGAATTACGGTATTTAAGTTTTCCTTTTAATGTTGTATATCATGTCTTTTCCTCATTCTTTCTGATTTGCATTTTATTCTTTTTCAGTTACGTTGGTAGGCTTATGGTAAAACTTTCTGGTAAGCCTATAGAATACACAGCAAAGATAAATAAAATGGCTGACTTCGCTCCTGATGAAGAAATAGAGCTGTACGAGGTTTGTTACTGCTTAACTCTGTGTTTGCATGCACATGAAAATAATTTTTCTAAATCACTTTCACCTGCCTGACAATTTTGCAACTTTTAGGAAATAAAGTTTGAGCCTTGTGTGATGTGTGAGCACCTGGATAAGCGATGCTCATTCCGCTCTAGTCAGGTATATTTTGCTTTAGAATGTCAACTTCTTTTCTTTAATGTAAGTTTCCAGTGATCGTGTCTTTACTTGCAGATAGAAGATGGGGATATCATATGCTTTCAGAAGTCTCCAGTTGAAAAGGTAGAAGCATGCCGGTATCCATATGTGCCTTCATTTCTGGAATATGTGCACAACCGCCAGGTACAGTTTCCTGAACTCTTGTCACTGGTAACTTTCTGAATCTGCTATTGATCTTTTGCTGTTTTTTGTTTTCTGATTTTATTATGGAAGGCTGATATTGTTCATATTTATGGCTGCATGCCCTCTGTCCTCATTCATGTGATGTAATAGAAATACTAATAAAAGTTTAGAATATAGTGAGCGAGAGCAAAAGACGTATCTAAACCGAGTTCCTAGAATATCCTTTTCCTTGACATGAAGTCTTTTTTTTATGATAACTGTGGGATCTTAAAAGGGAAATAAGGTCCAGATTGTGAATTTTTTATGGTTAATTTAATCTGTTGGTTGATAAGAAAGCTATCATCATTATTCTTTGTTGAAGACTAGAAACTGCAGTTTAACCTGACAATATGGCTTCCATTTTGCAAAATGTTTTAGATCGATTTTGTAGCAGCCGCATTCTTGATTCTTCTCTCCGAAGAAGCATTTCCCCTTGTTTTCATCAGGTCTAGTCCAGTTTTTTGCGATATTGATTTAAATCAATTAAGTTGCTTGTGATTTGATGTTCTTAGATTGTTCGTTTTCGATCTCTGGATAAACCAAAGGAAGATGACTTCTGTTTAGAATTGTAAGAACCCCAAATACAAACTTCTCTTCTGTAGAGTTATCCATTATTGTTGTCAGACACTTATAGTCAAGTTTCCTCTCTAACATGCAAGATCAAAGATACATACTTATGATGATGTTGTGGAAAGAGTTGCTTGCAAACTTGGTGTGGATGATCCATCCAAATTCAGGCTCACATCTCACAATTGTTACTCTCAACAACCTAAACCTCAATCTATTAAATACCGAGGCATAGAACATCTGTCAGATATGTTGGTCCACTATAACCAGGTAGCCAATATGATATAGGATATTTCTGTATTTGTTCCTTTTATGCAAAACATATTGACTGATTATTTTTTTTTCCTTTACAGACATCTGACATTTTGTATTATGAAGTTTTGGATATTCCTTTGCCAGAATTGCAAGGTCTGAAGAACCTGAAAGTTGCTTTCTATCATGCTACTAAAGACGAAGTAAATATCTCCAGTTACTCCTCACAATTCCCTTTTTCAGGATCATCTTATTCTTATGTGGTTTTCTGTAATAATGTTTAATTTGATATTTAGGTGCTAGTTCACAATATTAGATTGCCTAAACAGAGCACTGTCGGAGATGTAATTGATGAACTTAAGACAAAGGTAAGTTTTTGCTACTTCTATTTTATAGTTTTGTTATAGAAAAACTAATTATCTTTTGAATACACATTTGAGAACCAACTAGAATTTTGTACATATTCCCTTATCATGAATTTGATGAATATTTAACTGAAATATTCAGGTTATTGTGTCTTAATGTATAATCTCCCAGCGGAGGAGTTCATCTTTAGTAGTATTTCTTTGTTCTTGTCACAGAACTTTAAGTTCACAGTGAATAAACAGTTTTGCTGATCAATACTGGATTACAAACAGGTAGAGTTATCACATCCAACTGCAGAGCTTAGACTGCTTGAAGTCTTCCATCACAAGATCTATAAGGTTGATATTGGTTATTTCTAGTTGCAATTTCAATTGTTTATAGATATAATTTAGTCAAATGAATTTTAAATGTCTTTTCGGAATGAGAAAGTGTATGCTTTTCTTATGTGACTCATATTCTATCCCGTGTTTATCAGATATTTTCGCCCAGTGAAAAGATTGATAACATAAATGACCAGTATTGGACATTGCGTGCTGAAGAGGCAAGTTTTCCTTTTTCTACTCTGTTGAAGCTGAAATTTCATGTCTAAAGTGCTAGACAATGTTGTACTGTTTTCTTATTAAAGTTATAAGGGAATAACTTTGGAAGTGATTTGTCAAAACTGGAGTCAGCATCTCTGATAATATACTATGCATGTTTGCAACATCTATTAATATAATAAACTTTTTTCATTTTATCAAATTTCAGATCCCGGAAGAAGAGAAGAATCTTGGTCCCCAGGATAGGTTGATCCATGTTTACCACTTTACCAAAGAGACTGGCCCAAATCAGATGGTAGCCAATTATGAACGAATTAGCAAATATTCATTTGTAATGATTTTATTTAACACAATTTGGATGTTCTAAGAATTATTGTTTTGTTTCTCTTTTCTCAACAGCAAGTACAGAACTTTGGCGAGCCCTTTTTCTTGGTCATTCATGAAGGTGAAACACTGGCAGATGCTAAAGTGCGGATTCAAGCGAAATTGCAGGTTCCTGAGGAAGAGTTCTCCAAGGTATTTTTATGCAAATCTTTACTTACATATGCTATTCGTTTCTTTCCTTTTATCTTTCCCCACTAACAAATCAGTTTGACGTCCCTTTCCTGATGCCTTTACCATCTCTTTGTTTAGTGGAAGTTTGCACTGTTGCCTTCGGGGCGACCAGAGTACCTAGAGGACTCCGACATTTTATTCAATCGTTTTCAGGTTTGTCTTGGTTTCCTTGGTGTTTTGTCCTCGCATTTATTTGTTAGAAGTATTTATTTGCGTGTACTCTTCAGAGAAGAGATGTTTATGGTGCCTGGGAGCAATACCTTGGGTTAGAGCACTGTGATAACAGTCCTAAGAGAGCTTATGTAAATCAGGTATGTTAGAAGTACATTTACATGTCATGCAAATTAACGAATTTTCTATTTATTTTTGCAATATTGGAGTTCTAATTGTGTATTGCACACAACTGTTGCAGAATCGTCACACATTTGAGAAACCAGTTAAAATATACAACTAATAGAACAGGTAGTTATCCGTTAGCATCGTAGTTGAAGTGGTGAGATTCTTCAAACGATGAGCGTTGTTTTGTAGGTATGGACTTTTACACATTTGAGGGGATATGTCTTTGATTTGATATAATGGTTTTTTTGGGGAGTTTTAATACAGCTATTGTATGGTTTCTGCTTGGAGGTCTACAAGTGTAATTTAGCAATACATGTGAAGACTCTTTAACAGCGTCTATACAAATAGCGGGTATAGTTTGCAGATGACATTCTTTTCCTCTCATGTCCCACTCTCAGAGTTTATGGCAAGTTCTTGGATTTAAGTGCACACGAAATGTAGTAGACCTTACTACTATATATATGAAATATTGAGAAGACTAGAGCTTAATCAAGTATCACTTTTAAAGCCAATTCAAAATAAAAATCTAACTATTCAACATATCTTGATTTAAGGTTAATTATTCAGTAAAAATTGAATTTGATTTTCACACTCCTACTTGACTTAGTTTTAAGATTTTATTAGTATTTATGTTTGAATTTTAATTATGATTAATATTTCTCGATGCTAATAAGAAATAAAATAAAGCTGGCTTGGTAAATTATCTGATGCAGAAAAATACCCTAGTTTAGTTCATTTGATAGCTCTAGACAAACAACAATTTTTTTTTTGGTTAAAAAAACAGAAAAGAAAGCGAGAATTGAGTTGAATATAAGATTTATTTGTTTTTCTTTAACTAAATTCAAATAGTTGCTGAAAAAAGGTTTCACGTTTACATTCCCTATAGTGACTAATTTTCATGTCGCGAAAAAAAATTGTAAATTTGTACTGTTGATATGAAATCTGCCCATCAAAAGATGATTTGAGTTGGTTGTTTTGATGAGTTTTATTTTTTAATCTAAATTTTATTTGAATTTTTTGGTCCAATCTCTAAAATTTTAGTCAAGTTGAATTGTTTGATTTTTTTTTGTTTAAATTTAATTGTAAATGTTTATAATATTATGTTATTATTGATTTCAATTTAAACGATTTTCTATAATGACATAAAATTACAAGTCGAATAGAGTTGAAAAGATCAATTTTTCGGGTCGAGTCTTGCTCACCCCTATATATATTTATTCACACATATATATATTATATATTCACACGCACACATGCATATATCTTCACATTTTTTTATATATGATATATATATTATACAAAATTGAGGGATTTGACTCAAACTTGAAAATTAATTATTTAATACCTATAAATTTTGAGTTGTTAGAGTTATACTTTATAACTCGACTTGAATTTGAAATTTATTTGAGTCGAATTTTTAAAATTACGAGTCGAATCGAGTTTAAAAGATAAATTTTTTGACTTCCGTTCACCCCTACCGAAGGGTAAGTAAGCTCTTCCTTTAGGCCTTGCATGCATTAGATAATTATGATTACATACTATCTTAGAGTTTCATGAAATGTTGATTGCAGACTCGTTCATTAGTAAGTGAAATTCGTGGTATGTGGGCTCAAAATTTAGGGGCATCACACTTTGAAAAAATCTACGAACTCAAAAAAATTATTTTTCCTATTGTAAGCATGCGTGAAAAAAATTCAGTAGAGAAAAATTAATTTTATGTTTGAAATTTTTATTTGATAAAAAATAATCGTAATATGATAAATTTTGATATTTTATAGTTTTATCTTATTATAAAAGATTTTAAGAACTAATTTTAAAAGGTAGCATGTTGTCTCAGATTGATCGGCGATCCTATATTATGGCAGCAAATAATTTTCTTAGCATTTTCAATAATGAGTGTTGTCAAAACTACGCTTAGGAATCGAATGGATGATAATTTTCTTAGCTACATTTTAGTGTACATTGAGAAGGTGATTGCAAAAGATTTCAACTCTTTAATTGATGATTTCACTTGTATGAAAGTACTTATGGTGTAATTTAAATAGATTATCTTATATGTTTCAAGTGAACTGAGATTTGACTTGAGAGTATTATTTTTTTAAGTGCATTTTGATTATTCATAATTTCAGTTTAAATATTTTCAGTCTTATTTCCTGGCTTCGACCCTAGAGAGGTTGTGCTCATGTTTCTGTGCCCTTAATGTAATAATTATTGAAATAGGTTGATTCTCAAGTAAAAATATAGATATGTTTCATTGTGACAGATAACACATCAGATTACTCATGTAAACTATGCTCTTTTTTTATTTGGTAAATAAACTATCTGCTCCTTTTAATGCTAAATAAATAATGAAAGACACGTGTAGGTTAAAACAACGACTGTTTCGTCGGAAGTTGAACAGAATCCTACAGCGTCAAGGAAAGAGCAACGCGAATGATATATACCAAGTACCGGGAGGTAGCTGGCACGACCTTATTTGAACAGGATCTGTTCTATAGGCTAGTACCTTCGTATCCTTGAGTTCTAAGGAGACAGGAATCCTCGAGTTCTAAGGAGACAGGAATCCTTGAGTTCTAAGGAGACATGATTCTAAGTCTGATTGATGAACCATGGCTGTGTGATCAGAGCGTGATTAACTTGGTCTGTTTTGTTCGTTCTTGGCTAACCTCTGACCACAGAAGATTGTTCCTAGTTTGCCTTGTCTTATTGGAATGGCCACGCAGCTGTCTGACAACACACAATAACTCTTTTTTTCCCCCCTAGTTTGAATTACCACAAAAATATATATTATTTTTATCATATGATAGAATTTTATGGATTAAGAGGAACAAGAGATATTTGACCACCCATTTTTAGAGTTAAATTTCATTTTGCCGGAACCGTCTTTCGGTTGGGTCCGGAATTGGGCATCGACTTGGATTAAACGAATTGGAGTCGTCACTGACTATTTTAAAACGAATTTAGGTGGGTCGGACACCATCTTATCTGATATGCGTTGTACCAGAGACGTGTCGGGCTCGGGAGTCGGTTACGGTCAAGGAAGGATTAGCACCCTTTAACCGCCCTTTCGGTACCAATTAATTTATCGGTTGTCTTTATAGCGAAAATTAGAAAATTAAAATTACCCGATTCGAATTACTTACCTTGGAATGGTTGTGAACTTTTCTAAAAAAGAGATCAAAAATGTTAATCAAGGAATAATAAATGTTAAATAGATCGAAGAAAAATGTAGAAATAATAATAAAAAATAATCATTAAATCAAGAAAAGAGGGGGAAAATAAAATAAAATAGAGAGAAAAAAACGATGAAATAAAATGAGATAAAATAAAATGAGATAAAATAAAATAATAAAAAATAAGATAAATGAATAATAATAATAATAATGCTAAAAATGAAAAAAAAAATTATATAGTAATAATAAAAGGGACTAAATTGAAATAAAATCAAATTTGAGGGTCAATTTCAATGTAAATCGAAGAAAGAATGAATTTCAGGGGCAAAATAAAATGTATAAAACATAAGGAGGACTAAAATCATAATTATTCCCAAAAATATGGGACACGCATGTGAAACCTCCTCAACATCCCCCAAAACACTCATTCTTCCTCATTTTTCAAATCTCCTCTCTCTCTCTCTAAACTGATATCTCTCTCGCCTCTCTCTAGAGAGAGCTCCACCTGTGGGAAACCGACCACCGGGCCATCGCCGCAGACCGCTGCTCGCGACGGTTGGAAAAACTGAAACCCTTCAAAACATTCCCCTCTTCACCCCGATACCAAATCCAGCCTCCAAATCTCCAAAATAATCCCCAATAGTCGCAGATCTAAAGAAATATCCCTCGGTTCTCACCTTTCCCGACAAACCTCTTCACCTTCCAATGACTGTTCTTATCCCGAGCTCACGCCGGCGTTAATACTCAGTTTTTTCAATGATGGCTGCCTTTGTATGCTTGGGATATGGTTTGATATGTTTGTGGTTTATTTTGCGTTTTGTTTCGGCTTTTGGTTTATGGTTGTGCTTCGTTGTTTTGCTAGTGGTTTTTGAGTGTACTGTTGCTCGATAGTTCTGTTTTTCTCACTGTTGGTTCTCGGTTTACTGTGATGTTTCGTATATGGCTTCTGTCGATGCGTGTTGTGTGTCCCCTTGTTCCGATTCTCCTCGAGGCTTTTATAGCTCAGTTCTGGCCGTTTTGGGTCTCGACGATCCCGGGAACGTGGTTGTTGGTTGATCGAGATCTCCGTGCATGTCACACCGGTCGCCTCGGGATGGTTCAATCCTGTTGGTGCGGCTGGAAAACGCGCTGGCCGTTGGTTTGCTCCCTTGCGGTGCCGTTGACTGGTTATGTTAGGGTTTTTCAAACCCTTAATGGTCTTGGGCTGGTTCAGGCCCACTTAGTTTCAAAATATTTTAAAAACTATATAATATATATATGTTTTCAAAAATGTTTTAAAAACTATATATTATATATATTTTCAAAATGTTTTCAAAATTATATAATATATACATATATATATTCTAAATAAAAAACATAAAAATAAATATGGACGAAAATGAGTGTCTACACATTTAATTAAAAAATTTATGTAACATTATAAGTTATAATTGAAATTATTATCAAATATGTAACTTTTTATAATGGATATGACAAAATTTTTCTTAAAATTGAAAATATTACATTGTCCATTTAAATGATGTAGATTAAATAATATTTTAGATTAAGATGTAAAAAAATCTTCAGTTGTAAATTTTATTCAATTGATAGACTCATGTAATATTATAATTATTACCAATTATGTAACTTTTTAGAGTGAACAAAGTAATGTAGATAATATTATGTTTTTCATACTAAATAATGTAAACCAGATAATTTTTCAGGTTAAAATGTAAAAAGATACAATTAATTGTAAATTTTATTCGGTTGAGAAACTCGTGTAAAATTATAGGTTGTAATTGAAATTATTATCAAATATGTACTTTTATAGAGAGGATATGTTGACATTTTCTATAAGAACTAAAAACATTATTTTGTTCATATTAAATCACGTAAATCAAATAATTTTTGAAGTTAAAACCTTAAAAGATATCGATGATAAAGTTTATCCAATTAAGAAACTCACGTAACCTTGTAGGATTATCAAACGTGGAATCTCTTAAAGCGGATGCAATAGCCTTGTCAGTCGCACAAAATAACATTAAACCTAATGTGACTTGATTTTAAATTATTCGAACCAAATTCTGCTTTTATCTAATTTATACATATAGAATAAATATTTTACACTAAAATGATATAAGAAGATTATATATAGATATTTAAAAATAAAAACCGATGAAGCAAGCACATTATATTTTTTCCTCAAAATGTTCAAATGGTATTAGGCTAGGAAATGAGAGCCATGAACTAAACATTGGATATCTACTATAACGCCAGTCAAAAGGAACTAATAACACTCATATATCTACAACTTTATGCCCCCATTTCTTTCTCTCTTCTATTTCATGTTCTCAGAAGACTTCTCCTCTCAGTGCAGCTGCTGCTCTTTGGATGGCTCTGGCAACTCTCCAGATTTCATGCTGAATTGTTTCATCCCTTTCCCTTTTGCTCATTCTTGTCGATTCCGCTATTGCATCTGATATTCCGGGGAAGAAATCCAATTCGCTCCTGTGGTTGCTGCGAGGTCCGTATATCTGAATCAATTAGGAAAAAGGAGTTATATCCATGCGCACCGATCAATTTATTCACCATCAAAACCTTAATGTACCCATTTTACAAACTTAAAGTCGCGACTCCCTCAGAAGATGATCTAATGCTAAAACAGCATGTTTCAAGGTGATAAATACGATGTTGGAACTTCAAGCTATACAAACTTGCAGCAGAAGTTAAGCCATAAATCAAAGAAGCAAATCATATTTACATATCAGTATGTTAAATCTGTCCTAACAGCAATATACAAAAGATCCTTACGAGATGCTTGAACCACTCCTTTCCTTTAATTCCATCTGTATCTAGGAAGCCTCTTTCGGCAAGCATCAGCCTATCATTTAATGCTCGGATCTTCAGAGTTAAAAGATGATCAGTAAATTCTCTAGCCATCAGATTCTGCAATCCACAACGGAAGAGATACCACAGAATTAGTCTATAAGAAATGAAAACTTGAAATATCTTTCCTCCATCATATTAGTAGAATTCCAATAAACATTCTTGCCCTTTTACCTTTGTTTCATTGTTAGCATGTTTAACTGCAGAAGTCAGTTCCTGAATCGATGCAGCTAAGGGAGTGAGGGATATGCTATCATCCAAAACCCTGCTCAAGGTATCTTTATACACCTATACAATATGGTCAGAAAATGGTTTCAGAATCTCACTCGATCACGATGGTTAGGTGCTTACACACTAACCTCGACAAAGATTGAAAGCCATCAAGGAAAAGAAATAAAGTAAATTGATCTAAAAGAAAGCATAGATTCTTCATGTTCAATGCTTCCGAATGCAAATGGGTGGATCGTTGTTTTAAATGAAAGTACTTCAAGGAATATATTCCAATCATCAAAGTCAAAATTTTAAGTTATTTTAAACTAACAGTTAACATCTTACCTTGATAGAACCCCAGATAGCTTTGACAACTTAATCATATCCAAGGATATCTCTAACAGTAAACAATCCACCGAAACTTTGTATCGTAGAAATGAGAGGAAACTCTTGGAAATATGAACAAACATATCGAGAGAATAACTCCATACCTGCAACTGTTTAGCATATGAAAGGTAATCAAGAGGTAGAATCGGATCATCAGCAAGGCGAAGGCCTAAAAGATCCCAAACTCCAGCCACTGAGATGTTGGACAAAAAAGTGTTATCTTGAGAAGTTGATAAGAAAGTTTTTACGGTTTGATTATCAAGTGAATGTTTGAAATTCGTCAAGGGATATGTTGGAGGAAAAGAAAGCTAACCAGCCACATGACGCCAAAAGAATGGATCTGCGTTGTTTATCATCCAGCTGAAGGAATCGGAGGCAGTATGATATACAGGAAAATCTGGATAGAAGAAAGAATTTCAAAGTATAAATTGTAGCACTAAAGAATTATGAACTGCTAAAGATGCATTATGTTCAAACTTTCAAACAAAGACTGTTGTGATAACAATGTACCTCTTCCATAGTATATGTCAACAGAAGGAATCCCGGCATGTTGCAAGAATGATGCAAAATCAGAATCCACACCAGTGAGTCTTTCAATCTGCAAAGCAACCAAAACAATCTCATTTAATCTATATGTCAACAATTTTATATCAGAATACATGAATGAAGTACAATTGCAAGTGGTCAGTCCTCGGGGGATAGCAGCATTTTCCTTTTTAGTAGGTCACTTTTGTGTCATTCTGACTTTATATAAGGACCATCCATCGAAAAGAAAATGGTAACCAGCTGTAGTGGGCATCTGGATTTTGCTTATAATCAATCATTTCTCAAGGATTCAGCCCGATCACATCAGAATAAAAAAGTGCTTCTCAGGTAAACTATATCTGGTAGTATTGTTGTTCATACGCCATTCATGATGAAAACCATCACCGTTCAATTAGCCGGGCATAATTGCATGCCAGCTTGACTTTTCCAGTGATGCACAAATGTCCACACTTGTACTCCCCCCCCCCCCCAAAACATACGAAATGAACTGAACAAAAAACATGAAAACAATAGAAGCTTGTGACATAATATGGTCCAAGCAACTTTATCAGAATATACATGCACTTCCCAAGAGAATGCATAATCAAACAATTGAACTTGTGAGCATGGGAAAGGTCGATCTATACTTATAAGCTAAAATATTGAACAGAAAATTTAGAACGACAAAGATTGTGTGGCCCTACATTACTTTTTCCATTTATGGTTGTCCACTTGTCATATATTGTAGCAACCTCCGAATCCGGAACCTTGACCTGAAGTTAGTTTAAATGTCAATTGAAGGGTATAATAAACCAAGTCTTAACAGTTATCCACTTTTTTCCATCTCTCTTATCTACCTTCTCTGTGACCTCCAAAATAAGATTATCTAGCTGAGGAGTTGCTCCAGCAAAGAATCCAGGCCCTTGCACTGCACAATCAACATTAAGATACGCCACAGCTTTAGCACCAAGATTCAGAAGGTTCTGCTCGACCCACTCAGTAGAACCGATCTGAAAACAAAATAGCAACAGATAATTAGCTTTGGAGAACCAATGGGCCAAAAATAATTATAAAATATAAGCTCTATCAAGTTGATGACTATTGAAAAATGTTCAAGTATGCTGCAAAATGCATACTTCTCAAAACCGGAATACTATATGCATCATATCTACACTTAAACCAGATAATTTCCCTCGAGTAACCCTATGCGTCAGAAAAAAAGATAATCTGGAAGATGGATTATCATTCTATACAAGGACATCAAAAATTTTAAAGCTCCGCAAGTGAGGTTAAATGGCTTCTATATAACCTTTCAATAACTATTTATTCATCAATTTTCATAAATATGCCCAAATAGTGCATGAGTTAACCCTCTAACCCAGCTTTTGGAGTTTAAAACTTTGACACTGGTCTAGGTTTTGGTGTTTGATGCCAAATTTGCTCCACATCCATAGCATTTTTCAAACCGGTATCAAACAAAGAAGAACGGTACCTACCATTCCAAACTCTTCAGCATCCCAACTGCAAAAGATAATTGTCCTACGAGGGTTCCAGCCCCTTCGCATCAAAAGGGCATATCTTCGAGCAATATCAAGAAGTGCTGCAGTCCCACTGTTGGGGTCAACGACACCATACGTCCATGCATCTCTATGATTCCCCATAAGCACATAACGATCAGGCTCTTCCAACCCACTTATGACAGCGAATACATTATAAATTGTAGCCAACTTTTTCTCTCCCTAGAAGAATAAACCATAAGGTAAGAATCCAGATATATATAGATGTAGAAGATCTTTTCAGAGAAAAGAATTTAAAAAGGTAATGATCTTTCTGCTTTTCACAAAGAAGAATATTAATAATAAATGATTAAAAATAGCTAAATATGTATAACTAGAATCAACTAGAAGCGTGTTTTTAAGACCAAAGAAGAATGAACTAGTTCCAATAGTGGGAAGTCCAAAGTGAGGCATCAATAAAGCATGCTGATATCGCTCAACGTATTTTCCCTTCTAGAAACAAATCAAAATCCATAACGCTTGAGCATAATGAAGTAGATTACGGGTTCAGATTTCAGCTTAGTGATGATAATTTTAACTGATTAAT
This sequence comes from Hibiscus syriacus, assembly GCF_006381635.1. Classification (NCBI taxonomy): domain Eukaryota; kingdom Viridiplantae; phylum Streptophyta; class Magnoliopsida; order Malvales; family Malvaceae; genus Hibiscus; species Hibiscus syriacus. The sequence continues at coordinate 654,743 of NW_024062153.1, read as the reverse complement.
CTGAATTCATTGCATATAACATATAAAAACTTCATTTTTCCAGTCAAAGCTTCCATGACAAAACAAAAAAGATTTGAAACCCACAGACAGAAAAACATGCAAATGGTAGTGACCACTCATACACCATGTAAAGACAAACCAAACTCTGGTCCAACCAATGCAAATTTCCTTCAATTACCAAATATGCATAAACAATTAGATACTCAATATAAGCCATGAATTACAGGGCAATTCACTTGGCAATGATTTCAAACTTGCTAAAATTAGATCACCCCAGCTTCTTCAAAAAGCATCAATAACCACTCTAATTTACTAAACTAGCTTTTCGAATTAAAAACGCAGGTCAAGATATACCATCCAGCAAAAGAGGCTCTGTTTTCAGTCAAAATTTAACATTGAAATCAATACCAATTCAAATTGCAATCTTTCAAATCCAATTTGACATCAAACACAAAAGTCAACCACTTTCCCATTGTAGATAGCATACACAGGAATAAAATAAACAACAGTGTGCAGTGACAACAAATAAAAGCAAATGAAATTAGCATCAACAATCTACCAGCCAGCCAAAACCAACCTGGTAAGTAAAATTCACCATAACCGGACCCGGTCCAACCCGGGACAAATTAGACCGGCCGGAATCCCTCCATTCCTGGGGAGCCAAAGGACCCCCAAGATACTCCAGAATAAGCTGAGCACTCTTAAAAGGCAAGGGCAGAGATGGAATTCCAGGGAATCTCTGGGAAGCCTAACTGTCCTCTAACTCCAACCTCTCCCCATCTTCAACCCCAGCCCATCCAGGGGTTAAAGGGTCCCCAACTCCCTTCATAACTGTCCCTCTTTCAACTCCAGACCCAAAGTTGTCCCTCGAAACATCCCCTTCAGCGTACATTAGCACCCCCAAAGCGCCCATTTTTTCAGCTATTTCAACGACGGCCCCTCTACCCAGACCGCCACCTTTTTTAATCATCACTATGTAGCCACTAACGTTAACCTCCATCCGTCGAAGCGCATCGTTGTCATCTTCCGTCCCGTGGTTGGCAAAAACAACCTTGCCCAGCGCCGTTCCCGAGGGAGAAAACGCATGGTAGGGTCGTATCAAACTGGAAGATACATCGTAATTAGCGATACCCATTTCGTTTAAAGGCAAGTTAAAGACGGTGCCGTTACTGAAATGCATTGAAAGGGAAGCATGGAGGGGGTAGGACAAAAGGGTCCGAAACGGCACCGTGTGGGTTTCGAAGCCAAGGTTTTGGAAGTGGGTTTTGACGTAATGGATGGTTTCGAGGGAAGGCTTGGTGCCTGCGAGATGAGGGTGGGAGGTGAGGTAACGGAGGTAGGAGGAGACGGTGTAGTTGGTGGCAGAAGAGAGGAATAATTGCTGGAAAAGGATGGCATTTTTGGGGTTTCTGGGTGGGTGATGGACAGTGTTGAAACCTACGACGACGAGGATTATGAGGAAGAGAGAAGTACAGAGCGGGGATCGCTTTGAAGTGAAGCTGCTGTTTGGTTTTGTAAGATTCTGAGACATTTTCTTTTGTTTTCTTTGGATTAGATGAGATAAGAAAGCAGGGGGCTTTGTTTGGCAAAGGTGGCTGCCTCGGTTAACAGGCTTTTTTTTTTTTTTTCTCAAAGAGAAAGTCTACTCCCCAGGTTTAATATACAAAAGTTTTGAAGTCTACTGGACATTGAAATATATATATATTGGTTTAGAGAAGGTGCCAAAACTTTGAACAGGTTTTATATAAAGCAGTCAATTCAGCACCCAAATGGATTATGCCATGTTTGCTTCAACGGAATAAAAATGCGATTTCCGTTTCGGTCCACTTTCTAAAGACGTCATATGCTCTGATCAATTTTCGACGTGTTGTATATCATCTACATCAGATCAGAAATTAATCTCTATATCACCTTATACGACAATTCTTTTTACCAAACTATCTATTCATTTTTGCCGTTAAACCACATTTTAGCTTTAGTCCAAAAAAATTGAATCAAGGTTTAGCAGTAATAGCTACTCAACAAGACGATGAATAGATTAGCTTTTACTTATACAAAGGAGTATTTTAACTCTGATAATCGATCAAAACTAATAATGTTATATTTGTGTCGAGGATTCTTTGTATCTCAACTCTGAATTCTGATCATTTCTAAATCTCTGATATTTAAAAAGTACTTCGAAGTAGAATTTTGTAGTCGGCTTTTAATGATGATTTAACAGAGGAAAAAAATTGAGATATTTTCATTATGTGTTTAGAGATTTTATATATGATAACATATAATATAGGTATTAACGTAAAATGATAATAATTATACGTAAACTGATAAAATAAATATATTTACTAATATAATCAATTATTAATTTATCCTGATAAATTATATAAGATCGATTAAAAACTATGTCAAAGGTTTTTATTTTCGAGAAGTATAGTTTACTGAAGGCTATGCATCCAAAAATACCCTTATGAAATCTTAATCATGATGTATTTTCTAGATGTTTTAGGCCTGTTTAGTGTGGTTTTCTAAGAGTAAATTTAGTTAAAAAGTTTTTTTTTACTGTAAAATTAACGTAAACTGGTAAAAGATGAGAAAAAATTATAGTAGAAATGATGGTTTCAAATCAACCGTAAAAGTTAAGATTTTTAATTTTTTTTTTCACTTTCTATTTTACGTTTCAAGTCAAATTATAATTTTATCTATACTAATATATGTACTCCACTCAATTATATATTTATATTTTATTTTAATAATTTAATATTAACATCTTTAAAAAATAATTTATTGCTTAATAATTTATTTTATGTACTTAAAAAATAAATAAAATTCATGATTTTATATATTAAAATATTAATAGAAAGTTATTAAAAATATATATTTTATTATAATTATATTTTTATTTATATTATTTATATTTTATTATAGTTAAAATTGATATAATTCATATATAATAATAATTTTTTTAAATTTTTATAGTTTAAATTGATATGATCATATATAAATATAAATATAATTTAAATACATATAATAGACATTTTATCTTTTTAAACTTATTTTTTTACTAATAATTCTATACAATTAAATTTAAATTATAATTTTAAATAACACTTTTAAAAATTCATTTATAAAACACTTTAAAAAATCACTTTCAAAAGTTACATCAAGTTGACTCTTAATAGCAGGAGGTAACACATCAAATTTAACATTTAAATAAAAAGAAAATATAATATACTTTATACGTCTGTTATTGATAAAAAAAAAGTACTTTAATTCAAAGCTATTAACCGACAATATTATATAATACAAGGGGATATGTAATTGAACGTGTGTGATGTGATGGTCAGAGGCGTTATCATTTCATGCATGAAATGGAACTGAACACTGTAACTCTGCTCTTGTTGGGTCCAGAGATGGATGGAACAAGGTGGATGCAGGTAGTTATTCTTTAAAATTTTTAAAATAATATATATTTTTAATTAATTTTTTATTAAATTAAAATAATTACAAAATAATATATATTATAAATAGTTAAAAAATTTATTTCCGTATCTCTAAAATTTTAATACTTTTTTTCTAAAATTTTATGAACACGTACTTTAAAATATAATGATTATTGAGTGATCTGTTTCTACATTCATTTTCTCAATCCAGGGAATTTTAGGGAACAGCTTCACACATCAACTACACCTAAACACTTTTTCTATACAAAAGAAATGATAGGAACCAAAATATGAGCAGGCAATCGCAACTTTTTTTTGGGGGATTAAAACTTGGTTGTGGTTTAGTAATTTTAGGCACAAATACAAATCATATAATATCAAAAGTAGAATAAGAAAGGGGAATGAATGTGTTGGACGGTTTGGTGTGAGACCATGTGGATGTTATATTTGGCTTGCAAATTGTTAAATTTGACAATTTGGAAAATTTATCTTGGTTGGTGGTTAACTTATTGGAAATTTCATTTTGGTTGGTGGTCAACTTATTGGAAAATTCATCTTTGGTAGGTGGCCAACTTTGCACATGAGAATTTCATCTTTGGTCCCTAAAATATTAGGTTATTTATAAGTTTAGTCCTTAAAACTCAACTATAAATAGGCCTAAGTATTTCCATTAGAAATCATCCCAAAACACAAGTTCTCTCTTCCATTTGTTTTCTACATTCTCTCACTTTGGGAATTCTAAAGAATTCCATTTGTTGTAATATTTGTTGATAGTGAAGTTATCATCCGGTGTGGTACCCAAGGAGTAGACGATATTCTCGTCGAACCTCGTAAATTTAGTGTGTTCTCTCATTTATTGTTCTTTATTCGGTTTTTTCATTGTGTTTCAATATTCAATAGTTTGATGGGTTTATCCGCTGTGCAAACTTTGGTGGTTATGATCTTAACATTTTAGGTTAATTTTGAAACTACATTCGTGAGAGAAATAACCCGGTTTCCCAACAATTGGTATCAGAGCTTCGGTTGAGGTTATCTTGGTGGTCTCGTTACTGAAAATATACAGTTCATGCTATTGAATATTGTTCGTTAGAATTAAAATGCCAAAATACGGATCAGTTTGAGACATCAAGTTCTTCATCTGGATCAGTGAGGAGGAGGATTTCAAATGCAAATTTCTCGGTGGAGTTGTTCATTGAATCTGATCATTTTGGCATGTGGCAAGGCGAGGTTTAGACGCTTTATTCCAACAAGGTCTAAACATCGCTATTGAGGAAGAAAAGCTCGAATATATGGAGGAGAAAGAATGAGGAACTATCAATCGTTTGACGTGCAGCACGGTTCGATCTTGTCTTTCCAGGGAGCAGAAGTATGGCTACAAGAACGAGACTTCTGCAAGTAAGATGTGGAAAGCATTGGAGGAAAAATTCCTAAAGAAAAGCTCTCAAAATCGTCTCCACATGAAGAAACGATTGTTCAGATTTGATTATCAACCAGACACCAATATGAATGAACACATCACTGCGTTCAATGAGCTAGTGGCAAACAATAAGGCATGGATGAAACCTTCAAAGATGAAGATTTGACTTTGATGTTGTTTTCATCTCTTCCAGATGAATTTGAGCACCTTGAGACAACGTTACTTCATGGTAAGGATAATGTTACCTTAAAGATGTCTTTGTATAGTTATGAGCTCAGAAAGAAAACCAAGAAGGGGAGCAAGTACGAAACAACGAAGGCCATGGTGGCAAGAGGTCGCTCGAAAAATCAAAAGACAAAGTGGAGAGGGAGATCGAAGTCAAAGTCCAGACTGAGAAAAGATGAATGTGCCTTTTGTCATGAGAAAGACCATTGGAAGAAAGATTGTCCGAAGCTGAAGAAGAAAGGAAAAACTGCTCCAGATGCATGTGTTGCAGAGCATGATGCAAATGACTCTGACATATCATTGGTTGCTTCATCAACAATATTCCATTTATATGAGGGGATATTAGATTCGGGTTGTACCTATCATATGTCCCCTAATCGGGAGTGGTTCTCCGATTTAATAGAACTAAATGCAGGAGTTGTTTATATGGGCAATGACAATGCCTGTTAAACTGTTGGGATAGGTTTAATTCTATTGAAGAATCAAGATGGATCAACCAGAGTTCTGACTGATATCCGATACATGCCCAGTTTGAAGAAAAATCTCATCTCGTTGAGAGCCTTAGAATCTAAAGACTCAGAAGTCACTATGAAAGGTGGAGTTTTAAAAGTCACATCTGGCGCACCTGTGATGATCAAGGGCATCAGGAAAAATAATTTGTATTACTACCAAGGTAGTACAATTATTGGAGCAGTTACAGCAGCTTCTGGAGGTGATGATTTAGTCATAACCCAGTTGTGGCATATGCGGTTGGGACATGCTGGAGAGAAATCCTTGCAAATTCTGGCAAAGAAAGGATTGTTGAAAGGTGCAAAGGCTTGTAAATTGAACTTTTGCGAGCATTGTGTTTTGGGAAAGCAGAAGAGAGTGAAGTTTGACACCACTATACATAATACAAAAGGTACTGTGGATTATATTCACTCAGATGTGTGGGGTACTTCAAAGACACCATCTTTGGGAGGAAACCATCATTTTGTAACTTTTGTAGATGACTTTTCCAGAAGAGTTTAAGTGTATCCGATGAAGTCTAAAGATGAAGTGCTTCGAATTTTCCTTAATTGGAAAAATATGATCGAGAACCAGACTGGTAGAAAGATCAAACGTCTTAGGACGGACAGTGGAGGAGAATATAAAAGTGACCCATTCTTTGACGTTTGCCATGAGTATGGTATTGTTCGACACTTCACTGTTAGAAATACACCACAACAGAATGGGGTGGCAGAGCGTATGAATCGAATACTATTAGAGAAAGTTCGATGTATGTTGTCTAATGCAGGGTTAAGTAAGGCATTTTGGGTTAAGGATGTGACATATGCTAGCCATCTCATCAATTGTCTGCCATCATCATCGATAGGAGGAAAAACACCATTGGAGGTATGGTCTGGAAAACCTACTACTGATTATGATTCCTTACATGTATTTGGATCCACTACTTATTATCATGTGAAGGAATTCAAGCTTGATCCGAGAGCAAAGAATGCTCTCTTTATGGGAATCACCTATGGAGTGAAGGGATTTCGCCTTTGGTGTTTAGACACCAAGAAGATAATTTGTAGCATAGATGTTACCTTTGATGAATCTACCCTAGTAAAGAAGGTAACAAATGAAGCTGTCCAGACAAGTAGTATTCTGCAGCAGGTGGAGCATACTCCAAAATAGGTGAATTTTCAGCAGACGATGATTCTAGAAGATGATGGAGCTAATTCTTCAACTCCAATAGAAAAATTAAAAGATGAAGATGTACAAACCCAAGAACCAATGGAGACACCAGAACCACTTGCAGTTACAAGGCCAAGGAGAAAATTCGTATACCTGCTCGATTTGTTGATATGGTGACCCATTCTTCCAGTTGTTTATCATGATATCCCTATCACTTACCAAGAAGCAATACAAAGCTTGGAAAGTGATAAGTGAAAAAATGCCATGGATGAAGAAATGCAATCTCTCCAAAAGAACAACACTTGGAAATTGACATAATCACCGAAAGGTAAAAGAGCAATTGGATGCAAGTGGGTATTTACAAAGAAAAATGTATCTCATAGCAAGAAAGATGTTCGCTACAAGGCAAGGTTGGTAGCTAAAGGCTACGCTCAAAAGGAGGGAATCAAATACAATGAAGTATTTTCCCCTGTTGTGAAGCATTCCTCCATTAGAATATTGTTGGCACTGGTAGCACAGTTGAATTTGGAGCTAGCTCAACTTGATGTAAAGACGGCTTTCTTGCATGATGATTTAGAAGAGGAGATCTATATGACTCAGCCAGAAGGATACAAAGATGGTGGTTGAAAATAATGGGTTTGTAAGATGAACAAATCGCTATATGGATTGAAGCAATCTTCGAGGCAGTGGTACAAGCGATTTGATAGTTTTTTGATGAGGCATAAATACACCAGTATGATGGTGTGTACGTGTCCTGACATTTCATATGCAGTTGAAGTTATGAGCAGGTACATGCATGATCCTGGAATAGGACATTGGCAAGCTGTGAAATGGATTCTACGGTATCTCCAATAAACCGTGGATGTTGGTTTAGTGTTTAAACATGATGAAGCACTTGGTCAGTGTGTGGTAACAGTAATCAAGTTCAATCATTGTTTGAACTTTATTAACATCCTGAAAGTTTAAGCACCTTCGGGTATATGGCGCTTATGAGCTCAATTAGAGGCACAACATCAAATTTGGGGAGTTGAAGAGGTTAAGTAGGCTTGGTAATTTCTAGCCAAGGTGGAGATTTGTTATATTTGGCTTGCAAATTGTCAACTTTGGCAAGTTGGAAAATTCATCTTGGTTGGTGGCCAACTTATTGGAAAATTCATCTTTGGTAGGTGGCCAACTTTGCATATGGGAATTTCATCTTTGGTCCCTAAAATATTATGTTATTTATAAGTTTAGTCCTTAAAACTCAACTATAAATAGGCCTAAGTATTTCCATTAGAAATCATCCCAAAACACAAGTTCTCTCTTCCATTTGTTTTCTTCATTCTCTCACTTTGGGAATTCTAATTTGTTGTAATATTTGTTGATAGTGAAGTTATCAACCGATGTGGTGCCTGAGGAGTAGACGATATTCTCGTCGAACCTCGTAAATTTGGTGTGTTCTCTCCTTTATTGTTCTTTATTCGTTTTTTCCATTGTGTTTCAATATTCAATAGTTTGACGGGTTTATCTGCTGTGCAAACATTGATAGTTTTGATCTTGACATTCTAGGTCAATTTTGAAACTATGTTCGTGTGATAAATAACCTGATTTCCCTAACAGTAGAATGCATCAGGGACATTCCATGCATTAACCTGCCTTCCTCTTCAGGATTTTACATTAAAGGTAAATTTGTAAATTTTAAAAGAAAATAATTTTTTTAAAATTTTACGAGATAAAAATAAATTATTAATAAAAATTTAAAATATAATTTTTTTAAAAGATTTTAGAGGAGACGAGTAGCCCTACCCAGCTCTCTTTTGTCCTTCCGCTCTTCTCCCCTCTAATCCTTTACTTATTCCTCCACCACCACTAGTTTACTTTAGGATTTTAGATTTTCTAAATCTATTGATGTAATTAGGATCTAAAGCACCTTTCGGAGCATGATTTCTCTACAGAGTTCAATGATTGGGATTACATGCAAAATGGCCTTAGCACTAAATTTGATCCTTTTCATCTTTTATCTCTAGTGGAATCTGGAATACACCCAAATTTCCTTTTCAAAAGAATGATCACGAAACTTTGTTACCTTTCAATCGGTTCAATCTGATCATATATGATACTATACATCATATTGATGTTCAGAAACTCGAATATGTTAAATGGAAAATGATACAAAAGCGACGTGCATACATGAATATCCCGATCAATTCTGCTAGATATTTATAGGAACCGGCAGGAAAATTTAACCAAGATTGCTTTGTACCACTTGGGACAAGGCATAAAATGTGAGTTAATCGTGTAATAGAATACATAGTGGAAAAGGTTTCCCCAAGAGAATATCTTTGTTTCAGTGACATATCTGTCAAAAGATACTAAGGCCATAAATGAATAAATAAAAAAAGAAAGTTTTGTGATGGCATTGTTGATGAAAGGAATTTGATGTTTTGTTTTGTTGTGTTTTTTTTATCTTTGGGATACATATGTTTGTAGTGAGGAAAAGAGAATAAAGAAAGAAGAATGAACCAAAGCTTGTCACTTTCACTTTGCATAAAAAGCTGGTCGCTTTCTCCCTCAAGTGGATGCCCCATGCTCGGTTGAGTGGGGAGAGCAATTGCTTCGATGCACAGGCCAAAATGTCCCTCACCTGAAAAAGATTAATACCAACATATAAATAATGCAATCATGGTCGATGCCTTTCCTTTTTGCAAAGATATCTCTTTTCCAAACACATGGAAAGTAATGCAAAAATCAGTGTCCAAATTATACATAAAATTAACTTTAGATACTTGAAGATTTTTTTCTCAAAGTAGATGTCTAATATTCCCGACGTTATTCTTTTTAAGTGCCTACATCATAAAGCTGTTAAAAAGATTCATTATCTAACACATGTCATGCTTATAAAATTTTCAAAATTTTTATTTAAAAAATACTTAAAATTATTATTTTTTAAAAAAACCTATTTTTTTCTAAAATTACAAAAAGACCCCAAAATTACAAAAAAAATCCTAATTCCAAATCCCTTTCCATCATTGGCCTCCTCCAAATAGCCAAAACCCTGACAAAGAGCAATCGCCCAAACACCTACCAATTGAACCCCATGCTTCAAGTGACAATTGCAACGAAAAATGTACGATCGCAAGGTGAGGACTCTAGTTAGATAACTTCAGCAAAGGGTGACAATTTCTCTCATCGTGCGTTAAAATTTAGTTAGATAAAGTGACCGACGACAAAGAATGATGAGTAAGAGGACATTGGCTACAACCAGCGTGGGTAAAGAAGTTTGGAGTTAGGATTTTTAAAGTAATTTTTTCTTAGATTTAAGAAAAAAATTGAGTTTTTCAAATAAATAATAATTTTAAGTTTTTTATTTTAAAATTTTATAAGCATGACACATGTCAAATAACACATTTTTTAACGGTCATGATAGACCAATTACCCAAAAAGGTAACGTTGGAAACATTAGACATCTACTTTAAACGAAAAATTCTTTAGATATCTAAATTAATAAAAGATATAATTTAAATACTTATTTTTATATTAAACCTTAAAGAAATGGTATTAATGCTCAACCAAATGATTTAGGCTAGTTCGAACTAAGGCTGTAAACAAGCTGAATCAAGCTCAAGTATTGTTGAGGTTGACTCCACTCAAAAACTCTTAAATGGAGCTCGACTCAACTCAACTCAAAAACTCATGAGCCTAAAAATTTCAAGCTCGACTTGAACTTGAAACCATTAACTGAAGCTCGAAATGAAAAAATAATCTTAAACTTAACTCGATTGAAACCTCAAACATAAACTCAAACTTGAACCTAATACTTAAATATATAAAAATGTTATACTACATTTAAAAAAAATCAACAAAGAAATGTTAATATTATTACTAATTTATTTTTTAAAAATAAAATCTTAATATATTGTATTTTCGAACTGCTTGCGAACTCTTCGAGTTGAGTATCAAGTAGCTCGTTTCGGCTCGTTAAGAACTCGAGTCGAGCTCGAGCTTGAGTGGAGTCTATTCGAGTCGAGTATTTATCAAGCGTTGACCAAGTTGATCTTGAGTAGCTCACGATATATCTTTCTAATTTACAACCCTAGTTCGAACGAGCATGAGTTGACACTTTGAAACGTAGTCTGTGAAGAGTTTATGGTAATGAAAAAAGAGTTGGTGGCGATGGTAGAATTTGAGGCTTAGCTCACACCTAGAATTCTAGCAAGACTAGAGACGTGAGTTTACATGATTTATTCATTTAGCCACTTAGGCAAATTTTGAATGCTGCTGGAAATTTTCATGTTTTAGGTGGGTTTTTGGCATGCTACTTGTTCAATTCTGCTAAATGTTTACAGAAAAAAATTCAATCATTGTTCATTGATTGTAAAAAGTAAAACGGAAACACCATAATGGTAAAAACTATTCGATAGGATAATAGTTTGGGTAAAATTTAATTATTTTAGACAAAAATAAAAGTTATTTTCTTATGTTTGGTGATTACAATATAAAATTTGTTTGTTTTACTATAATTGATTTTTAGGAAAATGAATTTAAAAAAAGAATTATAATTTCTGAAAAATGAATTTTGGAGTAGGATAAGGAAGTCCACTGGAAAGAAAAACTTGTCCACTTTTACGATGACATCTTCAATTCTGCCCTCAGTACAAACATGTGATCGGTCAACTAGTTGTAAAATCACGGTGGTTGGTCGAGCATTATCCATTCCAAGCTTAAAAAAATGGACTTGAGCATCAGATTTACGCTTGATCCCAAGTCACATAGGGCTCTCCGAACATAGTTGTCATCGATGGAACATGGTATAACAAGCTGCCAGGATCTCTTTGCTTCAATAGAAGTTTACTTAGTGTAGAACAATATTATTTCACCGTGACAACATTTTCTAGTTTTTCCACCTTTCTCTTCTTTGTTACAATATCCTTAAAAAATTTTGCATAAAAAAGCATTTGCTCAATGGCCTCAAGCAGTGGAACGTTAATATACAACTTATGAAGGAAATCAACAAACTTTTTTAAATTGGATCTCATCGTTATGTTTCTTCAACCATTGAGGGAAGGGTGGAGGGGTCTGACTTCATCTACTGTAGGTGGAGGTGAAACTTTTGCCGTGGCAATAAATTCTTCTCCATCAGTAGGATGACTTGTTGAAGCCTCATCCTTGTCCTTCTCATTAGGCAAATCTTCATGTTCAACAATTTCAGCTTGACCTTCAGATACTTCATGTGTAATGTCGTGACGAGAAATTTCTTTCTTTTTTCCCCCAAACTTATCTTCCAAATTAATTTGGGTACCACTCCTTAGCGTAAGTGCACTGTATTAATTCTTTCCATGAGGCTTAGTTATCTCAGTATCACTAGGGACGCTTCATTGCGGGCGAGAATGTAATGTTGTGGAAATTTGGCCCACTTGGTTCTCCAACACTCTCAAAGATGAGCTATGACTTTGCAGTAAAGCTTCTTGGCTTTCCAACAGAGTGCCTTGGTTCTTGATTGTTGAAGAGTGTTCATGCAATAGGGCCTTTGTTGAGGCCATGGATTATTGTCTTGAAGCTTCGAGGAAGTTAGAATTTGAGGAATATGTTGAACCCTTGGTTATATTTTTCCAGGGCATCTGTTGATGCTTAAAACTTTGAGGTTCATAAATATTTGTTGTGGCCTGTTAAGGTTGTCTGCATGGTTGTTGTTGGTCCCTTGATTAGCCCATGAAAAATTTGGATGATGTAGTCATTTAGGATTGTAGGTATTAGAGTAGGGGTTGTCGTTGCTTCTAGGGAAATTACCCATGAAATTGATAGACTCTGATTTTCTGGGTATTCACTCTCATGATGGTTACCGCAACAAAAAATACATGTCGAGTTGGTTACCTTGACATCTTTCACCTCACTATAACTCTGCAATTTTTTCAACATATTTGTTATGGCAGACAGTTGGGCAGACAGTGAATCCTTCACGTCGAGTTCAAATAGCCCATATACTTTCATTCCAGTTCCAAGCTTGTAGACGAGAATTGATAATCGTTGTTGGCTATCCCATGAAGGATATCAAAGGCTTCCTCATGTGATTTTTCAAGTAGAGTGCCATTCGCCGAAGCATCCAACATAATGTGAGTGGGTGCATTGACTCCATTATAGAACATTACAACTTGAGTCCACTCATGAAATCCGTGGTTGGTGCACTTGTGAAGCAATATTTTGTATCGGTCCCATCAATCATACATAGACTCTTCATCGCCTTGTCAAAAACTTGCGATGTCATTGCGAAGCTGGGTATTCATGTTAGGCGGATTATATCGTAGCAAAAAAATGTTGCAGAAATTATCCTAAGTCCATTGAGTCGGATGGGACTCCACTAAACCAAGCTCTTGCTCGATTGCGCAAAGAGTAGGGAACAATTTTAGCTTCAATATGTCTTTGTGCACACCTTGTTGCCTATACGAGTCTCACACTTCAAGGAAAACATGTACATGCTGCCTAGCATCATCATTAGGCGAGCCACCAAATTGACTGATAGAATTTAGCATGTTGAACATCACCGATTTGAGTTCAAAGTGGGATGCCTGAATTTCCAATGCCACGATTCCAGGATTGAGATCATCAAGAATAGGGGTCAAGTGATATCATATAGCTTGTGGTCTTGCAACATTTCTTGGAACATTATTTTCCGTGACCACGTGATCTGCCTGATCCTCCATTCGGTTATCAGCCTTGTCGTAACCGGTTTTCGTCCGGGCACGAAATTTTTACTTGGCGGGAAAAGTGATGTGAATAAATGGTTTTTAAAATAATTTAGGAGTCGCCATCGGCCCTTTGAGTCAGGTAGGTCGAATACCTAAAAATTATCTTTTAAAAGATGAACTGATCTGCGTTTATAACAAAAAATTCGTTTTTTTAATAATAAAAATGGATTCGTGGTCGGTTACGTTTAGGGAAGGATTAGCACCCCTACAACGCCCAAAATTGGTACTTTTTAATTATAAATTGTCTCTATTATTAGAAATTAAAATTTATTTAATTTATAATCCTATTATTTTAAAATTATAATTATGAAAAATATATATTAATTTATATATATTTATAAATAAAATATTTATTTATTTAGAAATATCAGAAAAGGACTTCTAGGTGCCTTAAGACAGCTCTTTTCTTCGATATTAAAAAATAAATAAATAATTAAAAAATAATATATAATTTATAAAATAGGATATTTATTTATTTAAAAATATCAGAAAATGGACATCCAGTTGTTTTAAGACTGCCCTTTCTTAATATTGAAAAATAAATAAATATATATTAAAAAATGATTATTAAAAGTAATTTATGAAATATAGGATTTTAACGAATAAACAAATATTATTTATTATATATATATTTATTTATATAAATAATAAAAATAATAAATAATAATAATAATAAAATAATATTGCAAATAATGATTAAAATAAAAGGAATTAAAAATATAGTATTAAAATATTAAAAAAAATGATAAAAATGAAATTTTAATGATTAAAATGTAAATTTATAAAACTAGAGTACTAATTCGAAATATATAAAAGATGGCATTAAAAGTGTAATTTAACCATAATTCATAATACGGGATTAAAATAATAATTTCTAAACTATGAGAGACTAAATTTGATATTTATCCTAAATATATTATTTAATACTGATAAGGACTAAAACATAATAAAATAAAATTAGAAGACTGAATTAGAATGTTCAGAAATTAGTTTCAGTGACTAAAATGAATAATTACAAAACTCGGATGGCTGCGGAAAAGGTTTGGCCATGCGTGAAATTACAGACATACCCCTCCCAAAACGGCGTCGTTTGGGAAGGGTTATTTATACCCGAAACGGCTGGCCCTTCGGGCCATCTCTCTCATTTCCTTGTTCTGCTTCTCTCTCTAAAGAGAGAGAAGCTCTGCCTTCTGTCTACAAACTCCCTCACCGGAGAGATAAGGCCACCGGACGGCCACCATGCTCCGGCTCCGATTCCCGCCGCTGACCACTATTCACGGTGGCCAGAGTTTGGAAAAATAGCCTAAATCGATCCTATGTTTCCCCTAAACCCAAATCTAGTTTCTTTTTCTCCTAAAACTCTTTCAATAGACGTAGATCTAAACAAAAACCGAAGGTTTACCTCGGTTTACAAAAGTTTCCGGTGACGTTTGGTATCTCGAGGGTAAGTTCTTCTCTTCTCTGTTTTTATTTTCGATTGTTGATGCTTGCTGTGTTCTCGTTGCTTCTCTTACATAGTTGTCTGGGATCATTGGTGTAGTTCTTGCTCTTGTTTCTGTTTTTTTTCTCCGGTTCTTCCTCTCTGTTTGTTTTTTTGCAGGTGTGGTGGCTTTTATAGCCACCACCGAGGCTTTCGTCGGACCGGTCCCTTAGGAGGCTTTCGGTGAGTCACCATAACTATGGTGGTGACTCACCATAGGCAACAACGTGGATGATCAGAGTCATGGCAGCAGAGCTTCTAGAGGCTTCGGTGGCGAGGTGGCGTGGCACTGGAGTGTCGGCAGCTGGACGTTGGACCACCTGGCAGAGGCGACGGCTGGCCATCTGGAATCTTGGAGGAGGCGACAGCAGTGCTAGGGTTTAGAAACCCTAGCTAAAACCCTAAATTGGTTTAGGGTTTTAGTTGGGCTATCTGGTTGGGCCAGAATTGGGCTCCGGGTATTGGGTATTGTTGTAATTGGTCCTGTAATAAATAATAAATTATTTATTTAATAATAATAATATAATATTAAAATAATAATAATAAATAAAACAAATGAAATAAAAAAACTGGTGTCTTTAGCTGCCCCTCTTTGTTCATTCTTGTGTTAACGAGAATAGGGCAAAGACGAAAAGACAATAAGTTTTTTTTTTCATTTGACTTCACTTGATTTTGATGGAAATGTTGAACAAGTTCTTCTCATTCTTCATATGAGTTCTTCTCATTATGAACTTCTTCTTCTTCTTCATATAAGTTCTTCTCATTATGAACTTTCTCTGGAAAAGCTGATCCATCGAGTGATGGATTTGAGCAAAAGGTTGAACAAGCACTTCTCATTATGAACTTCTTCTTCCTTCTTCAGATAAGTTCTTCTGATTATGAACTTTCTCTGGAAAAGTTGATCCATCAAGTGATGGATTTGAGCAAAAGGTTGAATATGCTCTTCTCATTATGAACTTCTTCTTCCTTCTTCAGATGAGTTCTTCTCATTATGAACTTTCTCTGGAAAAGTTGATCCATCAAGTGATGGATTTGAGCAAAAGGTTGAATAAGCTCTTCTCATTATGAACTTCTTCTTCCTTCTTCAGATGAGTTCTTCTCATTATGAACTTTCTCTGGAAAAGTTGATCCATCAAGTGATGGATTTGAGCAAAAGGTTGAATAAGCTCTTCTCATTATGAACTTCTTCTTCTCATTATGAACTTTCTCTGGAAAAGTTGATCCATCAAGTGATGGTTTTGAGCAAAAGGTTGAATAAGCTCTTCTCATTATGAACTTCTTCTTCATTCTTCAGATGAGTTCTTCTCATTATGAACTTTCTCTGGAAAAGTTGATCCATCAAGTGATGGATTTGAGCAAAAGGTTGAATAAGTTCTTTTCATTATGAACTTCTTCTTCCTTCTTCAGATGAGTTCTTCTCATTATGAACTTTCTCTGGAAAAGTTGATCCATCAAGTGATGGATTTGAGCAAAAGGTTGAATAAGCTCTTTTCATTATGAACTTCTTCTTCATTCTTCAGATGAGTTCTTCTCATTATGAACTCTACCTGGTAATGCTGATGACCCGAAGGTTTTGAAAACATCAAAAAGCTCCCGAAGGCTTTTTGGAAACATCATGCACAGCAGGACTTACAGATGACCCTAAGGCTTTGAAAACATCAAAAAGCTCCCGAAGGATTTTTGGAAACATCATGCACTATAGGACTTACAAATGACCCTAAGGCTATGAAAACATCAAAAAGCTCCTGAAGGCTTTTTGGAAACATCATGCACTGCAAGACTTGCAGATATGGGAAATAGTTTACTAAGTAAGAAACTATGGAAATCGTTTTCTTACTATTCAACAATTTCATTTTTAGAAAAGATTGAATGGGAAGCTATGGAGAATCGTTTTCTCATTCTTTTTCAAAATAACTTGTTGATTGGGTAACATGCCCCATTCTCAAGATAATGCTATTGGAAATAGTTTACTAAGTAAAAAACTAAGAAAATCGTTTTCTTACTTTTCAACAATTTCATTCTTGAAAAGATAAAATGAGAAACTATAGAAATCGTTTTCTCATTATTTTTCAAAATATCATGTTGATTGGGTAACATGACCCAATATCAAGATAATGCTCATTCTTGTGGATTACGTCCATCTATTCTTCAGATGTTTGCATGATTCCTGTATTTGCGGTTTTGACTTCTACCTTCTTCTTGTAAGGTATTTTCATCATGAATCTTCTTGTTCTTATGAAGGTCTGTAAAACTTTATGTTTGAATGCATTCAGATGTATCAATGTAATGCATTATCTATTGTGCAAATGATGTTCTTATGAATGAATGAATGTTGATGCAATCTTCATTTGACTTCAAAGTGGTGAACTTGGTCTTCCTTCACTTTATTTATTTTCAGGGTTACCTTTGGATATCAGTGTAGCAACTTATGCTATCAAGCTTGCATTTCTACAGAATCATCTGACCAACTTGTATCTTTATGTCTTCTTTGCTTCATGAAAGTCTCAGAAGAATTGTTTCATTTGTGGAACTCTTGTCGTAGTCAGAACTATGACCTTGATGCCCCATTTTGTCTTGGATAAAACCAACTTTCTTTGCTTGGAGTTGTGCAGAAATCCGATAAAGCTTTCATCTTTGAAAAGAGAATCTGTCATTTTTAAAAAGGGAATCTATCATCTTTGAAGAGTGTAGATGTAGATATGCCTGACTCAATAGGGATTAATTAGGAGAGTAGAGTCTGTTCTGATTTGACTCTTGAAACATATCACAAGGAGGATTTATCCTAATTCCTTTCATGTCTCCACATCTAATCCAATCTCGAATACGGTAACTTGGACCATATCATATCGAGATGCTTAACAACAACATGTCGTTCAACCATAGTTGGCTCCACTAGTTTCTTGTTGTTAAAATTTCTGCTTCCCTTCTGTGGAAAAAAATCTTCATTATATCTCACTTCTAATCTTGGGGTTGAAGAAGACAGACTTCATCTTGGATCAATAAATGGAAACCATATGATCGTAACATTGGTTCAACATCAGAATAATAGGTTCGTAAAACATTTGACAGCGCATTCATCCTTTCCTGTGGCTTCTGCTCAGATGTTCGTAGAACATTTGACAACACATTCATCATTTCCTGTGGCTTCTGCTCAGATGTTCTCAATCATTGAAGCTCTTTACCTAGTGTTCAAAGCTTTTGTATGATGTAACACGATCACTTGAGAACAAAACTCAGTGGGGATACAAGTGAGATGTTGGTATGACCAAAAAGTTGGTCAAATTCACAAAATGTGCTAGTGCTGAATTGAATAAGAGATACCAACTGATATTGATTTTATCTCGAGTAAGGGCAAGTGTGATACCGATCACGTTTTCTTCTCGGGCAAAGGCAAATGTAATACTGATCACGTTTTCTTCTATAATGAGCATTGTAGAGAGTAGAAATACTTCAGCTATAGGATCCATGTACAGAAAGATATCCGTAGAATTCTTGCTTCTGGGGATGAAATGTACATGATAAAACCAAAATAGATGGAAACTCAGTTCATCTTGGCTAGCAATGATGATCCCAATAACAACGGGAATAACAGTAAGTCAGTCTCCCTTTCCAATGTCATCGATTAAACAAAAACTGATATGAAAAACAGTTTCATAATCCTAATAGTATGGTTGAAACTAACTGCCAGGAATCTCAAAGAAATATTTTCAATCATCACTGATACAGAGAATGAAAAATTCAAAGATGAGATTTTGAAGAACTGAATCTTGGATCGAATGATCTACATGGGGACCATCTTTATCCATGCAACCATGGTGTACCTTAATAAAGAAAACACTGTCATGTGACACATGGTTAAGAAGATTAGGTATTTGAAACCATACTTGCTGAGTAGATATTTGTTCAACAACAAGATTCTAATGCAACTGCCTGATGAACGAAGCAATTATGTATAGTCAGCTCGACTATCAATGTTTCATCATTTTCATTCTTCATATCTTTCTGTCTCATTGGAAATATTTGTTCAAGGCAATAATCTTGACACAGGATGATATGGGTCTTCAACATGCCCCAACATTGGTTGATATAGATGTTAAAAGTGTGCTCAACATTACTTCTTGTTGAGATGAGCCTTCAAAATGCCCAAATATTCATATTGCTGCGAGCCTTCAAAATGCCCTAATATTTTATTTCTGGTTGAAATGGGCCCTCAAGATGTCCCTCTGGATCTGTCTGAATTGGGCTTTTGAGATGCCTCAATATTCTGCTTCTGATTCACTCTCAATGTTTGTTTGACTGGAATATCATGATCCTCATGAGGTCCAATTTTGACAATGCACTGTTATGGGTATTTGTGGCTTTATTCGTGCCCCAAATCTATTTATCTTGAATACTCTCATTATGGTGTCACTAAACAGTAGTATTGTCAAGTAATTAGAGAAATTCTCTTCATGTTGTCACAAACTTAAGAAGTACTCAATCATTCTGATAGAAACGTCTGAGATATGTGTCTTCTTAATGAGGTGACCATTTTCTGTATCTGGAGGGATTTATTCAGACAGAGCAGTATAAATAGCTTGGTAATCCGTTCCAGGCTGACACAGTGGCTTATCATCTTTCAGTGAAAACCATCTCTGAAATATACTTTTCTGTGGGAGAGAAACCAATTTATGTGAACAGTAATCTGGTGCAATAACAAGACTACATATACAGTGGTACAGGCTCTTGAAAAATCCACACCCATGCAATTTATTGATTCTGATAACAACTCATCTGATTATGAAGCGATCTTTTAGGATGATTTCACAGATATTGATAGTTCTTTTTGATACCGAGGAAATCCTGAATTCTGATTCTAATAAGGAGAATAAACTGTTATACTTGATAAAAATGGGATTCTCAGAGGCTGAGGCTTCAATAACCATGGAGAGATGTGGTTTATATTCATCAATTGTAGAATTGACAGATTTTATATGTGCTGATCAAATGGCTAAGGCTACTGATGCACTTCTTATGGTAGAAGATAGGAAGCCATTATGCAATGATCCCAATTACAAGCAAAGGCGAAACTTGGGCTATGATTTTTGAAAAGGAAGAAGTAGAGGAAGCTTGAAAAGAAGCTTCTTAATGAAGATGATCATGCAATTTATCTTTCAATTCCAATGATTGGTTCTGGGGTTCCTACCGAACCATATCAGATAACTCAAAGAACACTTCCAGAAGATGCTATTGGGTCTCCTTATTTCTACTATGAGCAAATTCATCTTTCAAATCCAATGATTGGTTTTGGGGTTCATACTAAATCAGATCAGATAACTCAAAGAACACTTCCAGAAGATGCTATTGGGTCTCCTTATTTCTACTATGAGAACGTGGCACTTGCTCTAGTTAATGTTTGTACTTGGAATATCATAGTACTTATTCGATGTAGAGCCATAATTTATAGATTCGAAGCATTTTCATGCTGCTACACTGAAAAGGGGCTATATTCATAATCTGCCAATTGAGAACAGATTTCTTCTTATTTTGTTTTCTCCACGCACTATACATGATGTTTTTCCATTGACAAAGAAATGGTGCCTTCCTGGGATCCAAGAACAAAGTTGAACTGTTTACAAACATGTACATGAAGTGCCAAATTGACAGAAAGGATCTGTAAGGCTCTTGATGCTTGTGATGATGAGCCATCTTCAAGTGTCCATAAGTATATTCTTGATGAATGCCGAAAATGGAATCTAGTATGGGTTGGAAGGAATAAAGTTGCTCCACTTGAACATGATGAGGTGGAAATGCTTCTAGGTTTCCCTAAAAACCATACACGAGGAGGAGGATCTGCTAGAGACATGTTCCCCGGTGGTATCAATGTCCTGTCTCTTTTCTCTGGAATCAGTGATGCAGAGGTTGCCTTCTACTGTCTTGGTATACCTTTGAAAATAAATGTGCAAGAACTGAATGATGATCGGTTGGAGAAATTGATGAGTAGATTTGGCAGATTCGACCTTGTTGTCAGTAGCATCCCGTGTAACAACCTTAATGAAAGCACTAAACATCATCAAAATGGACTCGAGGATTTTTGTTGGTGTATTTTCTTGCAATGACTGCCACAGTGACTGTCTCTTCTGCTGCTCCAAAATACACACTGCCATATCCCACTCTTCCCGAACCATGGAAAGGTTTAGTTGATAGTAAAACTGGTTATCTCAACTTTTGGAATCCTGTACAGCATACAAGTGTAGAATCTATTCCAATATCTTATTCTATGCCATAAGTTCTCAATTTAAAATTCAGCAATCTTCTGAAGGACATAATGGATATAATCCTGACAAGGAAAATAATCGGCATGGAAGAGGCAACAATGATGCATCAAGACTTGAACCAGTATCACAGTATAACCAGAGTGCAGATGGTGGACTTGTTCATTCCCATAATATACCTTAATAGGACTTATAACTCTGTGATGTAATCTTCTAGAGAACAAGGATTGATGGATGGGGAAAATAATTTGTCTGGTGATGCTTATTGCCCTCAGCATGAGATAAATGATAATCTTTCTTGATGAATTGGTAATAATGTCACAGGAGATCGTTACAAGTTAAATTCTCCAGACTTTCTGGTTTCTTGGACCACTTGCTTTCAAGAAAGTGAAATGCTTCATTATTCTGGCATTATTTTTTCTTTTTCTACAACAGAGGTAGAATAAGCAATAATTGCTTCAAGGACCTTTCTCATTTGAGACTATCCTGTTTGAAAATGTTTTTCCTCCTTTCTTTATCGAAGAATGAAAGAATTTTATAGAATGTTGCCTATCACAGGTTCACAATAAAATCAAATCATAAGTATGAATTCAAAGAATATCAAAAGAATCAACAATTCTTTAATGTTTGAGAATTATAGTTCTTTGACAAGTATCAATATTTGGTTTGGTTTCAGGATGGCTTTCCTATTTTCTATGGTTACATCTATTTAAGATGTCACTCATCTATCACTCTTTGTGAACTTTGTCACATTCCTCACTTTGAGGACTTGGTATTATAACCGGATACGTACAAAATAACGCAACTAGGATTGCCAATTACTAGACCTTCTAGAGTCTTTCCATTTCAATTCTCTGGAATCTTTCATTTAGACTCGTCTAATCAAAGTAGTGAGAAAATATCGGTCTAAAAATGAAATTTCTGAGTGCTTGTGTGAAGTTGACTATAACAGGTGTTTCGCAACTCCCTTAGTCCATTTGTTAACACATTTGCCATTTTGGCTAGCTGAATTCAGCTTTATTGTATATAAAATATAATCACCTTTATCAGGTTAATTGAAACTTATCCATAAAGTCGGGGCGATTAACCAATTGCTCTAGAGGGACAGTTTTATTGCATATAATAGCATAATAGGCTAGCTGAATATTATCCATAAAGCCAGGGCGATTAACCAATTGCTCTAGAGGGACAACTCAAACTTTATTGTATATAATAATATAACATGGGTGTTCAAATCCAATTTCTTAAGCTTGTTAAGAAGAACCTGTTATAGTCTAAGTGTTTTGGTGGAATTCAGAAAATCTCTTTGTTAGAGTTCAATTCTCAAGCAACTGACTTAAACTAGATTTACCTATTTGTGAAGATTATGTTCATCATCGAACGTCATCAATACAAAAATACTCTAGTCGGTTTTGTAATGTAATACACCAACGGTGCCCCATGTTGTACGCTCCTATATATAAATACCAAGCCTTTTTGTAATTCCTTTCAATAGGAGAAGGTTATCTCATATTTGTAATAGGATAATGTTTGAGTGTATTTCATCTGAGGTAAGGTCAATGGTCCTTGTTTTTCTGGTTTTCAATCATGATATTTTGTCAAAGATTATAACTCTAATCATGTAGAGTTTTTTAATCCAGTTGATATTAAAAGAATTGCAAGATTGCAAAATTGACTCAATGCTCATAACCTTAATAAGCAACACAAATTTATTTATTGTACAAAAGTTGGAGAAATGAACAAAAACAAGTTTAAACAGGATGCTGAAAATAGAAAGGTACTACAGTGGTAGATAACAACTTCCACTTGTTTATTTAGCCTACTCCATCATTCCAGTAATGTTGGGTATGTAATTGGCCTAAGATTTTTATCCTCATTTGCCCCTCATTTCTTGATCATTTCTTTTGTGTCAACTTCTTTGGGTAAGCCTTCAGATACATAACTCTTTACTTTATTCTGAGCAGTCTCCATCATCATCTTTTTCTTCTCTGGCTGGTAATTGAGCTCATTTTTGGATTCAGAACAACTTTTACTAAGGATGACAGCCTTGTCCTGATTCTGAACACATATTGTGGCTGTAATTGGAGTAATATTCACCAGACTCTTTGTATCCAGACTCTTTTCATTGGTCTTCAGAAAATTTGATACATGCGTTTGAGGTTTTTTCAGAGTTTCATCTTTCCCATTCATTCTTAAACCTGTGGGCCAGTCTCGAATTACCTCTCCTTTTACTTTATTATTATTTATAATCAGAGAAGTATTGAGAATTGAACGTTTTGTCTTTGGTTCAAGTACTTTGTTTTCTTTATTTTCTGCGGCATGTACTTTACTTGTTTTGATACTACCAACTCCATTTTGATGTTTAATTCTCAATTGTTTGACCAAAACAGACTGGTTATCCAATTCTATGATTCCCTGAACCAAAAGGTCTTGAACTCATTGTTTGAAGCGACCACACTTTTCAATGGAGTGTCCTTGGGCTCCAGCGTGATAATCACAAGAGAGTTTCTCATTATACCAACTCGGGTATGGAAGCAACAAAGGCTTAGCTCGACATGGAGTAATAATCTGGGCTTTGAGTAACTCAAGATATAACTTGTTGCATGAAACTGAAGGAAACTTGGGTAGAATTTCCCCTGACATCACTGTCAAATTACAATTGTTTACTCTGCTTTCTTGAAGAACTTGTGACTGTTTGCTTTGTTTAGCTTTCTTCAATGGTACTGAAATTTCTTCCACGCTTCTCTTCAACTTGATCTTTGTCGCATTATCTGGGGTCATACCCGATTTTTGGAGATTTATCGAATTTCCACATTCCCCGACAAAGTCTTGGTCATTTGTTTCCATTGTATCAGCTACATCATTCATAATCCCATTCAAATCTTTCACAACAGGATCCTCTAAGGGTTTCTCTCCATGGATTACAATATTCATCAGGTCCATCAATTTGGTCAGTTGTTCCTTTGAATCATTCTGGAATTTTTTCACTTGATCAGTCATCTTTTGTTGTGTCTCGATAAATTGCTCTTGTAGTTTCTCAATTCTACCAACCCTTGCTAAAATCTCATTCATGGCTATTATCCTTCTTTAGGAAGACCAAGTTAACTTCACTTTGATTTTGTCATGGAATTCTCCACGAATTATTCCACGTTGTCATGATTGAATGTATGTAAAATAGTTTGAAATAAAATGTAATTATGGAAATATGCAAATGTAAATACAAACGTAAAAAAAATGCAAATGTAAATGCAAATGTAAATGCAAATGTAAATATGTGAATGTAATAATAAAAATGCAAATTGTATAGTACAAAATCAAATATAAAAGTATAAATGCAAAATGAAAAATGCAAATGTATGCATGAAAAGGTGTTACTCAAGAATGATAATCTTAGAACAGATTTCATTGAACACAAAAGTTTCGGTACATCAAACAAAACTTTACATATAAGGATATCTTTCACTCCTAACTTCTCCAAAGCCCAGTTAGTTTCCATTCATGCTCAAAAAGTTGAGTCTGCAGTCTGCTTCATCTCCTTGTAAAGTCAGCTAAATATATCATTTAAGAACCATATTGCTTATCTGGACTGCAACTTCTTCCATGACATTCTCTTTCATCTTCTGTGTCACTTCTCGGAGTTGCTTATTTTCCCTTGTAAGAGATCCTTTCTGTCCAAGAAGTTCTTGAACAATATCTTCATATATGTTGCAGTTCTTTTTCAGCTTGATGACCCCTGTGATCTACTCTTCTGGGGTGCTTCCTAGGCCAGCATTTTGAAAGGCTTGACTGATCTTCTGAAAATCTTCATGCATGGTTTTCATTTCTATGCTTAATTTCTTGTTTTGGTTGTTCAAGTCCTTCAAATAACATGCTTGAGCTTCATAAAAACCTCCACTAATCTGAATGCCCTGACTGATGCTCTTACCATAGACTGCTTTTGGTATCAATCTGGTAGGATCTTTGTGTAATACTTTTGGTATTAATATAACAGGATCTCTGTGTGCTTTGCTTGCTTCTATCTTCGGAGTTTCCTCAGGATGTCTTTCTTTGGCCGCATCATATTTTGTTTGATCATAAAACTTTTTGTCCGTTTATGATTTCTTTCCAATTTGATGAACAGTCTTTCAAGTTAACACCTTTTGATTATGCCATGATCATGCAATGCAAACAAAAGAAATCCATGCAAACAAGTTAGAGCAAAAAAAAAATGTATGAAAAATAAAAATAAGAAAGGAAATAAATAAATTGGTAAGTACCAATTAATGAAAAGAAAATATTCTACCTATCATGGTATATAATATATCCTAACCTCATGCTTTTTAGTTCCATGCTTTGTTTGGAAGATTTAACCTAACCGCATGATTTCTAGTTCGCATGCATTTATTCAGGAAAAAGAAAAGGAAATAAAATAAATTAAAAGCTAGAGCTTATTTCTCCTTTGTGTATACCTACTGACAAAATTTCGGCATGGTTTCAGATCGTGAGAGTTTCTAGGGTTTATTATATGCAAAGTTTCGGTTCTAAGGAAATAAAACAATTATTATTTTTATTATTTATATAAATAAATATATATATATAATAAATAATATTTGTTTATTCGTTAAAATCATATATTTCATAAATTACTTTTAATAATAATTTTTTAATATATATTTATTTATTTTTCAATATTAAGAAAGGGCAGTCTTAAAACAACTGGATGTCTATTTTCTGATATTTTTAAATAGATAAATATCCTATTTTATAAATTATATATTATTATTGTTTAATTATTTATTTATTTTTTAATATCGAAGAAAAGAGTTGTCTTAAGGCACCTAGAAGTCATTTTCTGATATTTCTAAATAAATAAATATTTTATTTATAAATATATATAAATTAATATATATTTTTTCATAATTATAATTTTAAAATAATAGGATTATAAATTAAATATATTTTAATTTCTAATAATAGAGACAATTTATAATTAAAAAGTACCAATTTTGGGCATTGTAGGGTGCTAATCCTTCCCTAAACGTAACCGACCACGAATCCATTTTTATTATTAAAAAGAACGAATTTTTGGTTATAAACGCAGATCAGTTCATCTTTTAACTGATGTTTTCTTAAAAACTCTTTTAAAAGATAATTTTTAGGTATTCGACCTACCTGACTCAAAGGGCCGATGGCGACTCCTAAATTATTTTAAAAACCAATTATTCACATCACTTTTCCCGCCAAGTAAAAATTTCGTTCCCGGACGAAAACCGGTTACGGCAAGCCTGATTTGACAGTTGATTCATATTGCCTCTGTCATGTTGAGCACATCGCCTTTGTCTGAAAAATTGTTCAATCTCAGGTTCGATGGGAATTAATGGTTTGTCAGCAGATCTTTTGGTTATGCAACGACAAAAACTACAAAAGAAATTAAGAAAACAAACAAATAAAAAAATTGTGACAAGAAAATAAAATTTGTTATGACAAAACTTATCAAAATTCCTCCAGTTTTCAATCCCCGGAAATGGCGCTAAAAATTTGATTGCGTGTAAATGTGTGTTGTGATACGTAAATCAATGCAAGTATACACAATTGATAACTTCCTAAAAAGGCTACTTTTAAGGCCTTTTTTCACTTAAGTTATTGTTTGTTTGAAAGCTCATTTTAGTCATTTTAGGATCATGTCGTTGCATATAGTTACATTTGTGGGGATATTGCTATTTTATCTCTTAAATGTGTTGTATGAGATAAAAGTGTAGTTGTTTGTGGTGTGCAAGAAATATCAAGTAAAAGGTCTCTTTGGGAAGGAATGTCGTGGCATCACACGTTGCTGAAGCAGATTGAAATGACTTTGCATTTCTAGCATATAAAAGGACAAAAAGATATTTCTGTATGAGGACAGCTGGCACTGCACGTGAATGATGGTTGTAACCGCCTGCTGGGGGACCACTGCCACCTAGAGGATAAGGTTCACGCACAAGGTGTGACTCTAGGGGTGTGAGGGGTATTTTGTACCAAACAACCTCATCATTACCCCTAGATATTTTTATTATATATTAGACCTCATTGGAGACAAAGGATATACAAAGGGAAAGAGAGGATTTTCTGTAATAGTTTATTTTCTTTTTCACCGTTTCTCTTTCTTCTTCCTTGAGTGGCGTTCCTCTATTGATAAGCTCCAAGGAATAGCAAGCTAGGCATCCGAGAAGAGCTACCGATCTAAGACTATTCGTGTTGGCCGAGAGAGACCTCCAGTGGCGCACGTTAAAGGCTTCTTCTCCCTTTCTTTTGCTACTATTTTTTATTTATTATTGGGTTGTTGGAATGAATATTTCATGGCTTGTTCTATGGATGATTCGAACCCCACCATGAACTAACCTTATTTGGTGGGGTTGTTTTAATGGATGTTTAAACTTTCTTTTAATGGTGTATTTATGTTTATCTTGGGTATTTGCTTGCTTTGCTTATGTATGCTTCATCATCTAAGCTTGTAAGAGGCATGAGAGTGTCCATTTCTTAGATGAAGGTTAGGTGTTCGAGAGAAACCTAGCTAAAAACACTTGTAGTATTCGAGAGAAACACAAGACAAGATCCTCATAAGTAATGGGCTATAGTATTTTCATAAGCTTCGAACTGGTCTAGGAATACTATATCCTAATCCCTTAGTACTCAAGAGACACTAAGATAGGATTTTAATGACTAAAAAGGGTAGTTTTTATTAATAATGTAGGGTGCCATAGTTGATACCGAGAGAAGATGCCGTGACATTCTATTCTGTTAGGTTCCTTTGACTAGAGATAGCAGGAGCACTTTCAGCAAACCCTATCGAGCAAGTGAATTTTAGATAGATTAAATATGCTTGAGAGATAAGTTTTGCATCCTGAAAACAATCCCTACCATTCATTCCAGTAGAAGCTTATCGTGTGAGGATTATCGACTTATCATTTATATGATGTTATTACCATTTTGCATTGCCTTGACATTACATCATTTTCACTATTAAAAATCTGCTTTTGCCACTGCATGTTCATTTGCTACACCAACATACTACAAATCTATATCCATCAGCATACACATTTTTATTACCGTGACATTGTACATATCAACACTAACTATACTTAGATAGAGTAGTGCTTTGATTTGGCTAGACTTTTGTAAATTTAACCAATCCATGTGGATACAATACTCACTCATCATTTTATTACTTGAGTGATTGTGCATACTTGCACATTATTTGCGTATAATTTTATAGTAATCACAACACACAACAAGTTTTTGGCGCCATTTTCGGGGATTGGCAGCATGAAGTTAATTAGTTTTGCCAGAGCATTTTATTTTTTGTATTTTTATTTGTGCATAATTTACTTGATATTTTTTATTTTTCAAGTTTATTTAGTGTATGCCTAGAAGACATTTTGAAGAGCCATTGGAATCAATAGAACCTGAGATTGAAAGACTCTTTAGCCAAAGTAGATGTGTTCAACGTGCTTGAGGAAATATGTGTCAGATTAGAAACCAAGGCATTGCTCAGGATGCCAAAATTCCGAATACCGAGGCATTAGGAAATGATGAACCTGCTAATAGGCCTCGTGTTATTCGTGATCACTTAAATCCGATGCTGGATGATCTGAATCCTGGAATTGTGGCACTCGAAATTCAAGATGCACATTTCGAGCTTAAACCAGTCATGTTCAACATGTTGAATTCCATTGGGAAGTTTGGGGGTATGCTAACTGAAGATGCCAAGCATCATATTCAAATTTTTCTAGAAGTTTGTGATTCTTTCTGCCAAAAAAGAGTGCATGAGAATATCTCGAAATTAAAGTTATTTCCGTATTCATTGCGTGAACAAGCAAGGGCTTGGTTGAGTAGTGTTCTATCCGGTTCAATAGAATCATGGAATGATCTTTGTAAGAGTTTCTTATTGCGGTACAACACACAGAACATTAATACTCAACTAAGGAATGACATAGCATCCTTTCACCAGGGCGACGACGAATCCATGTATGATTATTGGGATCGTTACAAGAGTTTGCTTCGAAAGTGTTCAAATCATGTTTTTCACGATTGGACTCAAGTAGTTATGTTCTATAATGGAGTCAATGCACCCACGAGGATGATGTTGAATGCCTCGGTAAATGGGACAT
Source organism: Hibiscus syriacus (assembly GCF_006381635.1). Taxonomy (NCBI): domain Eukaryota; kingdom Viridiplantae; phylum Streptophyta; class Magnoliopsida; order Malvales; family Malvaceae; genus Hibiscus; species Hibiscus syriacus. The sequence goes on along the minus strand of NW_024062153.1, from coordinate 625,423 downwards.
TGCTGGATAAATCACCTACTGAGGTGTTTGCTATATTGGACAGAATTACTAATAATGATTATCAATTTCCTTCTTCAAGGCTTGGGAGTAGGAGGAAAACACCTGGAGTATTTGAGTTAGATACCAAGGATCCAGTGTCTGCTCAACTCTCAGCTATCAGCTGGAAAATTACAATGTTCTACCGATGTGAAGGAAGTGAAAACAACTAGATTGGCATGTCTGTTATGCCAAGGAAATCACTATGAGAGCGAATGCCCAACCAACCATGAGTCCATAAACTTTGTAGGTAATTTCAATCGAGACCATAACAATCATTACTCTAACACTTATAATGCAGGATGACGACAACATCCCAATTTTTCATGGGAAAATCAAGGAGCCCACAATACTAGTCAACCTACTCTGCAGCAGAATCACAATGAGCCTCAAGGTTACCAAAATGTTATGCCAAGGCATAATGCCAAAAAAAGAGCTTCATTTTCAGCGAGCATGAGTTAATTGGAAGCTACAATTCAAGAGTTCATATATACTATGAAGATAATGCTGCAAGACCATTCTACTTCAATTAAGAATCAAGGAGCTTTACTTCATAGTTAAGGCGCCTTACTTTAAAGCTGTAGCTCATCTCTGATAGCTTTGGAAGGTCAAGTTGGTCAGATTGCTACGACATTACAAGAGTGTCAGCAAGGATGTTTGCCAAGTGATACTGAATTCACTAAAGCGCATGGAAAAGAGCATTGCAATATGTTAACTCTTAGTAGTGGAACACAAATCAATCAACAAGTCAAGGTTAGTGGGGCATAACATGATGACTCTACTCCCACTACTGACAATGGTGAAGCTAAATTACATGATGATATCATTTATAAGAAGGACAAGGAGGAGGGTTCTACTACTAATTCTACTAAGGCACTAGATTCAGATGCCAAGGCAAAAATAATTCCTATTTCTGCAGTTAAGGAAGCTAGACCCCCACTACCCTTCCCGCAAAGATTGAAGAAGCGTAATGATAAAGTTCAGTTCAAGAAGTTCGTGGACATTCTTGATCAGCTCCATATCAACGTACATATCTTGGAAGCTATTGAGCAGATGCCGACGTATGCCAAATTTCTGAAGGAAATTTGTACCAAGAAGAGGAAAGTAGAGATTAATGAGACTGTTTCCACGATAACAAAATTTTGTTCTTCATTGAGTAAGTTGCCACCAAAACAAAATGATATGTGCATCTTCATTATTTCTTGTTATATTGGAGCTAATTTCGTTGGAAAGGCACTATTTGATCTTGGTTCAAGTGTCAACTTAATACCGAAGTCTATATTCTTGAAGCTTGGCATAGGAGACGCAAGACCCACCTCAGTTATTTTACAACTTGCTGATAGATCCCATGTTAAACCTGAAGGGAGAGTCGAGGATGTCATAGTAAGGGTGGATAAGTTTGTGTTTCCAGTCGACTTCTTAATTCTGGACTGCGAAGTTGATGTCAAGGAACCCATTATTCTTGGAAGACCTTTCCTAGCCACTGGTTGTATTTTGATAGACTGTGAAAAAGGTGAACTCACCATGAGAGTGGCTGACCAGTGTGTGACTGTCAATGTTTTTTGAACTCTCAAGTATGTAGATGACACTGAAAAATATCAAGGCATTTCTGAATTGAACTCAGTAATTGAAGAATAGATTTGCCAGAACAATTTCATTCAGCTAGCAGAGAAGGAATATTGGTTGGATGATGAAAGCTTAGTGGAGTACAACAACTTCCCAATTTTGGAAGAGAATCTAGCTTACTACAGGCTAGATTAAGTATGAATTTTGAACCTATGAATTTTGATGAATTTATTCCTCCTAAGCCTTCATTATTGCATGAACCTACTTTAGAGCTTAAGACTTTGCCAGGGCATCTTAAATATGTTTACTTGGGTAGCGATGAAAATTTATCGATGATTATTTCCGCTAACCTTACTTCTAACCAAGAGAAAAGTTTGTAAAGTGTTTTGATGCAACATAAGAAAGCAATTGGTTGGACTATGAACGATTTGAAATGAATTAGTCATGCGATTTGCATGTACAAGATTCTGCTTGAAGATTGTCAGGGCAATTCAATAAAACCACAAAGAAGACTAACCCTGTTATAAAGAAGATGGTAATGAAAGAAATTTAAAATGGCTTGATGCTAGAGTTATTTACCCTATATCAAATAGCTCATGCGTGAGTCCTGTACAATGTGTTCCGAAGAAAGGAGAGAGGACGATGGTTACTAATGAGGATAATTAGCTGTTACCCACTCGCACTGTTACCGGATGGAGGATATGCATGGACTATCGAAAACTCAAAAAAGCTACAAATAAAGACCATTTTTCTCTACCTTTCATCGACCAAATATTGGATTAATTGGCCGACAAAGTATTCTATTACTTTTTGGATGGGTACTCTGGGTACAATCAAATTGCCATCGCACCAGAGGACCAGGAAAAGACTACATTTACTTGTCCCTATGGCACTTTTTCCTTTAGGAGGATGCCTTTTGGACTCTGTAATGCCCCGACAATATTTCAGTGTTGTATGCAAGCTATCTTTTCAAACATGGTTGAGGATTTTCTAGAGATTTTCATGGACAACGTTTCTGTTTCTCGAGACGATTTTGAACAATGCATCGACAATTTGGCAAAAGTTCTCAAAAGATGCGAGGAGGCTGATTTGGTCTTAATTAGGAAAAATGTCACTTCATGGTGACTGAAGGCATTGTGTTAGGCCACAAAATATCTCACAAGGGTATCGAGGTAGACAAGACAAAGATTGAAGTAATTGAAAAATTACCACCACCAACTTCGGTCAAGGGTATAAGAATTTTTCTTGGACATGCTGGATTCTATAGAAGATTTATCAAAGACTTCTCAAAGATTTCTAAGCCCTTGTGCACATTGCTTTAACAAAACCAACCCTTTGGTTTGACTAGTTATGCCTCGGCGCATTCACTGAGCTGAAATAATGATTGATCTCGGCACATGTTATAGTTCCTCCCGATTGGACATCACCATTTGAGCTGATGTGTGATGCAAGCGATTATGTCGTAGGAGCTATTTTGGGGCAACTTCGAGGTAAACCTTTTCATGTTATATATTACTCTAGTCGCACTTTGAATGAATCACAATTGAACTACACCACCACTGAGAAAGAATTACTTACTGTGGTATTTGCTTTTGATAAATTTAGACCATACCTAATAGGCACTAAAGTTATTGTTCACACTGATCATTCGGCTATAAAATACTTAGTGAACAAAAATGATGCAAAGCCTAGACTTATTAGGTGGATCTTAGTTTTGCAAGAATCTGACTTAGAGGTAGTAGATAGAAAAATAACTGAAAATCAAGTTGCTGATCACTTATCTAGGCTAGAGAACAATTCTAAATGCCATGACATCGTAGATATTCAAGAGTAATTTCTTGATGAGAAAATTTTATATGCCACGACAATCTTGTGGTACGTTGACATTGTTAATTTTCTTGTTAGTGGAATATTGCCTTTTGATTTAGATAGCCAGGCTAAAAAGAAGTTCAAGCATGATGTAAGGCACTATTTTTGGGATGAGCCATATTTGTTCAAGCATTGTGCCGATCAGCTCATTAGACGATGTGTACCTAAAGAGGAACAACATGACATTCTATACCATTGTCATTCAGCCCCATGTGGAGGCCATTTTGGTGGAGCAAAGAATGCTACTAATGTCCTGCAATTAGGCTTTTACAAGCCAACTCTGTTTAGAGATGCTCAAGCATTTTACAAATCTTGTGATCAATGCCAACGGACTGGAAACATCTCTAAATGTCATGAAATACCACTACAAAAATATTTTAGAAATAGAGTTGTTTGATGTGTGGGGCATCGATTTCATGGGACCATTCCCATCTTTTTGAGAAAATCTATATATCTTGCTTGCTGTGGATTAAGTATCAAAGTGAGTGGAAACAATAACAATATCAAGGAATGACTCTAAAATTGTACTCAAGTTTTTGCACAAGTATATTTTCACTCGGTTTGGAGTACCTCGTGCTATCATAAGTGATGAAGGAACACATTTCAATAACAAGTTGGTTGCCAATGCATTGAGGAGATATGGAGTTCGAAATAAGATTACCACGGCATATCATCCGCAGACAAATGGCCAAGCATAAATATCCAATCGAGAGATCAAACATATTTTAGAGAAAGTGGTGAACCCAAGGCGAAAGGATTGGTTGCCAAAGTTAGGTGAAGCACTTTGGGTGTAACTCCTTTGGGAATGTCACCATTCAAGCTCGTGTATGGGAAAACTTGTCATCTCTCGGTTTAGCTTGAACATAAGGCGTATTGGGCCTTCAAGCAATTGAATTTTGATGCTCAACTTGCTGGGGAGCAGAGATTATTGGAACTTAATGAAATTGAAGTGTTTAGAGCATAAGCATATGAGAATGTTCGGATATACAAGGAGAAGACCAAGAAGTGGCATGACCAGAAGCTGATGCCACGACATTTTCATGTGGGCCAACAAGTATTGCTTTATAACTCTATACTCAAACTTTTTATTGGGAAGCTTAAATCTCGATGGTCAGGACCATTCGAGGTGCATTGTGTCTATCCCCATGGAGCTGTTGACATAAAAAATATAGACGATGGGACGATCTTCAAAGTCAATGGCCAGTGTCTGAAAGCCTATAATGGAGTTCCACCACCGCACAACAAGGAAGTGTTGTATCTGCATGATGCTGAAGAGTGCCCAACTGATAACCAAATTTCGATGCCACGACATTGAATTTCATGACTGTGCATAAATACTAAATTTAATCTTTCCTTTATTTTAATTTTTAATTTTTATTCTTATTTTATTTTGTAGATAATTTTTGATTTGCTTTGTAGGGACCACAATATTGCAGCCGTGCAAGGAGCAGTTACCAAAGGGAGGAAAGGACAAGCAATTAATTTGGGAAAAAAATTCTTTTTGATTTATTTATTTTTCTTTGATTTTATTTCTGATTTTAACTTTTCTCTCTCCACTTTTTGTCCCATCATCATCATTACTTTTGCAGGTTACTTTTTTCCTCCCTATATAACATTTACCCCCATCCACTCATTTCTTTCAACCGTCCTATCACCCATTTATCTCTCATTTTTAACCTTTTCTTTTTCTTTTTTCTCTCTCATTTCTTCATATTCTTCCTTCACTTTCCCCATAGCCGAAATTTTTCAAGCTCTCAAAGTTCTCAAAGCCTCTTCTTTTTTCATTTTTCTTGTTTAACAAATATTGGAGAAAATGGTACGTACAAGACCAACCAAAGTCGAAGCTCCCACTTTTCAGCAGTTCGAGAATGATGAAGCCAAGGCACTGTTTCAAAATTTCAAGAACAGAAAACTCTTCTTTGAGTTGGGTTTCATTTTTACTGATGAAGTCGACGGTGGTTTTGGACTGGACGTGATGGACATTTTTACTCCACACAAATGGAAAAAATTTGCAAGGTATCTGGGTTCGGTAAATACTTCACTGGTTAAAGAGTTTTACGCCGAACCAACACTCCATTTTCGTTTAAGGTAAGCACATACGGTTTTCACCATCTGCGATTGATAGAAATTTTCATTTGTAGGATGTTGAGGACTAACATACTAAGTTCGAAAATGAGGCTGATAGCACCACGTATGATGAAATTTTGGAGACTTATGCTTTGCAAACACCACATGGAATGGTTGCCAAGCTAGTAGGGATTCGGTCAACTGTAAGCATCTACAACCGCGCGCGAAGTTTTGGAACCATTTCCTCAAACACAAACTCATGCCTACATCTCACAATACGATGGTATCCCTTTCTCGTTTAATGGTTTTACATTCGATCATGGTAGCCCGTACTATTGATGTGGTTCAAATCATTGGTCATCAAGTTCATGAGTGTTTAGGTAAAAAGACAAGTACTTTAGTGTTCCCCAATTTGATTATTGCTTTGTGCCGTAAGAAAAAGGTAAATAAGAATGCTTTTGATGAGATTTTATCTGGAGTTTTAGGCATTACTAGGGATATATTACCATTGTTATTGGGACTTAAAAACCCAAAATCTAAGTCCCCTACTCATGAGAAGTTTGCAGGTAATGAACAATCAAATGTTGAGGCAAGCTTGCTTCCTCTCGAAGAAACTGTGATGCAAACTCAGACTCACTTACATGCTTTACACGGTGATATTCGTAATTTCTTTGGTTATGTTAAGTAGAGAGATACTGTGGTGGAAACAACGTTCCAAGAGATCCTTCCCCACTTTCAACAGAATTTTCCAGTCTTTTCGGATGAAATTCTACCGTCATTTAGCAGAGGCATCTCCCGAGCCTGAGAAAGATGACATCGATCCTCCAATTGTTGAACCGACTCCTGACCCGTAACATTCTGAGACCCCTGAATCACTTGCTGCTCCTGTTGAAGAAACACTCAGTCTCGATCCTTCTCATGCACCACGTAGTGTCCGACGTACCAAAACCTCGGCTTAACGTATCAATATAGCGTATTACTACTCTACCTCTTCAGAGTCCAGCCCGGTACCATTGCGTAAGCGCACCAGGCGAGGAGCTGCTAGTAGCTCTAAGGTAACACCACCACGCAAACCATGAGATACCTCACTTGCATTCATTTGCATTTTTGTTTGCATTTCATTGCATGACATATAGTTTTTATTTATTTTTGTTCTCTTTAAACATTGAGGACAATGCTTTCCTTAAGTTTAGGGGAGGTAGTGTTCTCGGTAGAGCATATGCATGATAGCATTAGCGTAACATTATGCCATGACATCAGTAAATAATAGGACAGTTAGATAGAAAGTTTTGAGGATACCCGATAATGATGAATTTGTTAGGCTAGAAATTGAATATAAATGACTATTGAGAATGATGAACTCACACTACAAGAAAAATACCCTTTAATGATGCGCATTGCGCGTCATCTATGGGTGCGGATGACACACAAATGCCTGTCGTTGAAGCCACTGGCATGAATTTTTTATGACGCGCAATTGTGTCATAAATATATGACGCTTATTTATGACACGCATTTATGACGCGCATGTATGACTTACATTGCGCGTCATTGAAGCCTCTGTCATAAATTAATATGACACTCATTTGTGTGTCATAAATTTATGACACGCATGTATGACTTACATTGCGCGTCATTAAAGCCCCCGTCATAAATTAAGATGACACACATTTGTGCGTCATAAATTTATGACACGCATGTATGACTTACATTGCGCGTCATTGAAGCCCCCGTCATAAATTTGTTTGACATACATTTGTGTGTCATAAATTTATGACACACATATATGACTTACATTGCGTGTCATTGAAGCACACATCATTTAAAAAACGACAAACGTTCGTGTGTCGTGATTGTATTTCGGAAATTATATATATATATATATATATAAATAAATATATATATATAAATATAAATATAAATATAAATAAATATAATATAAATATAAATATAAATATAAATATAAATATAAATATAAATATAAATATAAATATAAATAAATATAAATATAAATATAAATATAAATATAAATATATAAATATAAATATATATATATATATATATATATATATTGTAGATTGACAAATAATCAAACTAAATCACATTGAATGCCTCATAATACTAAATCTATGTACCATATTATATATAAGCAATCCATTTGCATACAATATATTTACATTAAGTTATAAAAAATATTGTATTAATCATATGTCGATACAAAATATCAAGGCATAATAAAGTTTGCCACATAAGATACCCATTCTTTGCGAATATCATCAATGTCATCATCTGTGTATTCTTCTTTCCCATCGCCAACCTAAGTAAAAAATATGAAATAAGTATATAATTTATACTTATTTAAAGTGAAGTATATAATGAACTATTAAAGAGTACTAAAATGACCAATTTTACATATGCATTCTTTGAAGAATAATAAAATTATTCAAAGTCATAAAATCAATAGCATTATAAAAAATTCCAACTTTGTTCACAACAATATCATCACAAATAATAACCAAAAGAGAGTCCCTGTTACGTCTATAGTACTTGACAAAATCAAATTTTGGATTTTAAGTGCTACTACGTGTCAAATGCTTTCACAACTCCACCGAACAGTTCAAATTGTTCCTTTAGACATTGATTCATATATCGACAAATAGTATCGATTGCCACATGCTTAAAACGTGTAATTAGATTCAAGAATTCACTCATTAATTACAACAGAATCTATCAATATATAGAAGCAAATAACAAGAAGTTTACCATCAATGTAATCTTTCACTAAGTTAAATTCACAATATTTTTAAGTTTGTTTCAAATTATAAACGATAACCTCTTTTCCATACAAAAACGTTAATCATCAAAATAAAAGAACATTTCAAACTACAAGGTGATAACTAGAAGTCTATAATAGCATCTAACTTTGAGTTTTTCAGCAGAAATAAAAAGAGCATGACAATTGTTATTAATATGAATAGACAAGATGTTATCGTAGATGAATTTCCAATAATATCATCCTACTTCAAGTCCATATGATAGTTGTGACTAATGTGTATGTATGATATGACAGATGTGTATCAGAAAAGTTTGCTTACATTCTTATTGACCAGCACTTGAAGTCCGTTCTCGACTATCTCTTTCATGAACTTACAAACATAATATCCACACTCGGTACCTCCCGACTGACGGGGACACTACAAACAGTTTACAATAAACGATTAGTCAAAATGAAAGCTGCAATTTAAACATGGAATGATCGTTTGAAGTCCTCACCAAAACAATGATCCAATTGAGGCTAACCCTTTTGTTAGATCCACTTTGAGCATTGTATAATTTCATTGCCCTATAAAAATTGATGAAATATATCAAAGAATATACTATAATGTTTCGATAATTTATGTCACTTACGCATCAATAACTTGCTTCAACTGTTGATGGACTTTGGTGGGCCCTAAGAAATCAAGATAATAACAACTTGTTGCTTTCATATTTATCACCGCCAACACCCAATGTCTTCTATAAAAACGAAAAACCAAATTAAGTTACTAAAATATATTGATAATCAAATGAAAAATCAAATGAAAAAACAAACACGGGATTATATGGCACTAGGACGATGTCATTGTCCTTTCTTAGAGACAATCGATCTGCAACGCTTCGAATTGCCTCATCGCTATTTTTGAATTTTTCCTTACGTCCTGATGGCGAGATTGCAGACGGGCTCATAAAACAAATTCCATGATCTCTTTTTGGCCCATTCTTGATTTCCTCAAACAAATACCTATATATTAACATTAGACAAGTACGATGATTAAATATATTATGTTTTAATAAAATTAAAATTATGCACTTACATCATATAACAAGTAATCGCAGAACCGGTCATCTCATCCACAGTAAAAACCACTTCAAAATCTTCCCAAGTTATATATGTGAAACTCTCGTACCCAAACATATCGTCCTCACATTGCACTTTCAGGGACTCCGCATTTTTAAGTTGTATATCAACCATACGTGCAAACACTTTCAAAACACGGTTGCTTTCAACTCTTAGCCTTGTCATCATTTGTGCTCTCGTCCTCCTCCTTTGCGGTGTTCCCTCCTCCTTTTCTTTCTTTCTTTCCCTCTTCGGTGTCCCTTCTTCTTTCTCCTCTTCCTTTTTCCTTTACGGTATCCCTTCTCCTTTACCCTCTTCCTTTTCTTTCTCTTTTCCGTCTTCGGTATCCCTTCTCCTTTCTCCTCTTCTTTTTCAACAAGTTCTCTTTGTCATTTTTTTCCTTTATTACTTTTTACTTCATCTCCGTTCACACGTTTTTTTCCCATAGACGCCAACACTTTTTCCTACAAAAAAATATAAAGATATCATTTAAATTAGACATATATAATTTCTTTAAATAAATGAAAATATTACCAAATCAGAGCATCGAATGACTAGATGTCTAGGCCACTTCACTATGAACCCCACTGAATCTTTAACCTTGTAAATGAACTCCTCATCTAGTGGAAACGGTAGTAACGCGTCTCCTTGCACACTCATTTCCATCATTACTTCAATGTTTTCACTTGTTATATAAAGTTATTACTAAGATACAATATTCTAAAAAGTCATAAAGAAAACTGATATTTTTTGTAATACCTGATAGATCATTGTGCTTCACTATTGTTCCTTTGGCAACTATATTGGAGGCAATATCAATCGCAAGATAAGAGGAAGTATCCTACAAATTATATATATATATTAGTTGTAGTCAAGACTTACATTTAATTCATACTATAATTTAATAAGACTTACAAGTAATTCCTCGGGTGGGTTGTCTTCAAAATCTGCTTTGCCCCACCCTTGGCAACTTGCGCCTTCAGAAGCATGATTCATCCCTTTTTGTAGTTTCTCTATTGCACCTTCAATTTGGTTGAACCTTTTTTCAAACTTTTTCTTCTCACCATCTAAGTATTTCTTCACGGTATTGGGTAAGACAAAGTATTGGTGTGGCCTTACATATTTGCCCATCCCTCGTACACGCCCACGTTGTTCCTGGGTACCTAGGGCTTGGGTAAGCATGTCATTTGTTCCAACACTGACCTCTCCTAAAGTTTCTGACTTCTGCATCTCTTCCTGTAGTGAAAACAAATATTCATATTCAAAAATATTCAAAGGATTAAAGCTCATATGGTGCTATAACAATAAGATGAAAATAAATAAAGTAGGAATGTTCACAGGAACTTACCATTTTATCAACAACAATCTGGACATTCGGGTCATAACCTCCTTTTTTCATTTGTCTTGCCTTTTTCCACAACAATGTTCTATCAATCTCGTCTTCCTCCTTTCCCGTTTCTTGCATCAAAATTAAAAATAATAACAACAATGAATTAACATAAACAAATGCATATCTAAACTATTTAATTAATTTACTACATACAATCTCAAGAGTTAGTCCAGCATATCCTTTTCTACTCAACCGATGATTGTATCTATGCTGTCCACGCATTTTTTTAACTTTCTCACTTTTTTTCTACATTAGAAACATTAAAACAGTCAAGACTGGTTTCTAAAACTAATATATATATATAACAAATACCGACAAATACAGACTGGTTTCTAACCTCCCACTTCTTTGAAAGTCTTTGCGATACAAAAACCTTCCACTCATTTTTCTTCAAATAAGGATACATCTCTGGAGGGTTGAGCAGATTTGCATTAGGGTCATTCTTAAACTTCTCAATGAATTTCTTATACAGATAATGCTTAAAGTTCTTCCACTTTGTCCCAATGGATTGAAGGGTGTTCTTCCGACTCCTTGGATCAAGTTCAAAATTCATCTGAAACATAAAGCATTAATTAAAAAAAATATTATTTTTAACAAAAAAAGATTAATTGGAAGTTAAGATCAGATGTTAGACTTACCAAAATGTATTGCCATAAGTCTTCTTTTTTTTCCTGTTCAACATCTCGCCAAGTGGCATAAGTGATAGGCACCATTGATCTTGCTACCATGCCCTCAAAGGAAGCAAGTTTCGTTGCTTCAACGCCAATCGGAACACCCTTTTTATTGTAAGTAATGATAACTTTTCCTTTAGTAGTTTTTCCCTTTATTGTCGGACCTCTTTGTTTAGAGTCTTCATCATGACTCGAAGACTGATCCGATTCCATGGTACCAAGTACAACCTGTTTCAACATGATTGAAATAAAAAAAAGTTCTATTTCTTGCAGTTGGGACAGAATTAATAACATACAAATGTTGAAATAAAAACATACCAAAAAGTAAAGATTTTATTTTACAAAAAATATTTTAAACTAATATGCCCTCGCCATCCGGGCGTGTACACAAAAAATCATCATCAAGTTCTACTAAAGGGGAGTCTTGTGAAAAATAAAAAGTAACATGGTATTCCAACATATCATCAGTTTCACCATTTGCTCCATACTTGTACATCTTATGTGGTGTGAAGCCGACAACAGACAAATTCGCATCTTGTTGATCTTGAACATAAAAAACTTGTTTGGCTTGACTAGCTAATATGAAGCGTTCAGTTTGGTGATCAAGCCTAGCAAAGTTAACCACTGTGAATCCAAAGTCATCTTTTTTTATTCCACGACTATCAACCCAATCACACATAAAAACAGGAACAGTGAATATGCGATAATCAAGATCCCATATCTCTTGTATACGACCATAGTAAGTAACATCTCCATACAAGGAATTGGAGTCTTTTGCACTAGCAATCTGTATATCATGTGCAACTAGAGATACTCCACTACATTGAGTTGTTCTTGATTCATCTCAAGATGTTGTATGGAACCGATACTCATTTATGGAAAAACCGCTATATTTCTTCACAGCAAAACTTGGCCCTTTGGCCAACCAACGAACACTCTCACAAATGTCTTCCCCGTTAGCGAAATGTGTATCAACCTTGGTCATAAGCCAACTAATAAATGTTCGACTGTGCTGAGTCTACAACCATTTACTATTTCGAGAGGCACGTGGGTTATGATCCTTCAATTCCAACATATGTTGCCTAAATAATATTTGAAGATAGAATCATATTAGAAGTTAGAAAAAGTTTAATGCATTACATAGAGTACAAAGAAGACACAGTGGTTCTTACTCTATATACGGCTCCACATCAACAGTATTTCGTAATACATAAAGATGAGTTTCATCAAGTAGCTTAGCATCAACAACCTCGACTGTACCCCGTGATAAAGGTTTGTCGGTGCGAATTCTTTCATCAACACGTTCATGAGGATTGCCAATTGATTTCATATTTTTTAAGTAGTCTGAACAAAATTCCAAGGCTTCCTCTGCCACATAACATTCTGCAATAGAACCTTCAAGTCGATGATGATTCCGTACATAGCCTTTGAGTGTTTTCATGTATCTCTCAAATGGATACATCCACCTAAAATGAATCGGGCCACATAACCTCACCTCTCTAGCTAAATGCACCATCAAGTGGATCATGACATCGAAAAACGAAGGAGGAAAATACTTCTCTAACAAACACAAAGTTAATACGATGTCACTTTACAACTTGCCTTGCTTATTAACATCAACGACTTTACTACACAACACGTTGAAAAAATGACACAAACCTATGATTGTTTTCCTCACTTTCACATGTAACACCCCCTTTATTGCAAAAGGGAGAAGTTGTTGCATCAGTACATGACAATCATTAGACTTCAAACCATTCATCTTTGATACATCATCAGACACGAGATTCTTGAAATTTGAACAGCACCCATCAGGCACTTTTATGGTAGACAGGGTCTCGTAAAACTGGTGTTTTTATGTGGTATTCAATGTGTAGCATGCAGGCGGAAGCCAAGTACGATTCCCTCTTGGTTGAGTTTGTAATTCAGGCTTAATGCCCATCGCCTCAAGATCTTGTCGTGCTCTTAACCCATCCTTCGTCTTGCCAGGCAAATTCAACAATGTCCCATAAACACTTTCACACACATTTTTCTCTATGTGCATAACATCTAACTGATGACGAACGAGCAACTTCTTCCAATATTCAAGTTAAAAAAAATCGATTTATTGTGCCAAAATTTAGCTCTCTCATCGATGCTTTCTTTTTCATTCTTTGACGTTTTCTTCTTTGACGTTTTCTTCTTAGACGTTGTCTTCTTACCCCATGAAGTCTCAAACCCTGTCAGATAGTCGTAAATCTATTCACCTGATAATGGTTGTTTTATAACACCATCATCTTGTTGATTGTTGAAATCTTTTTTTCTTTTACGAAGAGGATGTTGAAGTGGCAGAAATCTTCTATGACCAAGAAAGCATACTTTTTTCGAATTTGGCAACCAGTGTGAACAAATATTCTCTGAACATATTGGACACGCATAATAACCTTTGGTAACACACCCCGAAAGATTACCATATGCAGGAAAGTCATTTATAGTCCAAAGTAATATTGCTCTTAGATTGAAGTATTCTTTTTTATAAGCATCATATGTCTTCACGCCAGTTTCCCACAAGAGTTTTAGATCTACTATCAATGGTGCCAAGTAGACATCAATATTGTTACCAGGTTGTTTTGGACCTGATATCAATAGAGTCAACATCATGAATTTTCTTGTCATGCACAAATAAGAGGGTAGATTATAAGTTATTAAGATAACCGGCCAACAGCTATGCTTGGAACTTAATGACTTGTGAGGATTGATACCATCAGCGGACAAGGCTAATCTAAGATTCTGTTTTTCTTATCTGAATTCTTTCCACATTCTATCAATAAGCTTCCAAGAGGGGGAATCGTGAGGATGACTTAGCATACCGTTATTAGCCCGACCTTGTGCATGCCAAGTTAAGTTTTGTGCCATTTCTGGTGACGAAAACATTCTCCTAAATCTGGGGATGGGAGGAAAATACCACAAAACTTTCGAAGGTACGTTTTTGGTATCCTTCTTCCAACGAGATGTGCCAAAAGTTAAATATTGAGAAACATCCTTATGTTCTTTCCAGAATAGAACACAATCGTTTTCACATGCATGAATTTTTTCATATTGTAGACCTACTCCTTTTAGCAATTTCTTGGCATCATATAGGGATTTAGGTATTCTATTGTTTAATGGTAAGACATCTTTTAGGGCACCTAACAATACTTCAAAACTAGCCTCAGACCACCCAAATTGACCCTTGATATGTTGTAATTTCAATAATCCACTAAGTGCATTATACTTTGACCCTACGTAAAGTGGCTTCTCACATTCTTCAAGAAGTGACTTCAATGAATCGAGTTCTTTTTCTACATATCTGAAGTCATCATGTAGCATATCTCTTGTATAATCAAAGTCGAGAGGAATAGATTTGTTAGGGCATCTAGAATCAAGCTTGGGATATCTTTCTCCATGGAAAGACCAAACCTTATAACTTTCATCGAAGCCATAGGAAAACAAATGATAGCGCACGGTCTGAATTGAGTGGTGCCATAAATTAATACAATGTATACAAGGACATCGAATAAGATCTGAATTTGGATCATTATTTTGTGCAAAGTCTAGAAAGATGTTTACACCCACTTCATATGCATCAGATAACCTATCAGACGAAATCCATGCTTTATCCATCGACCATTACTTACCAACCTAAATAATTATAAAGTAATAGCAAAACTACAACTTTATAACTGATGATTGATGAAATATTTATGTAAGATATGAAGAACAAAATGTTTACCCCAAATTACCGAGTACAAAGTAACCCTAACAAATTCATTTTGTACTATGCTATAGAACAATGTTCAAGGGTCATGACCCATTCATAAAATCTAAAAAACCAATTTAAAACTGGAACAAACCCTAACAATGTTAGATAAATTATTGGTGTTAGCCTATTCGATATCTTTTAACGTTCTTGGTGTTAGCCTCAAAATCTCTGTCTTGTGCTTATTGTAATTTAATTTGAAGCACATGGTTGTAACATGAGAAAGCCTCATTGCCTATATTCGTAATCATCATTCAAAGAATGTTGCCTAAATCTAAGTTAATAATCATATTTTACGATACTTGAATTCGGGTGTGAGCATAAGATTGGAGTACATGTTTGAAACGATTATATTGGACAGAAAATTCTTAAAAGTCATATGCTAGTACCCATATGATAGACAAAAATGTTAGAAATAAACACTTCAAGAAAAGAATGAAAAGTCGAAGCAACATATAGTTACAAAATTTGACTAAAATAAATAATAAGATAAGATGCCACTAACCAGTATACCCAGAGAACTGTAGATATTATGTATGGGGCATTTCTTGAGAGAGACTCAGTAAAGGAATGTCATGTTCCATCCAATGATACCATCCGTGCCAAACTTATGCCAACCTACATTTATCAAAAACAAAAATTAAATTTCAAGAGCGAGTGTTTAGTTAAACTAGCAAAACAATAAAAATGAAACTATGCTACTCGAACGTAAGTATGAGTGTCGAATACATGTATTATTATATTTTTTAAAGTTATTTATATGCATTTAGAATATCTTTGGAGGTCATATCCACATATCTATATGTTCGACTCAAAATGTCAGATACCAATACTTCAAATGAAAAGAAGAATCCAAACAACATAGAAAGCAGAAAAAGGCAGGAAAAGTTGTGTTAGTGAAACATTAAGTACCAATGCAAAGGACAAAACCAGATATTTAAAGCCTCTTCACTAATGAAAAGTCAACAACCAGCAGCCATAAGCAACCAAAAGTAAATCCATCTGAAACATGACAATTAGGTAAAAACTTGGAACCATTCTAGTTAGCGAATGAAATACATATGTGGGAACTGGGAAGCAGAGGCACCTCCCTCACTCATTTTTTTAAACAAAAGAATCCCAAACATAATATAACCTTCAAAAAATCCTCAAAATATATACTATTGTAGGGTCATTCAGACCTATATTGCTTGGACTCGGAAGTGAGTAACGGATACGAGATTCTTTTTTAGGTTTATCCATGTACTTGGAGAGTCATATCACCATACCCTCCTTATATCGGACAATGATACTTCAAGTCAAGTGAAACAAGATATGTTTGTAAACATTTCAACAAGCATAACAAAACATATATCAAAAGACAATCAAAGTTCAACATTTTTGAACCAAAATACATAATCCATCAAAACCCAAAAATCAAAAAGAGATCAAGAGCTAGCATAAGAGTCCACTGAAGTAAAAAACGAAAATAACCCACTTAAACAAAGAATGAAATGAACAAATCAGTAGTGATTAAACAAATAATAGAAAATAAAACAAGCATGCATGCAACAAATCTCGATTCAAAAAAAAACATATATGAAGTAAAAGCATCAAACCCATTAAATCAGAGAAAACAGAAATCAACAAACCCACAAATGTTGGAATAGAGAACGAGGATTACCTATGGAAACCCTTGATTTTTGACTCCCTCGACTGCGTTGTGGTGAATGGCCAAACCAGTGGGAGGATGCAAAGACAAAAAGGGAAAACAAAGAAAAATGGGGGAAGCACGGCGTGAACTGATGAAAAATGGGGGAAGATCAAGCGCGCGGGAAATAATGAAAAATAAGGGGGAATTAGAATACGACTCCTAAAGATGACACACAAAATTCATTTATACTCCGTGCTTTTTGTAAATTTTTTAGATTATGACTATTAAATATGACACACATCATTGTAAGTCATAAATCGTTCAGATTTTAAAATACATGACATTTTTTTATGACACACATGTTTTGCAAGTCATAAATTAGCGTGTGTCATCGTTCGTGTGTCATTAAAGGTATATTTTCTTGTAGTGTCACTCTAGGGCTTGATGCTTTGTGAATTATTTTTACATGATTTGTATGTTCTCTATACTTAGGAAATTTTAAAAATTTTTATGAAGGAACTCTAGTTAGTTTTGGCAATGAAATTTAGTATTGTGCTTAAAAGTTAAATAAGAAATAACTCCATAATATATGAGACTATGAATAAATGCTTAGGCATATCTGTAGAGGGACACTTCTCTTTGCATTGACATTGCCTGGAACTCTCTTTAATAAATGGCAGCCTCACGCATATGAGTGAATGAAAGTAGTCACTGGATGACTCTACTTGACTAGCTCAGGGGTGGAAGGTATGCTACCTTTCACCTAGAGTGTGGAAGAGTAGGTGTGATGAGCTTACTCCCTTCGTAGTAGCATTGGTAAAAAAAATTCATTAAAAAGGGAATAAAAATGTGCTTAATGAATAAGTAAATGCCTTGTAAAAAACTAGGAGACTTGATTAGAAATTGTCTAAATTTGCTAAGTATAGATTGCATACAATCACGCACACATACTACCACAAAGGATTTTGTCCTAGGGAAAAGTACATGAATTCTTGACATGTCTAACATGTTGAAGCCAATTTTTTCTTAGGGTAAGAAATTCAATTTTTTTCCTACTGTCCTATTGTTGAAACTTGCTATGACATTCTACTTATGTAACTGCTATCCATTGCTTGAGGACAAGTAATAGCTTACGTTTGGGGGTGTGATAACTTCCTAAAAAGGCTACTTTTAAGTTCTTTTTCACTTAATTTATTTGCTTGTTTAAAAGATCATTTTAGTCATTTTAGGATCATGTAGTTGTATATAGTTGCATTTGTGGTGGTATTGTTATTTTATCTCCTAAAGGTATTGTATATGAGAAAGGTGCAGTTGTTTGTGGTGTGCAGGAAATAGCAAGCAAAAGGTCTCTTTGGGAAGGAATGCCATGTCATCACACGTTGCTGAAGCAGATTGAAATGCCTTGCCATTTCTGGCGTAGAAAAGGACAAAAAGATATTTCTGTACGAGGATAACTGGCACTACACGTGAATGATGGATGTAACCACCTGCTGGGAGACCACTGCCACCTGGAGGATATGTATCACGTACAAGGTGTGACTCTAGGGGTATGAGGGGTATTTTGTACCCAGCAACCCCATCATTACCCCTAGATATTTTTATTATATATTGCACCTCATTGGAGACAAGGGATATATGGAGGGAGATAGAGGATTTTCCGTAATATTTTCTTTTCTTTTTCACCATTTCTCTTTCTTCTTCCTTGAGTGGTGTTCCTCCATTGATAAGCTCCAAGGAATGGCGAGCTTGTAACACCCCTAACCCGTATCTGACCCAAATATGAGTCCGAGGTGTCACATTGACTTTTCAAACTTTGCCACTTAAAGAAAAACAGGGAAATTTTAAACTTTCATTAAAACAAAATACGTTAATTTACATACAAGAGATTACGAAATACAAAATCGACCAGAGCATTCGTAATTAATAACTTATTACATGCCAACGCTCTATACACAACCCAAAATACCTACTTTGCCAATTACTTCTAATCTAATCTTTTAGTAATGATGCTATTCTTGCCACTTCTAGTACTGCTCTTCTTGTTTCCTGGTACCTACGTGTAAATCACTTACACACTAAGTCATAGACTTAGTGAGACATTAAATAAACATGTAACTATATATTCATGAATATGCATTCTTACCATTTGATCATAACATTTCAATATGCTATATATTTCACTGTAACCGATACAATCATGTCATGTACATATGAAACTTATTTTCTTGTATCACTTTCACCTTACTTTATCTTTCAATTGCCCAGAGGTATTTGAGTATATTGAGGTTGTGCAGTAATGCTGTCACCATAGCTCAATAAATTCCCTCATGGGGCACCGAATATTTGTTCAGTATTTATCCCGAATGACCACTATGTCCCAAAGGACTAATATACCCTCGACTCTTGGCATGCCAACTATACCTATAGCTCTCGTATCATATAACATGGGCTTTAATATGAATACGTTTCTCATTTCATATCTCTTTCATCACTTTTCATGTAAACACATAATCTTTTCCAGTATTTCACATACCTGGATTATATTTTCTAGCAATGATATTCGCTCAATCAATGTCATATGAACATATAATGAATTATGCATGCAATCACTATTACAATAGTATATGTATGCATATACATGGGTATGAAATCATTAATTCAACTATCAGAGATAGACTTATCACAAGTCTTATCTCTATACAATTTAACTATAAAATGCACTCACCTTAGCCTTGCTTGATTCGATTCTAATCCTTCGATTGTTCTGGAACAAGATTATGCTCTAAATCTACATAGTAATACATTGATACTTATCAACATACAAATTGATATATTTCAAACTATTAATTCTTAGGCTAAAAGAAAGCTATTTCCATCTCATATTGAAGGCATGCATCGATGCACTACACCATGTATCGATGCATCCATTGACGGGTGCATCGATGCACTACTCATGTATCGGTACATAAATCCTATTCGATGTTTGTATTTTAATCAGTTGCATCGATGCATTAATGGCATTCGATGTTGATTAATTTAAATGAGTGCATCGATGCACTCCTTATGCATCGATGCACCTTCAACAAATTCTGGGATTTTCTCATGATGCATCGGTACACTTTGAATGTGCACCGATGCACTCTGCCCAGAATTCATATCTTGAACCCGAAAACTCATCCATTTCAGCTTAAATCTTTCATGTTTCATCCCCTTTTATATTCTTAACTCTAGTACACATAATTAAACCAATCTATAATCATTTATTTCATATTAAACCTCAGAATCCTATCCTCATTGTGAATTCCAAGAATTATACCAACTTTGCAAAATGATTTAATTCAACTTCTAACCCTTAATATGTCTTAACTAGATTGATGACAAGTCAAATTTAACTTCCAATTCTATATATGAACTCTATTCAAAAATTTCATTCAAGAACCTCTAATCTTTAATCTCTTCTAACTCCATCATCCTTTGATTTTAAGATAATCTAAGCTTTCCTTAAGCTTAGTTATCATCTAATAATCAAAACCCAATCTTAAATTTAACAAGAAACTCAATAATTAGAAAACTCACCTTTGTTTTTCTTTACACGTACAAGGAAGAAAGAAGAAGAAGAGAACTCTGGAAGCCTTTGGTGTTCTCTCCTTTTCAACCCATGTGTACTCATATATATATCCTTTCTTTAACTAATTTCCTTACAAATGACTCTTTTGCCCTTCCATTCATTCTTTTTTTAATTCAATCCTAAACAATCATTTACAAATAAATCTTTATACTATTCAATCATTCTATTTTAATTACCAAAATCTAAAACTATCCAATTTAGTCACTAACCCGGTATGGAGGATGTTACAACTCTCCCCCCTAAAATAAAAAATCCGTCCTCGAATTTTCATTATGCAAAGAGGTAGGGGTACTTCATCCTCATATCCTCTTCAAGTTCCCATGTTGCTTCCTCTACTTTGTGATTTCTCCATAACACTTTAACCAATGGAATAGTCTTGTTCCTTAGTTGCTTGACTTCGTGAGCTAATTTTTGAACATGTTCTTCCTCATAAGTCAAATATGGTCGAACCTCGATCTCTTCGGTAGTCACAATATGGGATGGATTAGATCAGTATTTCCTAAGCATTGAGACATGAAAGACATTGTGTATCCTTTCCATTTCAGATGGCAGGGCTAGTTGATATGCTACTAGTCCTACCCTCTTAGTAATCTCGTAAGGTCCAATGAACCAAGGACTCAACTTTCCTTTACGTCCAAACCTCAATACTTTCTTCAAGAACACTTTATCTCCGACTTGAAACTCAATTTCTTTCCTTTTTAAATCAGCATACGATTTCTATCTATAAGCTGCAGCTTTCAGATTATTCTGAATTACTTGAACTTTTTATTTCGTATCCTGAATCAATTCAGGACATATAACTTCTCAATCCTTAAGTTCATACCAGTTCAAGGGCGTACGACATCTTCTTCCGTAAAGAGCTTCATAGGGAGTCATTTTGATGCTTGACTGATAACTATTGTTGTATGAAAATTCAGCAAGTGGTAAATACTTTTCCCACGATCCATTGAATTCGATTATGCAAGCTCTAAGCATATCCTCCAGAATTTGGATAGTTCGCTCGGATTGTCCATCGGTCTGAGGATGAAATGTTGTACTAAAGTTCAACCGAGTTCCCAATGCTCTATTTAATGACTTCCAAAACCGCGATGTGAATCTAGGATCCCGATCAGAAACTATGGAAATAGGTACACCATGCAAACGTATAATCTCTCTGATATACATCTCAGCATACTTACCCATGGAGAAATCAGTTTGCACCATAATAAAATGGGATGACTTAGTCAATCTATCTACAATCACCCAAATTGAATCCCTTTTGTTAGGAGTTAAAGGTAACCCTGACACAAAATCCATTGTTACATTCTCCCATTTCCACTGAGGAATCGTAATTGGTTGTAATGGTCTTGACGGAACCTGATGCTCAGCTTTGACCTGTTGATAAGTCAAACACTTTGATACAAACTCCGTAATGTATTTCTTCATTCCCGGCCACCAATATCGACTCTTGAGATCCATATACATTTTGTTCCCTCCCGAATGCATTGTCAATTGACTACAATGAGCTTCCAATACCAAATCATTCTTTAATTCATCATCATCCGTAATTACTAATCTCTCTTGATAATACAAGTTCTCATCAGACTTGATCTCAAAATCCGTACACTGTCCTTTCTTTATCTGTTGTATCTTCTTTGAACACTTTTCATCTTTAGCTTGCAATTCTTTAATTCGATCTAGCCATGATGGTTTAATAGTCAGTTCTGCACATATTGCACCATCTCCACTTAATGATAATCTAGCATCAAGAGCTCGCAAAGTTGCGAACATCTTTCGACTCAAAGCATCTGCTACCACATTTGCCTTTCCAGGATGAAAATCAATCACAACATCATAATCCTTAAGAAATTCCACCCATCTTCTCTGTCTTAAATTCAACTCTTTCTGAGTCATCAAATAATTTAAACTCTTGTGATCCGTATACAAGTAGCACTTTTCCCCATACAAGTAGTGACGTCGGATCTTAAGAGCAAAAACTACTGCAGCCATCTCCAGATCGTGTGTAGGATAATTCTTCTCATGCGTCTTTAATTGTCTCGAAGCATAGGCCACCACCTTGCCTTCTTGCATCAACACATATTCCAAACCATTATGAGACACATCACTATACACTACAAAGTTCTTGTCAGACTCGGGTTGAACTAACACTGGAGCTTCTGTCAAAATCTTCTTTAACTTTTCAAAGCTCTTCTGGCATTCCTGAGTCCAAGCAAATTTTACTTCCTTTCTCAACAGTTTAGTTAGGGGCAATGCTATGATCGAAAAGTTTTTGATGAACCTTTGATAATAATCAGCTAACCCCATAAAACTTCTAACTTCCGATACATTCTTTGGAACCTTTCACTCCAAGATAGTTTTAATCTTTTGGGGATCCACTCGAACTTCTTCTGCCGAAATTATATGTCCAAGGAACGTTACTTCACTCAACCAGAATTCACATTTAGAAAATTTTGTATAAAGCTTCTTATCTCGTAAAATTTGCAAGACAATTTTCAAATGCGAACTATGCTCCTCTTCTGACTTTGAATATATTAAAATATCATCAATAAACACCACCGCAAACTGATCCAATTAAGGTTGAAATACTCTATTCATTAGATCTATGAAAGCAGCTGGTGCATTCGTAACTCCAAACGGCATCACGATAAACTCATAGTGACCATATCTTGTTCTAAACGCCGTTTTTGAAATGTCTTTCTCTTGAATCTTTAATTGATGATAACCCGAACATAGATCAATTTTTGAGAACACTGAAGCTTCTTTTAATTGATCAAATAAATCATCGATTCGGGGGAGGGGATACTTGTTCTTGATGGTTACTTTATTGAGCTGTCTGTAGTTGATACAAAGATGCATTGATCCATCTTTCTTTTTAACAAATAGAACTGGAGCTCCCCATGGTGAGACACTCGGTCTGATAAAACCTTTATCCAACAATTCTTGTAATTGAATCTTTAATTCTTGCAACTCTTTTGGAGCCATTCTGTATGGTTCCATTGCAATAGGTGAAGTTCCAGACATTATTTCAATATGGAATTCCACTTCTCTATCTGGATGCAAACCCGGTAACTCTGTAGGAAAAACGTCCGAAAACTCTCTGACTATAGGAATTTTGTCAATCCCTTTCTCCTTGGTTCTAACATCCAATACATTAGCAATGAACCCTTGACATCCCTGTAACATTAACTTCTTCGCCGACATTACTGAAATTACGTTTGCCAATGAATTTATCCGAAAACTCTCTGGACTTCTCAGCGTTACTCTTTTCAATCTATAATCGACATTAGCGTAATAACGATATAACCAATCCATTACCAGTATCACTTCAAATTCGTCGAAAGGTAATTCCATTAGATTAGCAGGGAATTCAATTCTCTGAATCTGTATGGGACACCCTCGGCTCACCAAATTTATCCGAGCACTGTGCCCTAATGGATTCGTCATTATCACCTCATTGCTAGTAGTTTCTAACGGAATGTTCAATTCTTTCACTAACTTACTAGTAATGTATGAATATGTAGACTTGTATCAATCAATACCATAACATGTTTATCAAACAATATAAAGGTACCTATTATAATCTCTGGGTCATCCCGATCCTCATTGGTCTTGAGATTATACACTCGAGTCGTGGAGTGTATCTCTTGTTGAGCAGAGGACTCTGACTGATTTCTTCCTCTGCCTCTACCTCTTCCCCTTTGGCCTACCGAAATAGACCTATTTAGTGGTGCAGAATCATCGGTTACCCTGGGACAATCTCGAACAAAATGTCCGGTCTCCCCACATTTAAAACAAGCTCCAGAAATTCTCCTGCATATCCCTGAATGATTCTTTCCATAATGTGGGCATTGTCTGACTTGACTCTGATTAGCTCTTCCAGCTCCAGATCCCACTGACTGAGTTTGTCTACCTCTCATAGGATTCGATCCTCTAGCGGAGGATGCCACTGACTCTGATCTCCCTTGGGGTCGAGAACCAACATCTTTGCCCCTTTTTGATGGTGCAGAACTTGAAGAAGCACCCGCTCTTTTGAATGTCTGAGCTCTTGAATTTTCAAATCTCTTATTCTTAGCTCTTTCCAAAGCTTAGTCACGATTGACTACCTCTTGAAACGAGGATAGATTAAATACAATCATCATTTCCTTCAACCGAGGACGTAACCCCTCTACGAACCATTCACAAGCATCATTCTCTGTAGGAACAAGCTCGGCAGTAAAGCGGCTCAACTTATTGAATTCACACTCGTACTCATATATAGTGTGATTTCATTGCATCGAATTCATGAACTCCTGTTTCATCTTTCAAACAAATTGATCTCCGATGTACTTATGCTTGAATTCTTCTAAAAACAATGACCAAGTTACTTGATAACTAGACATCCTCAAGGTAACATTGGTCCACCAAATCCTTGCTTGCCCTCTTAACAAGGAAATTACTCCATCCAGCTTCTCAGCATCTGAACAATGAAGTCCTTCAAGCATGACTTTCACGTCATTAAGCCAAAGGTCCGCAGTAACAGGACATTCCTCAGCTTCCCCTCTAAACTCTGAAGATCCTAAATCCTTCAACTCATTTGCAACATTCATTTTCGGAGTTGAAGTAGTAGGAGGTTGGAAACGCATCAATACCGCGTCTAACGTTCTAAAGAATATATCTTGTTCATTCACAGGCACTCCAGAGGGTGTCTGTTCTTCACTCTGCCTGGCCAGGGCAGGTGAATTGCTACTTTCAGCAGGTCTATCATCTCCCGCTTCATTTCTAGAACTACCATGTCTGGACATCTATTAAGACACAATAATATCATTCTATTAGCAAAACAACATACTTATTATTCTATCAGATCAGAAGTTTTCACTAATTTGTTGGCATGTATACATCATAAGATAGTCTAGACTTCAGTTTATGCCG